>NW_027468640.1:31976677-32456677 GCF_046254945.1 Alosa pseudoharengus
TGAACGATTTGTGTGTTAACATTCTATTGTAACGGTAATTGCAATGTTGCTTTCATCAAGCTCACGTCCAGTTCCACTGTATGTTCGCGGAGAACTACCTCCTCAGACTGTTTGCGATTGTTCGCAAACGTTCGCCGAAAACTCAAGGCTAACGGAAAACTGTTTGCAAACGTTCGCAAGCGTTCGCGAATTCGTTCGCAAGCGTTCACAAACACACCTCAGTAGTCTATAGCCACCGTTTCATACACACACTAGTGGTCATACTCACTCACAAGTCTTGATGCACCATCATACATCATCATACATTGACCATTAACACAGATAAAATAACTTTTTTAGATGTAGATTTTATTCTATTTTATTGTATTTATTCTATTCATCTGTGGTACTTTTATCATGACATTTTATGGTGTTACTGTGTGCACTGTTGAATCACCGGGACCTGAGCACTAGAATTTTTATATTGCTTATGAATGTTGGAATGGCAATGAAGGATCCTTGGTCCAGATGTCCTGTGTAAGGTGCATTTGTCACTGACCAGGGCATATGAGTATGTAGGAAAGGGTAGCTCTCTTGATCTTGTAGTTGCCATTAAATATTATTCAGGAGGTAATCATCTGCCACACTCAAATGCTGACTGTGTGTAGTTAAGGATGTACCTCTCAAGACTGCTTGAACAGAACGGCTCATGTGTTTATACGGTTTGTGTGTGTTTGTGTGCGTCTCTGTACCTGCATGTGTGTTTTCCTCTCTCAGGATGCATTCTGGGGTTTGGTGCAGATCTGTGAGAAGTACCTCCCCGGATACTACAGTGCTGGACTGGTAAATGAAAACCTTTTCCTTTCACACTTGCTGTCAAACCCCCTCAAATACACACACACACACACTCATTATTAGGTCAAGACATTACACCCTCACACACACACTCACACACATTATCAGGCCAAGACATTACAACCGTGTTTACATCCTGATACTGAAAGCACCATCCCTCAGCTGGCATGCACATGGCACACACGTGCTTTGGCACAGACAGGATGTTGTTAGCGGCTCTTCGTGTGCCCGTGGGCGTCTGCCCTGCATGGCGGTCACATGCCGACAGGTCCAAGGGTCACCACAACCTTTAGGGTCGTAATGGAAAACTCAGGGCTCTTCATTTACCGAGCCCAGGTTGTAAAGAGACACACAAGCCATAAAAAAAGAGTTTTGGGCTTCACTGAGGTTATTTTGAGCTTTTTGCCGCTGTTTGTTTTTACATCTAAAGGGAACAGAAGGGAACTTTGTTCCATTTGTAGAGTCTCGGTTAGGACCAGAATGTTGACATGCAAATAGAATTAGTCTTTTTCCTTTTAAAGGCCATGTAATAATATTTGATGGCACATTAACTCCATTGCATGCGTTTTAACTGACCGCTAATGGGAGAGTGAAGATAAGCTGTCCACACACACACACGACATTCCACAGCAGCTCGTCCATCAAGGCTTGGTCACTCAGGCCAGACGAGCTTTCCACATCTGTGCAGTGAGACTCGTGTTTATGTGGGAGAATTTACTGGCCAACACGCACGGTTTTGTCAGGGCTAATGTGTTTAAGAGGTACAACCAAAGTATTTGTTGTTTGTTGGCTGAGCTAGGAGCAATCTTTTGCCCTTGGGCTGCTTTTTTTGTGTGTGTGTGAGTGTGTTTGCGCGTGTGTGTGTGCGCGTGTGTGTGTGCGCGTGTGTGTGTGTGCGTGCGTGTGTGCGTGCGTGCGTGTGTGTGCGTGTGTGTGTGTGCGTGTGTGTGTGTGCGTGCGTGCGTGTACACTGTAGGTCTCACTGCTGACCTTTGTAAGCTAACAAGCTATTAGCAGCCAGTCATTGCGGAGCAGTTTGCGGTAGATAATGGAGGAATTAAATTACACTCAGGAGTTCCTTCTCTCTCTTTCTTTCCCCTCTCACTCTTTCTTTTTATGTTTTTCCTTACTGTCTTCACTATGGCTCATTCTTAGTGCCAAATGCTTTGCAGTCTGTTGGGGTGCTGCTAGCACTGATGTGGATAGCAGGCACAGAGGACTCTAGTTTAATATCCCTCAGGCACTGTTCTAAGGCCCCCTTTCTGTCAGAGTGAATATGGCGCCCCCTGCTGGATGGATATACACATGAGCATGTGTATATTTAGTCTATAGACACCTCAGTGCACCCAGTTTAATATCATCCCTTCCTTCCTGCTTGCTCTTGCTTGCTCTGATAAAGAAGAATAAGACAATATTAATGTTAATGGTCCTCTATAAATGAATAAAATGGAATGAATATTGCTAACTTGACCTGGACTTTGCTTGCCGTCTCCAGGAGGCCATCCAGCTGGACGGGGAGATCCTGTTTGCGCTGCTGAAGCGCGCCTCCCCCGTGGCGCACCGCCACCTGAAGAAGCACAAGATCGAGCCCATCCTCTACATGACCGAGTGGTTCATGTGCGCCTTCTCGCGCACGCTGCCCTGGGCCTCGGTGCTGCGCGTCTGGGACATGTTCTTCTGCGAGGGTAAGGAGAGCCTCAGAGTGACCCTCAGAGTGACCCTCACAGAAGGGCCTGGGTAAGATTGGGTAACACTGACTTGACTTGGGTAGACCGTCCGCAGAGACTCTACAGATGGCTTGCTGAAATTCAAGTTCAGTCTTTAAAACATTGAGGAGTTGCTGTGTGGGATGTTCTCCATTTTGGATGGAAAACCCATTTAAATACCAGCAGTGTAATGGCATTCCTGGCAAACTTTCAGTCCTCTCTCCATGTCGGTGTTACTGCCTTTAGAGCTTTTACTTGGCAGCCCTGTATTATTGTATTAGGATACACACACACACACACACCAACATACACACACACACACACACACACACAAATTTAATCTTAACAGATATTATGTACTTTTTATAAAACAAATAAAATATGTAGTCGGATCTTAAGTTCCCTTCTGGTCCTTACTGGTCCTACAACTCATTAGGTTGCAGAATTATATTTGAGCAATAAATCGGGGAGAAACAGTAAAGATCACCAGAAGTCTGGCCTCTGGTATGGATTTTATTGATGGTTCTTGTCCTTGTCAGCCATCTGCTGCTGTGTCTTCCCCTCCGAAACCTCCTCCTGGGGACGGAGCCTTTGTGCTTCTGTGTGGCACTCCAGAAACAGGCCTCCCACTCGGCCTCCTCCTTTCTGTCTCCAGCCTCTGGCCTCAACGCTGTCTCTTGCTCTTCCTCATCATTCGTCCTTCTGAAGCTAAACAAATTGGGGGAGCATTTCATTAAAATTAGTCTAACTGCTGAACCATTATGATGTTTTAAATGTGAGCTCACTTTTTACATAGCTCACGTATTGCTCAAGTCAGGTTTTGGTGGTGCAAGGCTACTCCTTACACCCAATGTGAGCAGATGTATTCTACTCACCCAGAGTCGAGTCCACTTCATACAGGAGACTGTCGATCATTGGCTTTTACTTCATGTTCTCGCTCATTTCTCTCTGATACTTCCAACACTTTGTCCAAGAATGTGTCCAGATCATCCAGGACATTTAGGACATCTTCAGGGATCTCCATGGGCATTGTGATTTCCTCTTTGTAAACTTCGTTGACCAGTCCATTTTTGTCATGCTCGACCTGCTTTCAGCTCATTTATTAGGAACCTTTGCAGTTCTATTTTGGTCTTCTTTTTGTTTTTCTTTTCAGTTTAATCCATGTCCTCATCAGTGTTAACTCCTAAAGCCTCAAGTTCATTTAGAGCAGATAGGACATGTTCAGGGATCTCCATGGGCATAGTGAACCCGTCTTCGTAAGCCCTGTTGTCCAGACCAATTTTGCCATGCTCAACCCGCTTCAGCTCCTTTATTAGGAGCTTTTGTAGTTTCTTTTTGGTCTTTTTGTTTTTCTTTTTAGTCTCATCCACGTCCTCATCAATGTTAACTCCCAAAGCCTCCAGTTCTCTTTTTAACTTCACCAGTCCGTATTTTCTGACGCGTCTCTTAATTGTTTTACCTTCATCCTGCCTTGCTGCTAGGCAGCAGGCTAAGCACCAGCAGAACCACATTAAAAACAGATCACCAGAAATCACAGTTATCAAATTATCAAAAAAATCTAAAACCAGCCAACTTCTATACAAACTCAAGCAAAAGTGAACAAAAATTCCAGTTTACCCTGTGCTCTGTTCTATGATGATGTTGCCTAGCCACCTTTATGACCCTAAACAGCATGGTTTAATACTTGTTACCAGTTAAATGCATCATTCAATGGAATCTTTGGAATCATTGTCTCTCTTGACTCTTTTGATTATGTAGTTATCCTCATATCCATATTTATTCACTAGAACAGTTTATTTATTTACAGTAGCATCTTTCATACAAGTGCTTTATTATATAAGAAAATAAAATGAAAGGATAATTAAAATGTAATAGGAGTATAAAAAATATAGGAGAATGATGCACTGCAAAGTCCCATAACCATTGCTATCGGAACCTTACTGGAACGGTTAGTTAGAAGTGATTAGGTTGCAGAATTATGTTTGTTTATGGATCAGTGATGGGTGGAAATTAATACCCCCCCCCCCCAAAAAAAAAAATTATAAAATAAATAAATAAATAAAATAACATGATTGCCAACAATATTAACATGCTTTGTAATGTACATACATTTACATACTTTATAATGTAAAGGGCTGTCCAATTTGTTTACAGTTACCGGTACATAAAACGGTCTAGGAGTCTAGTCATGAAATAGATGAGAAGTCTTAAATATCTAAGTTATCTTCATTTAACATCGATGTTGCGATGCTAAGTACATCAGAATGCCTCAGTACATGGCACCTGTATAACACAATGATGTTGAAAATCCATGAATATTTGAAGAGTTTGCTTCCGGAACGATATATCCTCCATTTTAATGATTTTTTTTAAATCTTTTTTAATTTAATTTATCTTTACTCAGTCCAAACAACACAACAGCAGTTTCATTAATATTATCTGAAATACACAAATAAATAACATGACTTAGTAACATTTTCAAAAATGGAGATATAGCGTTTTGGAACTGAACTCTTTATCTCATGTAAACAACTTAACTTAAAGCAGCACTAAACAAACAAATTAAATATGAGTCTTTTGCAACAAAATATGAACATAACAGAATTCCTGTAGCATAGCAGCTCTTTTATCTATTACTGAACATCAAGAAAGAACATCAAGAAAGTAAACTAGGATATCATTATGAGTTCTTTAAACATGAGTTACTTTAAAACTAGCCTTTTTTTGGGTGACCATAAGGTTATATTGGGATGTCAGTAACAGGGGGATCAGCATATTTGATTATGGAATGCGTTGTCAGGTAGAAAGTCTGTTGCTGTCAGACATTGTTTACTTAGTCAACTCACCCAGTGTACCGATGAATTTCATACTCCGTTGAAAAAAAGTATATTTAGTATTTTCAAAATACAAAATACAGTATTTTATTTTGATACATGGCATGGCTGCTGTATTTTGATGGTCATATTCAAATTTGTAACTCGTTTAAATGTCACTCAGCAACTGTAGGATGATATCAGAAAACTGTGCAGTGGTCTCTTAATTTTTTGAAGAGCGGTATATGTTGCGCTGATATTTGGCTGCAAACATGTAGACCAAGATGAGCTAAAAAAGTGTACTCAAAATATCTCTTCTGGGTTGGCAGGTCTGAAATCACATACAGTAAAAGGAATGTCAAGAGAGCCCATGTGCATGTTCTCACCACTCACCTCTTGTTTCTCCCAGGGGTGAAGATCATCTTCCGGGTGGGGCTGGTGCTGTTGAGATGCATGCTGGGATCTCAGGAGAAGCTGAAGGCTTACCAGGGCCAGTACGAGACCATGGAGCTGCTCAGGCACATCGAGCCACGCTACATGCACGAGACTTTCCTGGTCAACGAGGTAGGAGCCAATCACAGACCTGTACCAACATGGGAGAGCCAATCAGATCCTTTGTTATATCCCACACAGTTAATCTGAAAAACGTCCCTTACTCATGCTGATGTAACTGAGCACATGTCTTAGTCAGTCATTTTTGTGTTTTGTTGAGCTAGGCTAGGGACTCATCAGGGCAAATTAATTGAAATGAACTGGTCCGCTATGACCTAATAGCAGACCAGTTGTACTTAATGTTGGTCAGCATCAGCAGTACTATAGACATTTTCTCATTGAAAAAGTGCCTTGAAATGTCTTCACTTCACTACAAACATATATAGTAATATCTAAGGATGATGATCAGTTACTTCACCAACAACAGAACTGTAGGATATATAACATAACGGCATCTCACCTGATGGTCTATCTCTTCTCGTGTGTGTGTGTGTGTGTGTGTGTGTGTGTGCGTGTGCAGGTGATTGAGCTGCAGGTGTCAGAGCGGGACGTGGAGAAGGAGCACCTGTCCCAGTTGCGGCGCTGGAAGGAGACGCGCGGCGAGCTGCACGCCAAGTCCCCTCCCAGGATGCACGGCGCCCGCGCCATCATGAGCGCCGAGCCGCCCAGCCGCCAGGACCTCCGCCAGAACCCCACCATCATCGTGGAGTCGCCGGTGGCGGCCGAGAACGATGGGGGGCGGCCAGCATCCGCCGAGGACAAGAAGGCGAAGAAGGTGAAGAAGAAGACAAAGGGGAAGGGCGAGAAGGAGGAAGAGGCGGAGGACGAGGAGAGGGGACAGACGGCAGCGGTCGCGGAGTTGCCACCGGTGGAGGTGACCAACCCGTACCCCGCGCTCGCTGAGCCCGAAGACTCACCGAGCACGCTGGGGTCACAGCAGAGTCTAAGCAGCGGCGAAAACGACACCTACCTGTAGGGTCGGAGTCGAGGTGGGATGGCGCAGTGGGGAGAGGACATTTGACCCTGCTGCTGACCAGCCACGGACTGCCATCGCCACGCTGTTGTATCGGCCATCCAGCGTGACCGATATGGGCGTATCCATGGAAAACCCCCGTCCACGTTTTAACACTCAGGATCTTTAACTGGAAGGGAGGACGTTTTGGCAACCAAGGGAGCATCGATCTACTGCCAAAGTTTCAGGAGTGAAAGGCATGAAATGAGTGGGAGAGACGTGGTGGGGCTTTGTGTCTTTTTGCACAGATGAGAGGGGTGTGGATGTCAGTGACATGGCATGGGGAGAAGGTGGGGTGATTTTTAATCAAAGACACTTTTGTTAGGGTGGCACTTATATTTGTGGAGAGGGGCCCAACAGGTACACACACACACACACACACACACACACACACACACATATATACACACACACTCTCACTCACAGCCATAGGGTAGATGCTGCATAGCCGATGACAACCTAGATCTGGTGTCCTCCTCCAAGGCCTGCAGCTAATGCATAGCCACGGATACAGATCCCATAATGCACTACAGGGCCAGGAGAGTGGGCAGCTGACCTGGCTCATTGGTTTAGCTCTGTGCTGAAGCAGCCTTTGCCATCTCTTCCTTTTCTCAGTAAAGCCGTATGCCCTGAAGAGATGACCTCTTGTCAAACTTGCCCATTTGTTTTCTTAGTTACTCTAACACCAGTGTCTCAGATAGTACACAGTGGTGCTGCTAGTTATCACTCAATTATCCCAAACTAGCCCTGACTTGAAGAAGCGTCGACACACATGTCATATCAGATGGTTTATAATATATAGATCCATACTGCCCCAGCACACCAGAAAAAGGGTGGTGATCAAAGCAAAGTGGTCCATGGTGAGGTTATACAACAGTTGTTAAGGCTCTAGGCTCACTTTCTCAGATAGCAGAAAAATAAAGTTGGTCTCTAACTTTGTTATTTCATATGTGACTCGTAAGTTATCAGGAGTTGATGAAGGACGAACAGGAGTCTCAGGCATTAGGGAGGTTGTACGTCATGTGTTACCATTTTCAATCTGGTAACAGTTTTTCGATTCCGGTACATGACAAAAATGTGTTGATGTGGTGAAAGTTGTCTTCCTGGGTAAATTTGCATCACTATTTAATGCCACAGAGTTTCCGCTTTTTGCCTACTTAATGCCGACCAAGTGGCTCAGAAAGGGAAATGAAACAGCTAGTACTCCTTGTGAAACTTTCATCTCTTCATCGACTCCTGTTTGACATCAGTGCTGACCTGTGAGCCAAGTCAGCTAGTGCTTCCCAGTCTGAATGGACACCATCACCAGATAGTCCTGTTCTGCATCAATGCAGGTTCTTGTTTTCCAGACTCTTAACTAGACCACCGTATTCCACTCTGGTTGTAGTGTCTCTGTTTGGCCACAGGGTGGCCCTGGTGGACCTCTTCTAGTATCTGGAGGTTGTGATTTGGGATAATCCTGGTGGCAAAAAGCGAACTGGATTTAGCTGCAATGGAAGTTTATTTCTCATTTGATCACTATAGGCAAGCTGGCCATTTTGATACAGAACACAAAATAGCTGTCTTATCCAGGTTCACCTGAGGCACTGATCACCATATGCACATCTTTAAATGTTGTAGTACATTTCATCCCCACTGCTTACAGGTATAGCTACCTGTGTATTGGTGCTTAGTGACTTTGACTGTCAGCTTTTAAGACACACACACACACACACACACACAAAGACCCTTTATGCTGAGACAACAAACCCAATGCTGCTTCATAGAATGCATTGATCATTGATCATGATCATTTCTTGACTTACATGCTAGGACACTTTGGTGGCTCTTCCCATGGTTTAGCAGGAGAGCAAGGGTAGAGTGGGAGAATGAGTGGGTGAATGCCAGATTCACAGACCTTTCCCATTCTTAGCCAATCACATACATGTATGAGCTCTGTTCCGCTCTGAACCCAACCAGGCAGCTGTGCCTCAACAGTCCTTCACAGCTCGACGTCAATCAGCAGCCTGTGCTGCAGCCTAAGTATGAACTCTTAGTATGGAGTATGAGTAGCCTACTAAGTATGAAATCTTAGTATGGAGTATGAGTAGCCTACTAAGTATGAACTCTTAGTATGGAGTATGAGTAGCCAACTAAGTATGAAATCTTAGTATGGTATGAGTAGCCTACAAAGTATGAAATCTTAGTATGGAATATGAGTAGCCTACTATGAACTCTTAGTATGGAGTATGAGTAGCCTACTAAGTATCAAATCTTAGTATGGAGTATGAATAGCCTACTAAGTATGAATCCAGACATATCTCTGCAAGCAGTACAATCAGACCACTAGCGTGTACACTCAAGCTCTGCATCTGACCACCACTCGGACATGTTTCACACTTCATCTTCTTTCTTTCAGAGATAGACGAGAGAGTTAGCACTACTCTGCCTGTCTTTGGTAATGTTACTGAGAAATATTTCGCACATTTATTAATGTACAGATCTGTGACTATTTTGAAGGGATGTTGTATACAGCACCTTTGGGAACAACAATGAAAAAAGAAGTGAGTATTTTTCCCCTTGTGTATAAAGTTGTACATTGCTTAGCCAATTATATAGATTTTAATAGGGCAGAAAAGCACTTTGTCCTCAGCCAAATCCTTCATTTACTTAATATCTGGTTTGGTTTGATTAGATTTGGTTAGGTCAGGAGTTTTTGCATGGGATGATCCTTCATCATATTTAATTAGTTCTGTATGTTAAACTTGTTTTATGCGTTCCCTATACAAACACTTTTCCAATGAATCAGACCCTTTGCCACGGTAACCTGTACCAGTCATCCATGGGATGTTGGTCATCTTCCCTCTGGTGCTAACGCTTGTTAGCTGCCGTTCTGTTCCTACGTGTTTGTCTGATTTCCACTGCAGATGCAAAGCACTACGGGATTGGAGAGGTCATCAGACCGCATAGGAACTATAACCGTGCAGACAAGCCTCATGGTTGTATCTTGTCAAATGATCGGACCGTTTCTGTATTCCTGTCCTAAATCGATGTAAGACCAGAATTTTTTGATGATTAATATATGTATGAGATAGGCCTAAAGCATTTATTTGAGTTAATTTTGGGAGTGCTGATTTATCAGTTGTATGAAGAGATTTTATTGAAAGAGAGATGTTGTGCCAAAGCACTTTAAGACCGTTGAAGGAAATTCATCGTCTCTTTTTTTTAGTTGAACATTGAAACAAACAAGTGTCGACCTGATTGTGAAATGGTAATGAAACTAATGGACCAATCTATGCACATTTATTTCTGTACCTCGTGGACCAGAAGATGTTGGCACATGTCCTCTTTATGTTCACTCTTCCAATAGAATGAAGTGTTGCGTCTTTGGAAGGCTGGATTCCTGTCACCTCTCCCTCAAAATAAAATTTGATACTATGTCACAAGCATGGCTTTATTGTCGTATTTACACCTAGTGCCGCCTATTTCATCTGATAGAACCTTCAAGAACCTTCAAGTGGTGGTGGTGATGATGGTCATGATGATTCATGGATGAGGAAGAAGAAAAAAGGGGAGGGTGAAGAGAGAGAAAGAGCTTCTTCTGTCCTGGTGAACCAAGGCATCCTCCCCCCCCCACCCCCTCTGCGTGCGCTCTCCCTGGACACCTGTTCGTCCAAGTCTTTCAGTCGATCTCTGGTGTTTAGCATCTCAATGGGGCCTGGCAAGCCTCCCCACGTCTCCGTCAGCTTCAAGTCAAGTCAGTTTTATTTGTATAGCTTCCCCAGCTCCAGTCCCCGTAGCCCCAATCTACCCCCTCTCCTCTCAACCCCAAACATAGAAGTATGTCTGATGCCTTATCTGTGTGCCTCTTAACGGAAAATACTTTTCTAATACTTCCTGATTGGCAATGTTGTGCAGTGTTCATATATTTTAATTGGCAACAGAACAGCTGAAGCCTTTGAAATACGAAGCTCATATAGTGCATGTCGCTTCCAGTGGCTCAAGTGTGCACAAGGAACCCACCGGCCCTGGAGTAGGAGAGGAAGAGTCGTTTCAGTGTTCTCTTGTTATTACCGGTAATCTGTCTGTTATGCTAACTACATGCGTGCTGACTGCCTTTCTGTGTCATTCAACAACACCTGACCAGACTTGCAGTGGTCTCCTGATGGTAGCCTACACCAATCCCATTTCCTCCCTGAGCCTATGCATAGTTAAAACTCTCGTTATCATCAGAAAATTACCAATTTGATGATGAGTAGAAGAAATTTGATTGTCTTTGTAATCCTGCAGCAGTGCCCTGACCCTGACATGCTTCCCTGCAGCTAACTGAGCTCCTTGCTCTCCTCCCGTCTCCCCCTCTGAGGAACAGGTGTCCCAGCACTGAGGTCACCCCCTCCGCCACACACTCCCACCACGCAGCTCTGCAGGATGGCAGAACAGAACACAGAGAGGTGGGTCAGATCACCGTGGTAATGCACCTCTGCACCTCCAGTAATGTTATACACACGGTATGGGGCACTCTTTCTTTTTTAAAGAGGGGGAAGCACATCTGTGAGCAGAGCTTCCATATCAAAGTGGGAAGTCTGGTGAGCTTTGCATGCTACAGGCTACATAATACGTCGAAATTTGGTTGGTTTTGTGTCTTTTTCTGTCACACACACACACACACGATATGGGGGGCAATATCTTTTTTAAAGAGGCAGAAGCACATCTGTGGGCAGAGCGTCCATCAAAGTGGGAAGTCAGATGTTAAAACTTGGTTGGTTTTGTGGTCACAATTTGTGGTATGTCTCTCACAACTCAGACTGACTCACTCACTCACACACACACACACACACATACACAGACACACATAGTTGGACACTATCTCACACTCACCCTCTATCTCTGGAGCCAGTAAGAACACCCGTCTTCCATCTCACTGATATGAGGTCTTAGAGCCCCCCCCCCCCCCCCAAAACACACACACACACACCCTCCCTGTCTGTCCTGGCCTCCGTGTGTGTGTGTCGCCCCGTGCAGTCCCAGGCCCTTTAACTGTGAGAAATGTGCATTCCGTCACAGGCCCCCTTTTTTCACTGGATCCTGTTTCCGACATCGAACGCACAAAGGCCGAGCGTTCCCAGAAAACACCGGGGGCGAAATGGCATCACGTCCTTGGTAATAGGAGCCTGGAGAAAATCCTCAACAGGTGACTTCCACTTGGGCCCCCTTTCTCTGGCCGGGCCAGACATACTGCACAGGGGCACTGGGGCACTGCACAAGGCCCGCCGCACAACAGCCTGGTCTCAGCTCAACGCTGTTTAGTTTCAGTGTATGTCTGGCTGTAATTCAACTCAAAGGTTTTACGTCTTTACCAGTCACCCTTCAGTCATTGGTTTACTGGTCAGCCAGGGATTTAGTTAGTGTTAAATGTTGTGCTGTGATATCACATTTTGAGTTTATCACTACTCAGTCTAACTCTTATCACCTTGTTCTTTTAAATCGGGGTTGTTTATGCTTGAAAGGGAACCACTCTGAAGGCACTGATAAGCTCACAGAGACATATGCATGGGCTGTCTGCAAGATTATTTTGCACCATAAGAGGATTTTGGGGCCCCTCCAAACCTCTTTGTTGACGTGCAACACCAGGAGCCCTTCTTCTCCACCGTAGGTCTTAACCCCCTACCTACACTGATCCATTCTGCACTGGCCAGGAGGCCACAGTAATGTCAACATGTCGAAGGAAAAAGGTGCCTGACGTTGCACTGAAATGACTGGATTAGCATTTTTGCAAGGAAGTTTTATCTTCATCGAAATGTTTTTAGTTACATTCTTCATTAGCATTTCAGTTGATAAACATCTCAAAAACTGACTTAAATATGCCAATTTTTGTAGAAAAAAAATAGAGCTTGACCTTTGCTATAGAAATAAGACTTTCTTTCGTTAGCTTAGTTAATGGGAAGAGATGAGATGAGGTCCTGTACATGAACAGGCCTTTTGATGGAGACTGGTTGGCTGAGTTGATTCTTTGTGCACGTAGCCTTTGAACATAGCCTACTGTTTAACCCAAGTGTGTTTGATGAGGGTAATGCCCCTGTAGCCTGAAGGTCTAGAGCCATATAATCGTGTGTCCAGCATGGATAACAAATTCAAGAGCTCCTTTGTTGACCCTGCTCACTCAAGAGGGAAGAGGAAGGGACAGTTGAGGCCATTATTCTCATTAGATGAAATAATTCCCATCAGATAAACACCGTCCATCTGCATATCCCTGTTTTGACTGAAGGCTCAAGTTGATTGTGTGTGTTTGTGTGTGTGTGTGTGTGCGCGCACATCCGTGTGTGCGTGCATGTGTGCATCTGCGTGTCTATGTCTGTGTGTGTACGTGTTTTGACTGAAGACCCAAGTTGATTGTGTCTCTGTGTGTGTGTGTGTGTGTGTGTGTGCGCATGTCTGTCTGTCTGCATGCATGCGTGCGTATCTGTGTGTGTATGTGTCTGTGTGTGTCTGTTAGAAAGAAAGAGTGTGCGTGAGAGAATGTGTGTGTGTGTGTGTTTGTTTGTTTGTTTGTTGATGTTTGTCCATCACTGACATGGAAAACTTCAGTAGCTGGCACACATGTGTATGTGTCGGACAGGAAGCTGCTTGATACAGGCAGGGGTCAAAAGGTCAAACAGATGCTTTTTTTTTTAGTGGGACTGCTGCACAGGAAGAGTCTCGACACAGGATGACTTTGTGAGAGGGGACATTTCGGCTGCGCTTCCCTGCATGCCTTTACTATTTAAAACATTTTATTTGCCTTCAGAGGTCCATTGTCATCTAAGCTGTTTAGAAAATGGAATCCAGCACAAAAAACCGAAATATTTCAAGCAATTTTAAAATCCTAAACCAAAGAGGTTCTCTGGAACTAAAGGGGGGAGATGAGAAGGGACATTTGACCAATTCATTGTAAATTGACATAAAAACATCTTTGTTAATGATCTCATTTAATCTAATGGCTTAACTGTGTGTTCTCTCACTCGGTTTTCTCTCTTCCCGTGTTAAATTAGCGCAGTATTCACAAGCCAGCCACACATGAGCAATCCCAAACAACAACAACAACATAAATAAATACATGAATCACGGCATGGGGCAGTATATCTAATCTACCATAAACACTCCAAACATGGATAGGTTGTAATTAGCCTTTTAAAGAGATTAAACTCTTCTAATCCCTCCTAGCCATCTTAAAATCTCACCATGTGTGTCATATAGCCTGTTTTCTTTTGGCTGTGCAGAATATTAAAAAAGGCCTTTTATGGTAAGAGATGGATAACGAGATTAAGTGATTTATATGGGTATTGTTCCTGTTGTTGTTACTGCATTTGGGTATGTTTACTGGCATGGCTGTTTTCTGAGTACTCAGAGTTACATGCCCATCCTACTGTCTTCAGTGTGTGTTTGTGTGTGTGTGTGTGTGTGTCACATACAGCCAGGTCACCGAGGAGACTTGTTTAGTTTTTATCTGAGGAGGGTGTTTTTCCTTCAATCTCGATGCGATCTGCAGTCACTTCCTGGCATTGTGAGTGCAGGTCCCTGCTGTCTCCTCTCTTCCTGTCGTAGATGAGCACTCGCTCTCCACTCCTCTCCTCTCCTTAGCCGTCCACGAGGATATCTGGAGCTCTGGAGCAGGACACACAAACACATTCATCCCCCTCTCTCTCACTCTCATACACAAACATGTACACACACACACACAAACATGCAATAAACATTAATATACAGACACAGACACACAATAAATATAACCATACACACACATACACAGACATAAACATACAATAAACATTAATATACAGACACATGTACTTACACATAATAAATACACACACAAACAAAATTGTATATTTAGATGTATTCTGGACAGTGTAATATTAGCACATTATATTGAGATCATATGCCCACTCTTTGTATTGACAATAATGTGTATTTACATTATTTTGCTGTGTATGGCAGTCCTGTACTATGGGTGCACACAAAACCTTCATCATGAGAAATATTGGTAGACTGTTCAGTGTTCTGACAGTGTTCAGACTGTTTTCTGTGGATGCTTCAGTCTGCTGCTGTGGAAACGCATTCTTGGGAAGTCCGGCCTGGGCTGAGGAAGAGATCAAAGCGGTAGCAGCCGGTGATAGGAGACTCTGATGGAAATAGAGTTTCTCTCTATATATTTCTGTACACGTTATGGGGTGTCTCAAAGAGATTTATTCTTCAAAGAATACATTTCCTCTTGAAAGAATACTTGCGAAGAAAACCTAAATGTACATTTTGTCCTAAGACCCTTACAATGCACAGAAAGTCCTCCATTGCCAAAGTCATATTGTGTAACTTCAAAAGCCTAAACAATGGCAGACTGTGTGATGTCATGCCAGTGTGTGTGTGTCAGTGTGCATCTGCATTGGCGGTGTCTGGGAATATGTGAGTCACACACACACACACACACAGTGACAGCTTTTAAAAATGAGAAAGCACTGAGACCAGCTTAAATATGGACTGATTGCTTAACCATACCAGCAACGGAACCTTGAAGCCACGGGGCACAATAGCTCATTGTGTTTAGACTGTAGTATTCATGGGTGATACATTTGCGCAGCGTGTGTGTGTGTGCGTGCATGTGTGTGTGTGTGTGCGTGTGCGTGAGTGCGTGCGTGCGTGCGTGCGTGTGTGTAATTTGTCTAAGACCTTGTGTTAGAAAGCGTGAATTTCAGGGTCATACGACACCACTCCACTTAAAAAGCACAGACTTCAGTAAAATGCCATAATTCTCCACTCGGCCATCTCCTGTTTCGGCTGCGCTCTTAAGCGAAGGCTATCTCTTCCATTACTGTTGGCACGCTGCCACCCTCGCCACCTGCAGTGTCCCAAACTCTGCCCCAGCACTCGTGGGCTGTGCCGTGCTCATGTTCTGTGCGTTTGGAAGTGTGCAACTCTTTTCTGTATGCAAGTCTCTGAGGCGTCGTTTTCCTGTTTGTTATTTAAGTCTCCTACATTTCTTACTCTGTAAGTTAGTGGGGCTGTATGAGAGCTAAAGAGGGAAACATTTGGCCACAGAGCAGATGCAATGGAGTGATGTTCTGCCTCATTAGACACATTTCTTTCAAACTCATCGCCATTCTATTTATTATCAAATTGCTCATTTCTGAAATGGTGTCAAGGAATGTTCTTACAATAAAAATGCATGACTATAAACAGATGGTTGTAATAAATCAAACAGTCAGATCTGGAAGAGAATGGCACAGTCTTAATTAATTGCACAAATCTCACATTATATACTTGTTATGTAATTACCCTTAAAAAGCACTCTAACTAAAGTAATAGAACTCTATATTAATTTGGCACATGCAACAACAAAACAATAGCTGGCATTAAACTCCACTGACCACCTGTGCTGCATCACATAAAAGAACCAATGGCTACAAGCAGAAATTATTGTGTACTGAACTGAATAGTAATTGACTTGCTTGGCCAACATTGCAGTGTAATGAAAGCCTAAACTCTTTACTTTTCACTCTTTAATTAAGCCTAATACTAATAGTTACCTCATTAATTACTACAAATTATGTCATGATCAACTGAGCATTGCATAATAATAAATTACTTCTAATGCTAGTAATTGGTGATAATATGTTGATGATGTTTATAATTTGTCTAACATTAGTGTAACATTTCTAAAGTGCACTGTAAAAAGAGAATAACTACATTTGAAATCGTTCATGCTACCAGTGGAAGCTTGGGTCAGATGATGGCAGTTGATTACAGGTCTAGCTCAGACATAACATTTAAGAGTATTGGAATCAGAACTTCAGATTGTTATATTCAGATTGTTCTATTCATTCATAGTTCATGTGTTGATGCTCTTATTAATGCTTCTTAATATGTGTCCTACATTTACAGCCAGAATTAATATGTGCTACATTTACAGCCAGAATTAATATGTGTCCTACATTTACAGTCAGAATTAATATGTGTCCTACATTTACAGTTATGGCTGGATAGAAGTATTCGAGTTAGCTTCTTCCATATAGAGATGAAATTCTGTTTCTGTAATGTCTCTGAGTATATCTGTGTGTGACTGTGTTTAAAGATAAGAGGGCATATTATGGATTTGCAGTGTTTCGCTGTTCTGCATGGGTGCATCCCCTGCATCAGTAGCTATCTGCTCTGGATTGCCAGGTTGGCACTGTTTTGTTGTGGCTCGCGTAAAATGGGTTGACCAACACCATCTCCCGTCAGCCTGGAAGGATACTTAGACCCTGACTATTTTCCTGCTTAGTTAGAGCAACTGGTGGATGTTTGTGCTCATGCCATGCTGTCTCTCCCTTGATGTGCATCATTGGAATATTCTGTTCTTAATGTGATGTGCATCATTGTAAATGATACTCTATTTCTAATTTGTTCCTATACCATTACCTGACTGGGTCTTTCATCTTTAATATCAATTTATTGCCAAATACTTTTTGAGCCTTCAGTGAATCCACTGAAGCAGATTATCATGAAGACCATGATGCATCAGTAACCATATATAGCAAATGGTCTTCATGTGTAGCAAATTGACAATATCTGATCAATCATGTTCAGAGAGTTAGTTGGCTAACAAAACAAATGTCATCTTTGTCCTATCAAGCATTTTCTCATTTCTCATTGAACTATGTATACGTTCAAAGAGTATGCCTTTCAAATACTGGGAAAATGTTTAACTAACCGTAACTAAACCCTTAACAACCATAACTGAATGTTAATCATGGTTACAAGAGGCAGGCTTGTTCTTCATTATGGGACTAAAGACCATTGTGTATCATTTCAGGTCCATCTCTACATCCATGGAAATGCAAGCCAATAGCCTGCTGGCTAACACTGGCACATTTACAGAAACATTCATTAATGTGTGTTGTCACATAAATAAGCAAAATGAAATGGAATTGATTAGTTTCGTCCTGCAGATATAAGTTTTTGCTATCGTCATACATGTAGACAGTAGTTGAGAAGGAAAGGTGATGATACATTGGGCTATTTTTTGAGCATTGTTGCTGAGCAACCACATAACAAGTTTTATGTGTTCTGATTGGATGATCATGATAATTTGCCTACTGAGGATTTAAGTACTCCAGAAGAAAAACTGATGCCCAATATCAATGGGAATGTAAAAACAGCTGCCCCATGTGTCATCAGCTGAAGAGAAAAATAAGGGGGGAAAGGATAGGAGGAAAAGAAAGAGTGAGGACATGAGGAAGGCAGAAGAAGAAGAACATTTACCCCCTAAATCATATTCATCCTAAATTTTATGTGGATGATTACATGTAGGCCTACATCTACTGCCAACCTGAACATCTGCAAACTGACTAAGTGTTTACCTTCAACCCCAGATTATGACTAAGGTCACCCTCACCTGTAGGAAACCAACCCAGCCAAGCTTTCTCATCTGGCCCAGATGGCCTGGGGCCATGCCCCCCTCCCCCCAACATACACACGCACACACACACACACACACACACACACACACACGTACGTCTATTTAATCTATTACTTCATCACTACACTGATTCTGTGTATAAAGTGGGCAGTGTTTGAAAGCAACAGCTTTTCTCTGCCAACCACATGCCATAAATCTGCAAACAGACAACAGATCAACTCTGCTGACCTGTCTGTAACAACTGAACTTGTCAAGTGGCACAAACTAACCACCGAACCCACTGAGGGCCAGAGAATGTGGCTAGAGGAACCCAATGCAGTTTTATCACCTTAAAGTTACGGCTTCAAACTCATGATATACTGCTATATAGAGAATGAAGTCTCTGACATTGCCAATGCATACCCAGAATGATATTGCACTGTGTAGAGCTGTTGATCAGGTAGGATCATGACTCTTTTAGTTGGTTTTAACTATACTGTGTAAGTGCTAAATGGGGTTATATTGAAGCCAATGGGCATAGATATGGACAAGAGGCAACTTTTTGAGCAATGCTGCAGGGGAACCACATCATGGTTCCATGTGTTCCCTTATTAAAGTTCTCAAGAAACTGATGGTGGAAGTTTTTCCCAGTATTTAGTTCAAAAATATGTCAAGCCATTTGATTGTAATCTTGATGATTACGGCTTACAGATCATGAAAACCAAAAATGAGTATCTCAAAATATTACAATAAAGAGGTTATAATAGGCTACAAAAATGTAGCTTTCCTGAGCCTTTAAACTCTTAGTCTGGTTCAGTAAACACAACCACAATCACGGGAAAGACTGCACACTTGATAGTTGTCGAGAAGCCACTCACTGACACCCTCCACCAGGAGGGTAAGCCACAGAAGGTGGGCCGGGTATTTACGGAGTGCTGTATGAAGGCATATTCATTGAAAGTTGACTGGAATGGAAAAGTGTGGTAGGAAAAGGTGTGCGAGCAACAAGGATGACAGCAGCCTTGAGAAAATTGTCAAGCCAAGTTTATTCATAAACTTGAGGGAACTTCACAAGGAGTGGACTGAGGCTGGAGTCTGCATCAAGAGTCACCATGCACAGACGTGTCCAGGAAATCCTAGTGTCAAGCCACTCCTGAATCAGAGACCAGGTTAGATCGTCTTATACCTGGGCTAAGAAGAGACAGAACTGGACCGTTGTTCAGGGGTCCAAACTCCTCTTTTCACATAAAAACAGAATTTGCATTTCATTTGGATATGAGGGTCTAATCAATATCCCAAGACTCTGGAGGAAGAGTGGAGAGGCACAGAATCCAAGTTGCTTGAAGTCCAGTTTGATGTTTCCACAGCCAGTGATTATTTGGGGTGCCATGTCATTTGCTGGTGTTGGTCCACTGGGTTTTATCAAGTCCAGAGTTACAGTAATGCAGCCTTCTACCAGGATACTTAAGTGCACTTCATGATTTCATCTGCTGAAAATGAGAGACACCAGACCCAACAATACAGATAACCTTAAGGTTGCAAAGCAACCTGGGCTTCCATTACACCTCAGCAGTGCCACAGGCTGATTACCTCCATACCACGCCACATTGATGCAGTCATTTGTGCAATAGGAGCCAGAACAAGTATTGAGTGTATAAATGAACTATTTTAGATTAGTCAAATTAGTCAGATTGGATCATTTCTTTTCAAAAGGTCGACATTTCTATATTATAACCTCCTTATTCTAATGTTTTGAGATCATTTTTGGTTTTCATGAGCTGTAAGCCGTAATCATCAAGATTACAACAAAATGGCTTGACATATTTCACTTTATATCTAATGAATCTAGAATATATGAAATATCCACCTTTTGAACTAAATTAGGGGGTAAAAATGAACTTTTCCACGATATTCAAATTTTTTGAGACCCACCTGTATATCTAAGGAGAAAGGAGAAAGTATGGTGTGGAATGAGAGAAAGTGCACGTGTGTGCATTTGTGTCTGTGTTTATGTCTATGTGTGTGTGTTTGGTTTGTGTCTGTATGTGTGTGTGTATGAGGGAGAGAGAGAGAGAGAGAGATGTGAGTGATGAGATAGAAGCAGAGTGATAGTGAAAAGAAGAATGCTGTTCCCTCTCCTACTGTTTAAACATATGGGCAGAGGATGTGGCCCTGTGAAAGAGATTTATGTGCCTCTGTTCACTCTTCCTGGCCGGGTCCTGTTTGTGCAGTCCGGCTGGCCAAAGGTGAAAAGGTGAGACGCCCACACCTCGCAGCCTTATTCTGCTGGTTCAGCCGGTCCATATGACCCTGAAGTAAGACAACAAACACAGTAATAACACAGCAGGGCTGCAACAATTAATTGACTAATTGTCAACTATGAAATTAATCGTAAACTATTTGCCATTAATTAACAAAGAGAATACCTTTGATCGGAGCTTATTAAACGTGAAAACTTTCTACTTACTCCTCGACAAAACAGCATTTAAGGACATAATTTTGGGCTTTGGGGAACACGAATCAACATTTTCTTACCAAATTCTGACAATTTATTGTTCAAACAACTAATCAATTAAAAAAAATAAACAGATTAATCGACTATGAAAATAATCATTAGTTGCACTTGCTACCCTAACAAACTGTCATATTCGTGAGCAGGAAGTGTCATTACAGATCCCAAATGGTCAACAGGTCTTGGACTCTCATTTGAAACATGTAGCCTTATCAGTTACTCAGCACTTTTCCACAATGAAGGAACTTCTTTCATCAGCAAAGGAATCTGTGTATAGACATGATTTGATGTAGATTCTACATGGTAAGATTCAGTTAAAAAAAAAAAACTTGAGGTCTTCAGATAGATGTGTGCGTTTGTTTTCTGCACAAACTCACACATTTGTGCGAAGCCTTTAGGCCACTGTGAATTCCTCTGATCTAGTCCATTTCATGTTAACACAAGAACATGTGTAAATGAAACTGAAATGGCATTTTCATGCTTGCAGGCTGCATACCATTTACCATGAAACCATAATATAATAATTGCAACTATTATGTCAGGATGACAGGTCTTAATGTTTTGCCACAATCCTTAACGCGACAAGAAAGATGCACACATGTTTAGAACAACTTCCCATCCTTTTCCTCACAGTCTGTAACACAGAAAGAATATCTGTGGCCAGAGCAAAGTCAGATGCCCGAAGGGACTGTCAGGCCGAAGTTAATTAAGAAAAGATAGATAGATAACACTGGTCGCATGCGATTGGTTTATTCCATGCCACTTCACTAGAGGTCTCGCCCATTTCAGTGTCCCTTCCTTGACGTAGCTTCCCTCTACCTATCGCCGCCGAACTCGGGCCCACAGCATGATAAAAGCAGTTCCTCAGTCTATTCCTCAGTGTCCCAGGGGTGTTATTGTGGTATAGATCAGTCAGACCCTTGCATACTGTACTGGACTACAGTATGCAAGGGTCGTCTATTGACTTTTCCCCGTCCTGTAGCCTTCACCTTGTCTCCTTAACATTTTACTCAGTCCATCTCCAGCATGGATTCACATCTGATGTGCGTTGACAGATCTGAAACTATACAGTCATTGATTTGTGTGTGTTTATACATTTCTATACTATTACTCAGAAGGTTACCGCAGAATTCTGAATGTTTAGGGGGCCAAAGTACCACAAAGTAAGCTGCATGCCTTGCCTATTTTCATGCAGCCTAAGAGTACATAGCATATACCGCATGTACATAGCACGGCTATGGCTATTTCAGAAAAAAAAAAATTGTGGCGTGGACAATAAGAGCTGACCACCTCAGGAAGAGAAACAAAAGCCTGATCAATGAGTGCAACCCCATGTGACGTTTCTAATCCCCCCATGCTGTTGTTAGACCCCAGCAGATTGACACATATCCTGTAAGGCTGGGTCTCTTTCCTGGCCAGCCCGGCTGGTCTGTTGGCTAGTGGCTCCATCATGGCTGCCCACTGTGGAGGACACTGGTGCTGAGTAGCCCATAGGGAGCCATAGGTCGTCAAAGTGGCATAGAAGGAAGGACGTGGTCCTCCTGGACACAGCAGCAGGGGGTGTGTGGCGCTTGGTGCGGCCAAGACCTTCTCCTTTCCCCCCTTAAAACAATAGCTGGCAGGGTTGTCTACTTTTCCCTGTAGCATCAAGACTATATTTACACACACACACACACACACAAGTCCCAACCCTATGTGTGGTGTTTTAGGTGGTGTACCTGTAAGTCCTTTATACTTTCGTCAAGACTATATTTACACACACACACACACACACACACACACACATACGCACAAGCCCCCACCCCATGTGTGATGTTTTCGGTGGTGCACCACCTTGCTTTGTCAGACTGTTATGCATTGGCTATTTTTAGTCAAACATTAACAGTGGCCGCTCAGGACTTCCCTCGCCGCAAGCCGATGTTTAGGAGAAAGCCAAATATTTACCTCAGCAAAGACTGTTGTCTTTGAATGAAAAGGACCGCACAGCAGAGCAGGCAGACAGACAGGGAGAGAGTGATTGCCCTGAATGAAAGGGCTTTCCCAGAGTAACTAACAAACACCAGCCGGACGCCTGTACGTCACCCAGGAGCCCAACGGCACCTCAAGATAGCACTTCCTGCCTGAGCCACTGTTTCGGTCCATCCGCAAAAGTAGAGGGACGTGACCTGCCCGGGAGAGGTCAGAGAAACAGATTGTGACCCTTGTTCCTGCACTGCCAGAAGTCTATACAGTGTGAATATAAAGATCGTGTAAGATCATATCTTTGGTTCTTTTCTGTCAGTGTGTCAACACTGTTACTTTTTTTGTTTGTGTTTGGACTTTTATTTGGACATTGCACAATAAAAATGACATGCTCTCCATCCCACAATGTGCAAGCAATGTGCTTGCTCAGCTTACGCAGATAAGTACTGTATGTACACCACCAGTAAACATCACCAACAAACATATAATACAACACAGCTCCATGCATTGGTTTGGCCCAAACACAGGAAAGAGTCAAACAAACAAACACAAGAAAAATCGCAATTGGAAACCACCCGTGGGCCCCTCAGTGTGTACTGTGTGTGTGTGTGTGTGTGTGTGTGTGTGTGTGTGTGTGTGCGTGTGTGCGTGTGTGCGTGTGTGCGTGTGTGCGTGTGTGCGCGTGTGTGTGTGTTTGTGTGTGTGTTTCTCTCTCTCTCTCATTCTCTCTCTCACACACGCACACAGAGAGAGAGAGAGAGAGAGAGAGAGAAACACAGAAACACACACACACACTCAAACACACACACAGAGAGAGAGAGAGAGAGAAAGAGAGTGTGTGACCGGGGAGATAAGAGGCCCTTAGATAAACAGCGACAGACCGGCAGTGGCAGCGACAGCACGAGGAATCTGTCTTTCAGCTCAGGCTAATTGGACAGCCAGAGGAAAAGAGCTAAGCAGCCTGGTTGATTGCGCTTTCCGAAGTCAGAGAGCACGGCCTAAGGAAACACTCACACACACACACACACACACACACACACAGACACACAGTATGAAAGATGAGCACATTCACAAATGGTCAGAACGTGGCTCGCACCCACACTCCAACTTGATTAGCATCCGATTAGGTTCAACAGCTCGTTAGGCCGAGCACACACACAGACTTGAGGAGGGGATGTTTGTTTTGATATTAACCCGGCTGGATGAGAGGGCACTTAAGAGGGGAATATTTAAGGGCTGAGTGAAGAAAATATCACCCTACATCTATCAAGGACACCTTGATATGCACAAAGGCCCAGATGGCCTCATACCATATTATCATATAAATCAAAGGCTTTCAGACTGGCAACATTTCATGCATTTCTCTACTGATGTTGGCAGTGCTTGCTGTCAGTCCAACTGGTTATGTATTTTTGTCTCAGAGCAGCTTGTTTATCATGGAAAACTCTAAAAAAGCATTATAGGGACACTAAAATTAGAGATTTTGGGGCTCTCAGGAATACATTAAAGAGAGGGGAGAGAGGGAGGTCGACAGGATGGGCCTTTGTCCGGCCAGGGATGTTTGCCCAAAGTAATTAGTTGGTCGTCTCTGGGAAACTGACCGGATATTTTGTGTTGGATTGATTTTTATTTTATTTTTTTGCCTTTGTTCACATCCCTTTTTATTCACACTGTTAGTCTTTTTATAAATCATCAAAGTGCTGTTGTCAGCTGTGGCTTTGCACTGACAAAGAGGCAACTCACTTGTGACTGGAAGTATTTTGAAACTTTCTTTCTTTGTTCTGCCTCCCTCTCTGATGGCCTTGAATCTGCATGAGTGGGTGGATATGAGTGTGCATCATTGGAGATTAGCTATTGTGCCAATTGTATTTCTAATTGTACCAAAACAATTGGCGTATGGATGGCCAAATAAACCTGTTTTTTTTGTGTGGGCCACCTAGGCCCACATGATCATTTGAACAGGCTGTCAGTTTAGAGAGAATGCTAGGTGACGGTTGCTAACAACTATGTTGTTGGGGCCACAAGATGTGTTGAAGGAACTGGTGAGGAGTATGTTTAATGGAGACAGAGGTGTGAGCTCGTTCAAACAGTCTGCCTCTAGTGTTTAGCATGGTCATGTTAGTCAACTGCTCGTCGCTTGTTAAAGTAACACTACAAGAGGTTTGGTAATTAGGAAAGTGGATCCATGTTAGAGAGAGAGTAGAGTCTGTCTAGCCTCACCTCGAGACACCTGTCCAAACTAAATTCTACACATGTAATTGTTACATATGTCTTTACATAAATTACTTAAATCCCAATCCTTTTTATGTTTTGGCTTAGACTGTCAAATGTAGTCAAAAGTCATTCATCCTGGGTAACTGGAATATTTTTGGTGGTGTATTTGAGAGTGTTTTATGCTTATGTCAGGACTATATTTAAGTATTACTGAAGGCTGCTGCTCCTCTTTAATGACATGATAGATAGATAGATAGATAGATAGATAGATAGATAGATAGATAGATAGATACTTTCTTAATTCATCATCCCAAACAAAATTGTGGGTTGTTTCTGAAGTTAGTTAATGGCCTGTGTTCTATAGTCATTTTTCAGTCTTCAAGGATGCTTGTCATGGGTCACAAATGAGGTTGCCATGGTAGCTGTGTTTGACGGACACCAGAAGAAATCACAAAATCAGGCCTCCCCATACTGCCAGCTGTCGACGGACCAACAGGGGGCCACGCCTGTGGTGTGTGCGTGTGAGAGCGACACACTTTAAACAGCCTTCAGAAGACCCCTTTGCACACTCCACGCCATCATTTGTTACGGAAAAAAACTCAACCAACAATCTGCATTTGAGCTCTCTCTCTCTCTCCCTTGCATGAAGCTTACTGGTGAAAAAACTTGAAACTTAATTTGTTTTGCCCATGCCGTCTTTGGGGCTCTGAACATGAAAGAATTCTATTCTTGATAGATGGTTGATAGATGGTTATCTTTTTTTCC
Source organism: Alosa pseudoharengus (assembly GCF_046254945.1). NCBI lineage: Eukaryota > Metazoa > Chordata > Actinopteri > Clupeiformes > Clupeidae > Alosa > Alosa pseudoharengus. Next base: position 32,002,374 of record NW_027468640.1, read on the forward strand.
AGTGCCTATTTGTCAAGTAATGTCACAATCATGGACCACTTCTTTTGACACTACCTTTAAATTAAAGGACTATTTTCTGCTAAAGCCAACAAGCCCACTAGATGTAGAGTGTAGTGTGGGATGATTAGAGCCTTCTCAGGCGTGATCGTCGTCCAGAGCTAACCACCCTTTCAGTTTCCCATTTCAGGGATGAACGCAACCCACCACTTCAAATGTACTCTGTTTACCTCAGTCAGAGAATGCTGCTTGTGTGGTTTACTGCGGGGAGACACACTGCACAAGCAACAAACGTCTCAACAACAACAAAGCTGTAAACCTGGAACAAGCCATCCAAGCAGTTGGAAAAACAAGACATGCCACCAGCAAGCAGCACAGAATAAACTAGAAGGCATTCACCGGCCTATACATGAGGAATTGCTTGGGTTGCCACTATGATCCACTTAATTTCTTTTGAGCCTATCAAGACCATTTGTTTTGTTTTCCCCTGGAATGTACCAGTGTGTTAAGATATGTTAAAGAGAGAGTGATAAGATAAAGGCCGGTGATAAGGAAAGTGGCCAGGTGATTAGGCAGGAGGGAGGGGTGGGGTTGGAGTGGGGCGTTGATTATCTGCGATTTCACTTTAGATAAGCAGGCCACAGTCCAGGACATCCTCTCCTACTTATGTGTGCTGCGCAGAGAGAGGGGAAAAAGTCCCCCATTTATAAATAGGGTCAGTATTAAAATAAAGGGAAGCTGGCTTTTAGCTTGAGCTTTTTTTCATTTGCAAACAGCCAAGAAGAGGATGGATGGGGTGGGGGAGAGATGGAGAATGAGAGAGAGAGAGAGAGAGAGAGAGAGAGAGAGAGAGAGAGAATAAGTAGAAGATGAAACTGAGACAAAATAGGGAGTATCTCACTGAAGTGACTAATAACCACACTGACAAACTACGACAATATCGGCCAGCTGTCATCTCTCAAAACTACTGCTTTTAAAAAAAACTGACTTGACCTTGCATCTCCATTGCACCCACAGGTTTTTTTCCACAGCATTGGAGAGCCCTAGTCTGACACACAAACCTCCACAGCATTGAAGAGGCCCGAGTCTGACACACAAACCTCCCCAGGCTGCAGGCAGCCCTCTCAGGCCCGTCGGTGGGGATGGTGGGGAGGTGGTCGGTGGGGGTTGTTGTGGATCAGGTTATTGGGGGATAGTTGTGTCTGAGCGGCTCAGCCCCCGGCGCCACTGACACCTACTCGCTGAGAGATGGAGCGGGGAGGTGCCAAGTGAGGCCTTGCGTCTGGACGAGCCCTGCTCCCCTGGAACTCCAGACCTTCAGTCCTCGTCCACAGAGCTCCTCCGTACTGAGTACCCAGTCCAGGCAGGACAGCCACCGTCCCATGCGTCCCTCTGGTACCTACATTGGGTACAGATGCTGCAATAGTGCCAATTTTTTGTTTATGCCACTTTATAACAGTTCTTTAGGCATAAAAGCTCTACTTCCTTTTCTGGGAAGTATGGAGAAGAATTTGTGAGAAAATAATTCAAATAGTTCACAAATGTCACAGCTTTGATAATGTTGTGAAGGTTCACAACTTTTACAACTCTGAGTATCATCAAAATAAAATGCTAAAAGTTGAATCTATAGGCCCCCAGTGCTTTGTGAATCAAGCATGAATTACACCATGAATGTTCAGACCTGTGTTAAAAAAAAGCTTCAACGCTAGAGAGTCCAATTATCCAGTCAAGGTAATAGAAAGTTCACCTGTCATGCCATGATATAAACTGCATGCCATTTGGGGATGGGAGTCATCTTGCTCCCTAAGGATAAGATTAGTTAAAAAAGGAAATACCAATGTTCTGTCTATGCACCATGTCAGAGGTAGGTTTTAAGTGCCAAATTAGCTCATTATTGTCAGTTAGGCTGTGTATTTTGATCATGTATCATTGTATAAATCTAGTAGTGGCCATCAGTAAAATTGGCCAAGATATAAAGATATAAAGGTTCCTGAAACAAATCTTTCTAGTGTAGAATTGCAAAATACTGAACAGAGATCAGAAAACTTATAATGCACATGCTCATGAAGGTGCTTTCAGTTCAGTCTCTGCACAGTGTTTTGCATTACTATTTTTGTGTAGCAATCTCTCTTCTTCTTTTCTTTTGCTATATCTTATATCTTATAGCGGTCATGTGAATTGTTTTTAAGTGATGCATTCGGTAGCCTAGCCTACTTCTTGAGTGGTAGAGGACTTGAGTGGTAATCCTCCTTCTGCTCTCACCTTTCACTTTATCCATTAAATCACACTTCTGTCTGGTTGCCATGGCCTGATGAAGACTTTTCAAGTTTTAGGTTTAACAGCTGTCCTGCGCTGTCAATTCTGTTGAATTTTTACAAGGTATCAAGGACAAATTCACTACAGCCCAGCTACAGTTAACGAGCATTCCCATGTGACATGCTTTAAGTTAAAATGTCTTCTCCCAAAAAAAATTGTATATACCTACTTGCAGGGATAGTCAAAATACATCAACATATTTTCAAAGAAAATATCACATACCCTAATTTTCAGAGTATAAAAATAAGCTTCAAAATACAGTACCCATGCCATGTATCAAAAGAAAATGGAAATACTAAAAATATTCCTTAAAGGGAGCATGAAATCACTTCCATATCTGTCTATTTAATCTATTCCTTCATCACTACACTGGCTTTGTAGATAAAGTGGGCAGTGTTGCAGAGCAACAGTTTTTCTCTGCTTACGAGACATGCCATAAATCTGAAACAGTCAACAGATCAACTATACTGACCTGGGGTGCGTTTCCCAAAACCATAGATGCTAACCTGTTAGCAACTTAGTTGGTTGGCAAACTTAGTTAGCAACTATAGTTTTGGGAATTTTTTTGGGAAATGTAACATCTCATAGCCTATACTGTATCAGAGAGGAAGTCACAACTGAACTTGTCAAGTGAACCTACTGAGAGCCATGGAATGTGGGCTTAAAGTAACCCAATGCAGTTTTATTACTTTAAACAGCTTCAAACTGATATATAATACAGAGAATGAAGTATCGGACATTGTCAATGCATGCCCAGAATGACATTGCACTGTGTAAAGCTGTTGATCAGATACTGACCCTTTTAGTTGGTTTTTAACTAACTGGGTACTGTGTAAGCACTAAATGGGGTTATATTGACGCCAATGGGCACAGGTATGGGTGATGCATGAGAAAACTTTCTGAGCAGGGGAACCATATAAAGGTTTCCATGTATTCCGCTTATTAAAGTTCTCAAGAAACTGATGGTTAATGTTCTCAAGAAACTTGAGGTTAGTGTGAGAAAGGGGGCATTATGTGTGTGAGCAACCTACATGTTAGGCTATATTCTCCTTGCACTGGATCATCTACCTGAATCTCAATATTCTGATCACAAGTGTGGGCAAATTGCTAAATCAGCACCAGTCAGAGTTTACATGCATTGTGTTGCATTCTTATGATGTCATCACATCATCAAAAGTAGGCCTATTGGTTTTACCAAAAGTATTTGCCAATATTTTTAAACTACAAAAATACACATCTATAAAGTATTTTCATACAAAATATAAAGCCATTTTCTTCAATCCAATAAAATACAAATTACAAAATAGTAGTGTGTATTGTATTTTAAATACACGAAGGCCTATCATAAATACCGCCCATCCCTGCCTCCTTGAAATGTTAAAACAATGGCGCGTTCTCCAAATCTCTACTATAGAACAAATATTTTACAGCAGAGCTATAATCTTTGATGGAAATGATGGCACATGTTAGTGCATTGTTATTGATGCCACTTCGAACGTGTATTAGTCATGGAAACGGAACGTCTCCCTTAGGCTCTATTTCCCTTTTCTCAGCCAAAACAGAAAGATGATTAGGCTACAGCCCCTAAGTTTCGTTTAGGTTTTTACATTTCAGAGCAGTCGTATTTTTCGTATATTCAACATGTGGAATGTGGCCAACACATGACTGATATACGAAACGCAGCTATCCAATACCGATATTACTGCCTAATGGAAACAAACGATCACTTTCAATCGCTTACCCGTTACCTGTATTGCAGTCTTAATGTCGTTTGTCAGTCAAAAACGTTTGTCAAAGGATGCATAATAAAATACCAATAACTTTAAAGCCCGATCTTGGGGAAAGTGAACGCAAAATTATGTGCATTCCAAGGATCAAGTCTGTTGGTGATCACTTTGATTAGAGCAGGAACATGTCCAAACATTTCCTATGGTTTATTTGGACTTGTCCAGTAACTTCAATTGATATGATGGCACTGGCTTTCAGCATGTTAATAGTCTGATGAATGGGCCATTATTCGCGCCTATAGACCTCTTTATAATTGTAATCCTTTTCCGTGGTTTTGCCCTATACTTTGCCCCGACTTGTTTTGACAGCAACAGTACATACGGGAGCTATAACTGATAATTATTTCGTAGCCTACAGCATGTTAATGTCATGGAACTGTAATTTACCATTCTTGTCCCCTAAAGCAACGGATAAAACCATCTGATATTTGATATGATATGGAAAAGTTTAAGAATTTGTTCGGGAACAGATTTTGCCTACATATATCATAATGGCATATTTTTAAGTGGTGTGTTTGTTATAGATTATGTTTTTGTTTTCAGACGAAGTGAATGCGAAATAACTGGAGGTAGAGAGACCGCTGCGCTTGCTCATGAATAATCAGGGGTGGGAGTGTATTGAGAGGAGTTGCTCGTGGGGGGAGGAGAGGGCGGGGTGTGTGAACTCACATGGGTTTAAAAGGGCCGGCTGTGCACTGGCAGAAAACACAGGCTGCAATCACCTCCCGGCGTGACGCACGCAAACAGACGCTCCTATTTTACGCACGCAGACAGACCCCTCGAGTCGAACGGATTTTTTAAAAAAAGTCGGATGTCAAATTTATAGAAATTCTGTTTTCAGTGTTTTATTTGTTTTTTTACTGTTCCTAAAACACTTTTAGCTATTTTACAACTTCTGGATCTCAACTCAGCAAGCAAAAGAAGATGGCTAACACCACTGAAGACTATGTGTATGATTATGATGAGCCAAACAGCACCATGTGTGACTATGAAGAGTGGGAACCGTCCTACTCTCTCATCCCCATGCTCTACATGATCATCTTCATGCTGGGCCTCTCGGGCAACGGCGTGGTCATCTTCACCGTGTGGCGGGCCCAGTCCAAACGCCGCGCTGCGGACATCTACATCGGCAACCTGGCCATCGCCGACCTCACCTTCGTGGTGACCCTTCCGCTGTGGGCGGTCTACACGGCGCTGGGCTACCACTGGCCGTTCGGCGAGGCGCTGTGCAAGCTGAGCAGCTACGTGGTGCTGCTCAACATGTACGCCAGCGTCTTCTGCCTGACGTGCCTGAGCTTCGACCGATACCTGGCCATCGTGCACTCGCTGACCAGCTCGCAGCTGCGCACGCGCGGCCACATGCACGCCTCGCTGGTGGCCATCTGGCTGCTGTCCGGCTTGCTGGCCGCCCCGACACTGGTCTTCCGCACCACGCGCCAGGAGGGCAACATCACCACCTGCATCATGGACTTCAGCCTGGTGGCCGGCTCGGACGAGCGGGCGAAGGAGCTGTGGATCGTCGGCCTGGGCCTCTCATCGTCCGTGCTGGGCTTCCTGCTGCCGCTGCTGGCCATGATGGTCTGCTACGGCTTCATCGGCTGCACGGTGACGCGCCACTTCAACAGCCTGCGCAAGGAGGACAAGCGCAAGCGCCGACTGCTCAAGATCATCACCATGCTGGTGTGGGTCTTCGCCGCCTGCTGGACGCCCTTCCACGTGGTCAAGGGAATGGACTCGCTCTCCTACCTGGGCCTGGCGCCCTCCTCCTGCACCTTCCTCAGCTTCCTGCTCCTGGCGCACCCCTACTCCACCTGTCTGGCCTACGTCAACAGCTGCCTCAACCCTTTCCTCTACGCCTTCTTCGACCAGCGCTTCCGCTCGCAGTGTCTGTTCCTGCTCAACCTGAAGAAGGCCCTGCACTCCAGTCCGGCCAGTTCCCTCTCATCGCACAAGACCGAGCAGCAGTCGCTGGCCACCAAGGTGTGAGAGAGGAGAGCCAATGGCGGCCAAATCAAACGCCCTACAGGGACTAAGATGGAGGACTGAAGGGAAGGGTGAGCTAGACTCTGAACACTATGGTCATTGGTCACTTTGTTTGAAGCTTCTGGAGAGCGAGACGAGCGTCAAGGACAGTGGCTCTTTGTTTGTGGGCCTCACTTTTGTGAGACTTTTGTGAGACTTGTGAGAGCTTAGCTGTGGTGGACAAGCGTGATGCTGTTTGCATCCAAGGGGGGACCAGGATCCATCTCTCAGAGATGCCATGCAGACTTTTGTAACTGAGTGAACCCCCCCCACTCAGCCCCAATCTACCCCCACCCTGATACCAACCCAACTCCTCTAGACCCCCCTCCCCAACTTGACAGCTGCTTTCCAGACGTTTGAGCGCAGAACTGAATGAATGTGAGTTATTCTCTTGGGGGGGGGGGGCAGCTGGGGGGCCTGGTTCAACTCCTGCAGTATTGATGAGTGTCTGGCAGGCACCAGGAAGATCCACTGTCAGAACTAAGATGGAGTACCTGGAGCGACACAGGAGTGCATTGGGTGGTCCAACACAGCAAGCGGGGTGGTGGTGTTGCTGTTTGGGTTCTGATTTTCATTAGCTTCTCCTGCCATGTGTTCTTACCATAGCTTAGCCTTTCACGTGCCATGCATTTCACTGGTTGTTGTTTATATATTTAGCAAGCACTTCTTTATGCAGGGGCATGATAGGGTAAAAGTGAAGACCTGGCCTAGTGTGTAAATACAGGGGGTCAAAGGCAAGATGGAGGAGATTGGGTAGGTAAGACGAGAGGAGGTGTTGCAGGCTGATTAAAGTATCAGGGGGGCAATTCAGGGGGGCAAGTGAGACAAGTGCAAAGGGAGAGAGGGAGTGGGGTGCCGCAGACAGACAGATGGCAGCTGATAAACGCTGGGATGCCGTGTGTGTGTGGGGGGGGGGGGCAATTAGTAGGTGGCAGCTTTGACAAACGAGAAGGTTTGTGTGTGTGTGTGTGTCTGTGTCTGTCTGTGTGTTTTTGAAGAATGTAAATGAATTATGTGCATGATTCATGACAGTCATGAGTTTGACTTGCCTATATTTTTAAAGCAAGCAGTGTAAAAATGATGGACAATGCTCATATGTTTTAATCTGTAAATAAAATACATTTCATTTGAAGAGAAACAACCTGATTGTTCTGAGACTATTTTTTGCTGTGACTTTTACATCCAGCGCCTAAACCTATTTGTTTCAACATTCCATAAATGTTCTCATTTCCTGTTTACCCAAATGGGGAGGGCTGTCACTCTTTCTCTCATTGTCCTCTGGTCCCGTCTGAACCAAAGCAAGAAGTCTCACAGGAAATACATGAAACAGTCTGCTTTTCCACTAAAATCTGCTACTGCAACTTAACTAGGCAGACAAGTGTTACAAAGTTAATGATTGTCATTAGACTTGCATTCAAGCCATTCATTGAACAAGCACTATAATTACAGAACTGAACAAGAACTATCATTAATCACAATCAGACTAAATTCACGTAATTCATGCAAACTTGTAATTAATCTCAATTTGACTTGAACTAATTTTGGGGTACACTTGCACGTGTAAAGAAGTAATTATCCTAACAAGCCATTTGCAAACGAAAACACAACAGAAAGCCCCACCTAGCCACTAAAGAGAGCTGTTGGCTTGAGTAAGTCATTTTGGCAGTAATGAGCTTTCGTTGGGACATAATCAGGGTCTTGCAGAGGGGCCTGAATAGGACGAGTGGCTAATCTGAGGTCATTGGCAAGCCATGGGTCCAGCCGAGGGCCAATATTTGGCCTTTCTGATAAGGCTGACACGCATAGGGATGTGTGATTCAGATACAGCAAGCCCACCAGGAATTCGAATGACCACTCCCCATCTATCTCCAGGTTGACCAGAGGTATTTTTTTTTTACATGGACCAAGAGTGCTCTCAGACACATTGAACGTTTAAATCAATTCCTTTGGCACCTTAGAGGTATTCCAAAGATTGGCAAGAGTCCCAATGTTGTGGTGAAGATTCCAATTAATGCAGAATACAGCATCTGAGAGCAGCCCGGGGGGAGAATGTGTGATAACGAATGAGCATAAACAAGGCATATGGAGTTATTTTACCTAATCTGCAGATTACCTCATTGAGGCAACAACACACAAAGGGGACAGACTGTGTGGGGTGTAATGTGTCTGAGATTACTGGGTGGACAGAATGACTGTCTGGTGTGTGGGGAGAGAGAGAGAGAAGAGAGAGAGAGAGAGAGAGAGAGAGAAGAGAGAGAGAGAGAGAGAGAGAGCACTGAAACAGATAGAGCTCAGAGGAAAAGGCCACATTTGTAGCAGTAACCAACACGTGCGTGCCTTTGTTTAGCATGTGTGCTAGATGGAGGTGTTATGGGAGAATTCCTTGCACTAGTGTTTCAAACTGTGCTTGTGTGTGGTCTCAGGGAGCACCTTTATGCTTATTTTGGCTTGTTTATACGTCTATTCAGTGGTAACGGGTGTGTGGACAGAGGACTGACCACAGCTGAGTTGACCCATGACAACTAAATCACACACACACACACACACACACACACACACACACACACACACACACACACACTCACACACACACTCCTTAAATAACATTGAACAGATGCACGCTTAAGGTCTTTGCTAATTGAAAAACACTAAATCAATTAAAGACCCTAAAGCACTCATTTTGGAAAGGCAATAGATAAAATCCTAAATTTTTTCAGAGAACATAATTGTCTTAAAAGTCTACCCAAACACCTTTAAAGAGTAAGTGTGTACTCCCCACTTCTATGCATTCTTACTGGATTGTCTTGGGTTTTTCTTGGAACAGCATGATTCAAATGATCATTCATTTAAACTAGTGCATGGTACAATAACTAATTTCAAAGCTAGAGAGTAAATTAACGCAATCAATGAATACATTAATGAAAGACTGAATGAATACAAACAATGCATGAATGAGATAAATAGCTCACATATATTTTACTACTTCAAAAGGCATTGAGTTTAATGCAAAGAAAAACACTGAATGAGTATTTGGCATTCAAAGGAGATTGCTTCTGAAAGTGTCCAAATAGATTTAAGGACGAAATCCAATCTCATTGGAACAATTTCACGCTGCCGCTCAAGCCCAGACCATGTGTGCCACACTTCAAAGTGAGACTTGAACGGCAAAGAAGTCGATACCAAAAAGTGGAACCAGAGCAAAAGCCTCTAAAATGTTCAACCCCGTGTCACCTGTCCACTCTGTGCCACTCTCTCTCTATATGGAGCTGGAGAGCAGATTTCTAGCGGGATCGCACGATCATTTACATTCTTTGTTGCTCATAGTGTCTGATGAATGACATATGTGTCTCAGAAGGCAGCCTAAGACACGAGGGACTTTCCCTAGATAATTCCCCGCCATTCTGGAGCAACCCCAGAAGCCCCCTATCCTCACTGGACTGGCACGAGAAGAGAACTGCGAGGGGAACATCTGAAGCATAGCCCACACGTGTAGATGGAGGCCTATGTGTGGTTCAGGCTGGTGCAACAATCCTTTTGCATACTCATCCCTTTTGTGTATCAGGTGAAAACACAAAAATGGGATAGATAACAAATGTCTGTTTACACTCTTAAACACAGGCTTAAGGTAATGCATGGGTTTCATGTATTTATGCATTCCCTCCCAACTGTATTGAACAGGGATCTACAGAGCGCTCCCCAAGATAAACAACAAAAGGGGCAGGGTCTACTGCCAGTTGACCTCACTAATTGTTCCAGCTATTTCTGGCTTAGGGAACCATCTTAACAGTTGTCATTTGCTGAGAACGTGTTAATATGAACTGCTAAGTTAAAGGTATACTATGCAGTTTTGCATACATTTTGTTAACAAGGCCTAGATTTGCGGAGTATTTGTATTTTACGACTAAAGGTTGACTTTCTCTTTTGCTTTTCTTTGTCTTCTCTGAAATCGCTTTCTTCGCCTGCCTCTTCGACTCTGAAGTTGCATTGCTGGTTCTGCCAGCAGCGGGCCCCTCCTGCTTTGCCAGCAGCCTTTTTCGCTCAACTACAAGTTCGTTTACGATCAAAATGACATAATGAGTTGTTATATCAAGATAAAAATCTTGCATAGTGTAAGACTCGAGTGAGACAAAGGTGACCAAGTTGGTGACTCTCAACTTGGAAGTCTCTCCATCTTCTCCTCTGAAGTCTAGGGTGCCCTTGAGCCACTTCGGCTTTTGTGGCCATTATGCTCATCAAAGCTGCAGGGGCCGCCCAACAGACAGCCCTTCTCTCCCTCTCCAGCCTCGCAGGTGACAACTGAAACACTGCCCACGTATATTGTGACTTTTGATCCAGAGGGCTCCAGACTTGTGGTTGTGGACTGGTGGTTCACACCGGGTTAAACTGACCCTTTCATGTTGGGCTGATTTTACCACATCCTGCCAGGGGTCAGGCAATAGAAGTGAAAAAAGAGAGTGCCTCCTTGTGTAAAACAAGACTTAGAAACACAGGGCGGAAAATATCACATTACCCGTAAATTGTTGCCATAGTCTTTGGAGTTATTGTGTTAGTGTATGTCACACGTCATTCCATTTTCTGTCCGTTAAAACCTTGTTTGTCCAGCTTTCTGTTTACCCGACTGTGAACTCTGAGATTGTGCCATCCACATCACTCAATTAGTCGCGCTGCAGGAAGACATTAGGTCAAATGTGTCTTGAGATTGCAAATTAGCAAAGCATGACAAAGGAGATTTAAAGGCACATGCCCATTGGTAACCAATTCACCATGGACTACACACTATCACAAGGAATTCTATACATACATGGGATATATGATTGCTAAAGGGAGGGGGTAGAAGTACTGACACTGAAGTGAAACACTTTACTGCCTAAAGGACATTCTTGAATCACATACACAATAGCCACACCTGTATACTGAATGCTACGATTATCACCCTTTAATGTGTACATCTCTCTACCACACATTATGGGTTAAGATGCCTCTCTTTATGCGCGGGCGTGTTTTCAGAACACTTTTGTTATTTTCTGCCAGAGCACTGGGTGGCTATATCCGTGGCTTAGACACGGAGGTGTGAGCTCAGCCCTCGCTCAGTGCCGGGAATATCAATGGAACCCAAAACAAGCCATCTCCAGTGTCATTAAGAACAGGCAGGGCCATTCACTGGAAGTGGCAGGCATTTGGCCCCCTCGCTCCCCTGTTTTCCCTGTCAGCCAGCTCAGGGCATGGGGGAATGGGCTCTGGAGGTGGGGTGGGGGTGGGGTGGGTGGGGATAGGAGCTGGGGGCCACAGATTTGCATTCTTGGTCTTTAGGTCTGGGAGCCAGTTGTTGCCAGTTTGAAATGATCGAATGTCTTTTGGTATTTTGTCTGAAAATACCTGTCACTGCTCAGCCCTCACTCATAAATGAACTGGAAGCATAGAACCTTTCAACACTGTTAATTTTTACATAGATGGTTTTATAGCAGAAATAGAATAGATTTAGAGAAGAAATATGTGTGTGTTATTTATTGAAAACAATTGCCAAAATCTTTATTTTCTATTTATTTCAGTCATTATCAGTCTTTATTTCAGTCTTTATCTATGAGATATTTGGTGAGTTAATCTGCCAAAATAGGCGTTATAGATAAGGATTTAAAAATATCTGCATGACTTCATACAAGTCAAAAACATCCATCTGTGTTTTGGCTCTTATCGCGTATTGTGTCTGTAGAAAAGAGGTCAAGATTCTGAATTAGAAAAGTCAGTCTCCTTGCCCTTCATAAATCAGCAAACAGAAAAATATAGGCCAAAGAAAAAAACCTCTGGATTGTATTGGAGTGGCGGTGTGGCTTCTTGATCAGAACAATGGTGGGTGATGCTGGCCAGCCCTTGGAGCGCTGGCCAGAACCTCCGACGTCTTCACTTCTGAACACCATCCATCTGTCCTGCCACTCCAGGTTGACCCCCACTACCACCCTCCATCTCATCACTCTTCACCCACCCTCCTCCTGCTCCGAAAGCTTCTGAGGAGCAGGGTTGGGAGCCGGGGTGGGATGGGGTGGAAGGGCCAGCAGGATAGGAGCCCCAGAGAGGCCCCGGCGAGGAGGTTCCTGTCCAGGGATATCCTGTCTTTCAGCAGTGCAGCTCCTGGCCTGTCTCCCTCTGGAGCGGAACTCCTGACAGCCCTGTCGTAACCTCCAGCCCAACCCCACACCCCACACCCGCAGTAGGGCCGTTTGTTCACGGGGGCAGATCTGATAAGGTGGAGCGCAGAGGCACGGGACACCACCGCTCCTTCACACATCATCACGCCCACGCTGACCACCACACGCACACACACACACACACAAACACACTGCAATCCAACCCTGGCCTGAGCACAGACAAGCGGTAGCGGAGAAGGAAGATGCAGTTCCTTTGCAGAGGGAAATAGAGGCCAAAGGGCAGAAGCGAGGTCTTAAACAAGACAAACACATGCACACACGCTCTGGCACGCACACACGTGCACAATAAAAATAAAAATAAAACACACACACACACACACACAGACACACACTAAACACACACACACACACAGACACACACTAAACACACACACACACTAAACACACACACACACACACACTAAACACATGCATGGACATGCTTAAAGATTTGCCTACACTGAATCAGACACCACCTACCTCCCTACACAGACTGTGAACATATACTCTTTCACCTCCCAAAATAAGCACCTTCAACAATATGCACATGCTTGAGACATACACACCCATCTGAAGAATCTATCAGGGATGCAGGCCTTTATTCTCTGGCTCAATCCCTTGTCCCTGTAAGTGTGTGTGTGTGTGTGTGTGTATAGAGTGGAGGAGAGCCAAAAGTGACCTTCAGCATGCCGCCAGGGTCCGCCATACACAAGTCCTCTTTATCTTTCAGCCATCACCTTTGATAGTGCCGGGATGTATAAGTGCGGGGCATTATCAGGAGGAGCACGTTGCTTCCGCTGGCGTTCAGTGGCGGGTGGGTGGAGGTGGGGAGGCTGAGGACGGCGCTCCGCCGGAACTCCCAGAGCAGTGCTGCGGCTGATGAAGAAGCCCGCCATTCCTGCTGGAACACAAAGCACTCCTTCATGGCTCCCTCTATCCTCCTTATTGTGTGGAGGCTCTCCTCTTTCTCTCTTTCTATCTCTCACTCACTCTCTCTCTTTCTCTCTGTCCCCCCACCCCCCGCTCTCTCCTCTGAAGTGCTGTCACTGGGCAAAATAAAGACCTCTGTCTCTACCGCTCACTCAGCTGGGCCCTTTCAGGAGCCTCGGAGGGAGACCAACAGGGAGAGAGAGAGCGATGAGCAGGCACACAGATAGATGTTCAGGTGGACAGGCTGTAGTGTGTGCGTGTGTGTGTGTGTGTGTGTGCGTGTGTGTGTGTGTGTGTGTGTGTGTGTGTGTGTGTGTGTGTGTGTGTGTGTGTGTGTGTGTGTGTGTGTGTGTGTGTGTGTGTGTGTGTGTGTGTGTGTGTGTGTGTGTGTGTGTGTGTGTGTGTGTGCGTGTGTGCTTGCCCAAGGTTGTGTTCTTAGTGCTTGTCTGCATTAGTGAAAGTCTCTGCCATAATTCAACAAATGGTTGGCCTGATGAGATACTTAAAAGGTAGAACCTGTACTGTATCTTGCATGAGGGATCTAATCTTTGTTCTGAAGAAGAGTGACATGCCATTCCTCTGAGAGTTATGCTCTTATGTGATTATTAAATAACTAGAGCCTTTGTTCATCAATAATGAAACCCAGACTGCAGCAAAATGCTTTTGATTTTGATGTGTTGCTAAATTACTAAATAAATGTGTATGTAATAAATGTGTACGTGTATTCAGCCCTTGAGAGACTTCATACCTTAGGCTACCCATTGGCTGGTTGACCTTTGACTCCGAGACTACCAACACAGAGAGTGAGGGGGAGCTGCAATGTGCAATGAAATGTGTGTGAGAGGGAGAGGGGCCCGTTATTCACTTTTGTTGCATTGCTACATTTGGATGCTGTTAGTGTAACAACATTCCTGGCCTGCAACAACAGTCCACTGCCACACACAGACATAAACGAGCTCTCACGCGAGCAACCTCCTCTTTCAGACAGGTGCCCGGTTGAAAGGCCCTGACAGGTGCACTGCTGACAGTATCAAAGTGGCATGACCTTAGAATCGGTTAGTGCTGATGTAATTAAGTGCTGCATGTATTAGACACTTGAGAATGAAAGGAGCACTCTGTGAATGAGTGTGGTGTTGGTAGAGTGTTGGTAGCCCCATTAAATGTCTAAGCAGAATACAAAGGCTGAGACATTACTTTCAGATCATGGTTGTTATGTCTTTTTGTGCAAAGACAACCAGAAATACAGAGCTCAAATGTCATGATAGGTCTGCTGGTTCCTTCCTGGAAAACTGCTTATTTCAGGGAGGAAACATAATTTTTACCTTTCTACTGGTGTAGAAATGTACCAAAATCACTTATCTGTAAGTGTCAATTTGTAGGCCTATACAGATCTGACCTGAAAAGTGGTAGGCCTACATAAGTTTTCTTTTGATATTAAAGCGACAATAAGCAATTTTACCTTAAAATAATGACTTAAATATAATTTTTGATGATACACTCACAATAAGGAGAATGTCATCTCATTGCCACTGATTGCCTGTATAGGCTAAACACCTTGCACTGTAACTTTGTGTAAACATTGGATTTTTCAATGTGCAGAGCAGTCCAATAGCCTGGTTATTGTTTTTTCCCCTTTTATTTTCCTGTCTATGGTTAGCACGCAGATCTTCTCAATTGTAATTGAGGGTCTGGAAAAGGTTCAGAAGTGTTAGCAATCTATTAAATGAAGGTTTTAAATGCAGTTGTTTACTCAATTCCAAAGAAATACACATCCATGCCGGATTAGTGATTTGCGTGCCTATGTTTTAGGGACATTGGAAATGGGCTCAGTGGCTTCTTGGCCAAACAGACCTGTAGAGCCCCAAATTTGTCAAAGATTCATATGGGCTACGCTAGGCCAGACTAGCAGTTCACACCTGCGAGTGATTCTAAAGTGGTTCCCACATATAGCTACACACACCCTGTACATACACAGGCCCATGACACAGGACACACAGTAGGCTACTGATAATGACAAGGGACCAATTCTCGAATAATGTAGGCTAACATAAAAAGGTGACATTGGTGAAAAATAGGGGAACCGCGACACCTGTTGGTAAATCTTAGAATATAGCGGAACTAAAGAGATATACGTGTTTGTATTTTCAGGAGTTTTTAGCGGCAGGACGACCTTCCTGTTATTGTAACACTTATACTCGTCCGTGTTGTGTTAGCAGAGGTAACTCCTAGGAAGAGAGAATATTGGAACTGTAAATGTTCTCTGATCAAAGAAATGTACTAGGCTACTTCTTTAAATGAAAAGGTGACATTCAAAAATTCTAATTTTAGCCATGTCAACTGTTCATTTTTAAAAGCACTGCAAATTAAGATGGTGTCGCGTCGACAGAAGAGATTATGGAGGTATGTGGAGGAAGGAAGCCTTTTAAAGTTGAAATCCTATCTTCGGAAACATTCTGACCTCACGCCCAACTTTTCACAAGGTAAAAGAATGAGGACTCCTCTCCATCTAGTGTGTTGTCATGGGGATGATGCCATTCTCAGGGTCTTGATGAAGCATGGGGCTGATCCCCTCCAGAAAGACAAAAATGGAAACACTGCCCTACATGCGGCCGTCAAAAGAGCTCTAAAGCACGGGAAAAGAGGTCAGGAACTGTCACTTTACAGAAGGTCGGTGTTTGTGCAAGTGCAAGTGTCAGATAGCCTACACTTATTTCCTTTTATTTCTCCACGAACAGCTTATGATGACTTGGTTGTCCCCCTTCGCGAAAAATGTCCCGACGCCTTGGATGTACCTAATAAAACTGGTGTAACTCCTCGGGATATGCTGGAATGGGTGAAATTTGGTACGGTGAGTATCAGTATGTAAGAATACAGAAGAGCACGTGATGTATTCAAGAAGAGTTAAGTCAGACATAATTTTTGTCTTTAGTTGTCATTATTTCAGTCACAGCTGTCCTATATAACGATATAAACATTGCTCAAATGTGCTCTGTCTTCAGAGAGCACCGAAAGAAGGGCCGTCTCAACCTGAGAGGAATGCAGAAAGAGAATGGAGGGAGAAACTGATGGGAGAATGTCATGATGAGTTCAGTGAGATGTTTGGCAAATATGATGGTAAGCCAACAAGATATTGGTGTATTCTATTCATCAACTAATGGCCTCCTTACACCAAACAACTTTGACAAGATTTGGGAAAGATTCTTGTAAGATTAGAGTCTTTTGAGTAAAGCTTGAATGGGGGGCATTAGTTAAAAGACTACAATCTTTCAAGAATCTTTCCCAAATCTTGTCAAAGTTGTTTGGTGTAAGGTGGCCATAAGCTGACCAGCCCAACTTTCATCTGTGGTAGTAGCCGTAGAACTCAAACTAGATTGAACTTCACACTAGGAAATACATGAAACACATTTAATTTTCCTCTGGGGAATTCAAAATATTCTTTGGTAAATCTACATCACACACACACACACACACACACACACACACACACACACACACACACATACACACACTTACATTTATTTACATTTATTCATTTAGCAGACGTTTTTGTCCAAAGTGACTTATAGTCAACTATATTACATGGGCCTTTGTCCCTGGAGCAACTTACATAAGCACTAACCACAGTTATCACTTACATAAGAGGTATGGCATCAGGACTTCAGATACTCTCTACTTTAACTCAGTCTCCACACCTCCATAACACAAACCACAAGTAAAATATTAAAGGAAAAACATATCAGTGCCATATAATCCACATTAACTGTCAGTACTGCAATACAGAACACAGGGCATGTTATACCAAAGGTGCTTTTGAGATTACATTTACAACATAATTTTAGGTGGTTGAACGAATGTGTTGCATTGTATTTTGACTGCAGTGTTTAGAACTGTCATTTCACCCTTTAACCTTAATGTTGAAAAATGGATTGCGATAACGACTTTGTACTCTACTACAGAATCACTTGTTATATGTTTTTTGACTCATTTTCTCTGCCTGCTCCAGATGATTTCCGGGGTAATGAAAAGGACGAGGAGGACGTTGAGGAGGACTTCATGGACTGGGCAGACCGCATCCGCCTGGAGTACATGGCACAGCAGCGGGCCCGTGCCCAGCGGGCGGCCGCGGGGATGGCCGGCCGGAGGAGGAGAGAAGGTCCGACTGAAGAGGAGCAGCGCAGCCACAGGGAGCAGCTGGAGCGTCTGCAGAGGGAGCACCTGGAGTACCTGGAGCGGGCGGCACGCAAGCAGGAGGAGACGCGGCTAGGCAAGAAGAAGCGCTACGACGAGCGCTGCGAGCGCACCTTCGGCTCGGCCAGCGCCTCACAGAAGCACCTGAGCTACACGGACATCCCCTGGCCGGCTCCGCACGGCTCCGTGCCGGAGATGCTGGAGGTCATGCTGCACGGTGCCGACCGGGCCGACGTGCCAGCCTTCCGGAAGCTTCTGAAGAGACAGCAGACCATCTGGCACCCGGACAGGTTCGCCCAGCGCTGCGGCGAGCGCCTGGAGGAGTCGGACAAGCAGAGGATTCTGGACACGGTCACGGCACTCTCGCAGGAACTCAACCGGCTAGCACAGAGCCTCAGGTGACCGACGCCAGAAAGAGGACACATGGAACTGTTCACACTTGCAATGCTACTGCATGTTCTGCTCAGGCTGAAGGAGGCCTAAAAGTGCAGAGTCACAGTTCAGACTCATCATTCATCATTCAGAGTTCATTCAGAGTTTCAACAGTTTGGGTGATGGTGTAATGCATCTGCAAGCGTGAGAGTCAAGAGTGCCCTATTTAACTTTTATTTTTTGCACAGCAGTGATAACTGTGCCGTCAACAATGTTGATCTGGTCTGAAACAGATTGACAGAACCGAGAGAGACAATTTTTATCAAATGCTCTTGCACAGTTGACCCACAGGTGATAAAACCATCTTTTGTTCAGGGCAACATTTCTAAATAAACCTAACAATATGAACACGTTTTATGCTGGTCAATATTGTTTCTTACTGAAGGGCTTATCTTGAATATTGCTCAATTAAAGGGCAACACTACATTTGTGTGTTCAGTTGATTATTCCACTGAACAGTTGTAATGTTTCATCTATTATACACCCTGCTCAACAGATAGTGGCTATATAGACTGTTCAGAGCGCTATTTAGAAGTAGCTACTACTACATAACACTTTGCTTTTCTTGTCAAAATGTAAACACATATTTTATGACCAGCAGATATAAACAGCCTGTACAACATTCTAAACATGCAGTAAACATTCCTAGCTGCTTAAATTGTGCCCACACAGTTGAACTATTTATGGATACAGCACAGTACAAGATTTCATCAACAGTCTTCTTGATTCCTGTTTGACATTACTGGTTGAGCTGAAAGGGTGACTTGATTAGGGGCACCTGGGAGACCCCACACCATTATGCCTTGATGGTAAGAAACAGTTCCCCTCAGCTTTTTTCCCTTACTGAAAACATCTGTGACTATATGACAGATATATACACCACCAGCACCACCACATAGTATGCTATTCATACTACATTGACAGCTCATTTGGAGCTGTCGCAGAACACCCAGTCATTAAAATGCTTTGCCTCATTGTTTCCTTAGTGAAGTCCTCAGTCCCTGACCAGTATGCCCCTCTTAAAGCTCCATGGCTCTAAGGAAAAATGTGCTCATCTGTATCAAATGAAGGACAAAGAGAACATTTGCATAGGGATCTCACAAGTCCAAATGTGCCAGTAAATCATTATAGGAGTCAATGAAAGACAGACACGAGGCAGGCCTAGTTACTTCTTTAGAGCCAGGACTTACTGGTACATGCTGGTATTTCTTTATAGAGGTCTTCACTTCTTCAAACAAAGGCAGGGCAGATGGCTTGTCCCTTTTTCAGAAACTGGGAATTGAAAAATAAAGGGTCGATGGTTGCCATATACTGATTAATCCCCTGCTGGAATCGTGCAACACATGGCGTTTTTTTGAATCATTGCTTGCCATCAAGGGTATGTACAATGAAAGAAATTGCCTTAAATAATATCCAGTAGCTGAGGCCAGATATTTAACTCTAACATTAGGCCTACAATTTATGCACGGAAATGTGTGGAGAACCCAACAATTTATATATAATATTATGATTGAGTGGTTATTTTAAATTACAACGCGAGTAACCTGTTTGGATTTTGTATGGGGGAATTATATAATTATATAATACGGTGGTCTCATTCTATGACCGATTTGTATGATGAACATCCGCTATTCCTTCGCATAGGGATTCAGGCCATGTCTGGCTCTGTGAAAGGGAGGAACAACGGAATGACATTTGGCAACCCATGAGCGCCGTCTGTGACACTAGCTGGCAGAGTGAATGGTTTAAAGATATAAGGGGTTGACTTCGGCATTTCGGAATAAGAAACCGCAAGAACTCTGAATTTATTCAGTCGTTAAGTAAAATGTAAACGTGCTTGTTATTCGCATGGTCGCGAATCCTCGGAGATTATCGCCTGGACCTCTGAATGGCTAGACATCTATTAAAGGTAGTCCACCACCACAACGGCGTGTCACTTTGCTATCGTGTCAGATAGGTAAGCCGGTTGTAAGCAATACCTAATGTTTCACTGCTACGTGAAATTGAAGCTTTTAAAACGTTTTAGCGAACATTTTACAAAGATCTCAGTCATTCGAATGTGCATCTAAATATAGGCTGCGCCTGATGTAGCCGACACAGCCAGCCTGCATTGTCAGACAAGAATGAGATGTTCTTAGCGAACAGATTCTACGGCAAAGCTTATTATGGTCTTATGGCAAACAAATGTCATTGATTCTTGTTAGTTTCATGCCAAATGTTAATCTTACAGGGTTGCCTGCTTTGTAAATTCAGAAGGCCGAAGGCGGACTTGGCCAGCAAGGTGGCTGATAAACGGGAGATAAGATGGGGTCGGGATTTCGGAGTGAAGAGATGTGCTTGGCGCAGTTGTTTCTGCAGTCCGGCTCAGCGTACGACTGCATCAGCGAGCTTGGAGAAATGGGTCTGGTTGAATTCCGAGATGTAAGTAGCCGTGTAGAGGCCTAGGCTACACACACTGTTATCTTTTAGCCCATTTCAACACTTGCTATTAATGCTGTAACAGGAGTCATTTTCCTAGGTCCATAAATATGCATTACGGATATTGCATATTGTGTGGAACACACAATATGCAATATCCGTAATGCATATTTATGCAATGCCTCATCGGCCATTCTGCTCTCATAATCTGATGAAAATAACGCACAAATGCAAAGTAGCCTAACTGTTCTGTCACTTTCATCTTTGTGATTGTAGTTTGTATTATGGACTCTCTCTCTGGCTGAGTTTGTGTAGGCCTATGTTAGGACACTCAAAGACCTGAAACTGACCTGTCCTATAGTCTATGTATGTCAGTTGAGCTAATGTCCATTGTGGAGTTAATGACATTGAATTGGATCAATTGCTTGTAGGGAAAAAACCCAGAACAAAGTTGTTAAATAGACTGTTAAGATGTTAAAAGCCTGTTTATTTTTCATTCTGCCTACAGCAGTAGGCTATATTGACTTGACAGATAGAGGGTGCATTTCGGGTCACAGAGCAACTTACCATTTGTACTACAAGAATTCTGCAGAATTGGGACAAAGTGAAGAGGGCTATTTTTAAAATCTAGCCAGCTACACCATCAGTTACTCTGCATAATTCATAGCCAAGCTTTGCATAAATGGTGGCTTGCCAAGCAACAAACCCATCTACTGTAGTTACACTAACATTTTGCCTCCATTTTTTCAACATTGGAGAGATGTTAAATTCCTAGGTAGGTTTAAAGCTAACACAAATCCATTTTAGTTGTGGGGAAATGTGAAGGGCCAGAAATTTGTTGTATATATGACACGTGTGTTAGTGTCCCGGTTGAGGAGCTGGCCTTAGTGCTGGGTAGTGCTTTCTCACTTCTCTCTCACTTTCATTCTGAGTGAGAGATGAAGCCTTGATTGCCTGGAATTGATGGATAGAAAATGTATTTTCTTCACCCCAAAAATGTCACAGGCATGACTGTTTTGTCATCTTATATTACACCAGGCAATGTAGAGGAATAGGCATAATTGTCTCTGTGTGTGCACCTGAATGCCAGTTAATCATGTGTGATTTGATTCAGCATGTGTTATAAGCCTACATAGCAATTACCATATTGATGAGATAATTGATGAGATTTCCCCTGTTGTAGCTCAACCCCAGTGTCAGCTCCTTCCAACGTCGCTTCGTCAGTGAGATTAAGAGGTGTGAGGAGATGGAGAGGATTCTAAGTAAGGCCATTTCAGTCGTATGTCCCACCACAGAGGAACTCCAGACATGCTATATTCTTTGCTTATGTCTACAGGCATATGCTTATGTCAACTGCATACTACTGCATTTTATATTTGATATATATTTGATAAACCTGATATATATATATATATAACACATATAAACACACACACATATATATATATATATGTGTGTGTGTGTAATAAAATGTAACATTGTAGATGTTTAGGATAAATTGTTTTTTGTGTTTTGTATGGGAGAAACTTCACTGGGTTAACCAAAGGGTCAAAATGTAAACCTGGTTCCTGCGTAGCTTTGTTTCAATGCATGCATAAACATGCATCTGGATAAGTGCATTATTATGCATAAAAATGGTTTTGGGTATTTGTTGTTTAGAAGAGCTGTTTGGAGAGAGATTCACATAGTGAGTTTTATTTCCTTGCTCCTCTCACACAGGCTATGTCTTAAGGGAGATCAGGAAAGCAAATATTCCAGTTCCTGAGTGCGACGACAGTCCAGTGGCCCCAGCTCCCAAGCATGTCCTGGAGATCATGGTAGGTGGCTCTTGAGAAATGTTGATCTCAGCTGCCTCCTCGCTGCTTTGTTTACCACTTAGTCCAAACATGGTGTTGGGGTGTAATGCAGTCAGATATTCTGTCTGTATTCTTGTGTAAGCTATGTTAGGGATTTGGTTTAGTTCCATGGAATTCACAGATGCCTAAATATGATGATGTTCTGGTTTAACATTTTTCTTAGGAACAACTGCAGAGGCTGGAAGTAGAACTCAGTGAGGTGACCAAGAACAAGGAGAAGCTGGAGCGGAACCTTCTAGAACTCACCGAGTACACCCACATGCTGCGGATCACGCGCACCTTCGTGCACAGCCGCTCCAGGGTGAGCTTGGTCTCCACCTCCACTCTGCTCTGTTGTTGTGTGATTATGTAGTGGGTTTTCTCCTCTAATGATGGGACGAGAGGAACGGAGCTGTCCAGAGTGGAGATGGAGAGTGTGAGTAAACACACAGAGTAAACATGGTGGTGGTGGAGTGGGGGTAAACATTGGGTGTTGTGGTGTGATGGTTAGAGATCTCCACTTCCAAATGGAACACTTGAATATGCATTCAGATACCAGGTTGGGTGATATCCCATAATGCCACCATCGTGCCACCACCCTGAGCAAGCCACTTAACCCCAAGTTGTGCAAAGGGGGACTGTCCCTGTTGTTAGTTCACTGTAGGCCACTCTGAATAAGAGCATCAGCTAGATATTGAATGATCATAAACAATGAATATTAATAATAAGAAGAAGAATGTGAAATCTGTGGTTCTCCCTTGTGTTTGTGTGGTCCAGCATGAAGCCCTGGGGCCTCAGTATGAGGAGTTTCCTTCCCTCGAGACCGAGTCTGTGACTGGTTGCACCAGCATGCAGAGGCTTGGAGCCAAGCTAGGGTGGGTCATGACTGTGAATGCCTCATTCAGAAAGTTGTCTTAATATACTTCTAAGAGTTTAGAATCTGAATATCACATGGTATGTAATGCTTAACTGGGAAATTACACCACAAGCAAGACACAAATTAATTAATTTGTACTGCCTATCTCTACCATGACACAACAATGTGTTAATACATGTGTCATTCTATGTGTACGCTTCATATACACTCTAAGAATAGAAGTGAAGTGTAAAAATAAGCTTTTTTCTATTTTTCTACTTTGAATGGCTATAATATAGACGGACGTCAGAAGGGCGACTGAAAAACGCTTAAAAAACGGCTTTGGTGTAAATTCTCAGTAAAACTAGGGCAGCAGCCAGACATTCATCACTTTGTATAGTGGAGGATGTTTTTTTCTCTTGATATAGTGTAGACATCTGCACTAACTCACTGCCATGGCCAGCCTGAGAGTGTGTTTCCTTGTGTGGCAGGTTTGTTTCCGGCCTGATCCGGAGGGTGAAGATGGAAGCCTTTGAGCGCATGCTGTGGAGGGTGTGCAAAGGTTACACTATAGTCAGCTACGCAGAGGTGGATGAAAGCCTGGTTGACCTTGACACGGTGCGTTACAGTATTGTGGATCTGGTGATTAATGCCTTATAAAGAAGCTTGCATGTTATTCGCCCATTCAGCACATTAAACATAAATATTTGCCCTCAATGTTGAATAAGTAGAAAGCAAGCCAAAGATAAGGCTGTGGTCTTTACGAGAACAACCTCATTTGAAAGGCAAAATACTAACCAAAGCAAGATTTACAAAGAAAGTCTGATTAAATATAATAGGAAACAATCAAGTAACTGATGCTAATATTATTTGAATGTGTATTTTTTGATATAATTAAATTATTTTATTATTATTTTTATTAACTGTTGTTTGATTGGTTTTTCCCCCTCTTTCTACCACCCCTCTCCCCACCTCAATGTTGTGTGTGTGTTTGATTGCAGGGTGAGATCAGTAGAAATGTAGTCTTCCTGATCTCGTTTTGGGGTGACCAAATTGGCCAAAAAGTTCAGAAAATATGTGACTGGTGAGTGTCTCAAGCTGGTTCTGTACAGCTAGAAACATTTATTCTTTTTCAAATAAATATTCAGTCATTGATTCTCATTCACTCATGTTCATGCGCACATGTAATTTCTCATTTATACATTTGTTATTCATCATTTCATCTGTGATGCATATTCAATAGGTTTGAAAAAGAACATATGTTCATCATGATGCATCTGTCTGAATCTCTGCAGCTGTCTGCAGCTTCCCTTTGTGTAGACAATACTGTTGTAATAAAACGAATGTAGTCTCAGGTGTCCTCTTTTGGTTGCCTAGTTACCACTGTCACATCTACCCCCACCCGGAGACTGATGAGGAGCGGGCGGACGTGATGGACAGCCTGAAGACACGCATTCAGGACCTGAATAATGTAAGGATAACCCTCTGCTTGTGCTGCCTGTGCCTGTTTAATCTGTCATGTTGTATTCTTTTAGTGTAATAAACAAATGTAACAAAAAATGTAAATAAACAAAACATCTGTGATGTATATTATGATGTGCCTTATATATATATTATTAGACTTGCAAATTAGTTTTCAGACCTGCTACTTTTCAATGCAAATAATTGGAGGCTTGGTCAGTTCTGAAATGGCATCTCTGGCTCTGTTTCTGTCTATCTGTCTCTCTCTCTTTCTCTCTTTCTGTCTCTCTCTCTTTCTCCCCACCCAGGTGTTGCACCGCACCGAGGACTACCTGAAGCAGGTGCTGCAAAAGGCCTCGGAGTCAGCTTTCTCATGGGTGGTGCAGGTGAAGAAGATGAAGGCCATCTACCACATCCTCAACCTCTGCAGCTTTGACGTCACTAACAAGTGTCTCATCGCAGAGGTCTGGTGCCCGGTCAGCGACCTGGCCCAGCTACGCAGGGCACTGGAGGAAGGCTCGGTGAGGGACTCCCACGCCCATCCACTCAGTTTCAGTATTTATATATACTCAACATATTAAACATTTAGTGCTCACATGATAGACATATTTTTTATATGTGTATCCATTTGTTTTTCAGTTAGTAATTAGTTGTTTTTTACATAGTAATATTAAAACATAAAAACAAAGGAATTAGACACAGACCCCCAACCAAGATCTTGTATGCAATGCAATAATTATGTTGTTCTGTTTTTCTTTGTTTCTAATATGCTTTAAAGGGACACCAGGCAACGTTTTCGTGTTAATTATTCATCTTCGTAAGTCGGTATATGGTTAAAGGACAATTCCGGCGCAAAATGAACCTAGGGGTTAATAACACATGTGTACCGAGTACGACCGTTCGCTGGGATTTGTTTTCATGCTAGTCGAATGTGACCAGTTTTATTGCAAACCGCTTATTAGCGTTTAACGCTAGCCTTCGGGGCACACGTACAGTAGAAAGAAATCGCTATTTCTATACCACTAACAAGGCTCAAAATAGCACCACACTTACACAGTAGCATAATGAGGGTCTCTACATGTAAACCGAAGCATTGAGAACTTTGTAAGTGTACAGGCAGTTTATTAAAAAGAAACACATTACCGTTCACGTCTGGTTCACATATACAGGCAGGCGATGTGAACTAAAATCAAACGTAATTTGCTCAATATAGGCCTATCAGAAATAATAGCTCCGATGTAACATAACTTGTATAGTGTACTTACTTAGTGGATGTCCATCTGGTCCCTCTGGTATGGATCGCCGCCGCCTGTGTGGCATTGACTACAGGTAGCTTCTAGCTCTCTCTCTCATAGCCCTTTCACGGAGCTCCCGCAGCTCTTCGTTGGTATATTCCGACTCGAAAAGATAAGGACGTCCAATAAGGATACATCCTCGATGTCTTCAAATTCGCTCAAATAACCTGCCATCTCTTATGTCTCCTGTTGCGTTCAGTGCTTCTCTTTTGCACAGTCCTACTGCAACAACGTTTCACCCGAGATTCACTTCACATCCCAGAGTTCTGTTTAACCAAGGCGCCTGCCTGTATGTGAACCAGACGTGAACGGTAATGTGTTTCTTTTTAATAAACTGCCTGTACACTTACAAAGTTCTCAATGCTTCGGTTTACATGTAGAGACCCTCATGCTACTGTGTAAGTGTGGTGCTATTTTGAGCCTTGTTAGTGGTATAGAAATAGCGATTTCTTTTTACTGTACGTGTGCCCCGAAGGCTAGCGTTAAACGCTAATTCGCGGTTTGCAATAAAACTGGTCACATTCGACTAGCATGAAAATACATCCCAGCGAACGGTCAAACTCGGTACACATGTGTTATTAACCCCTAGGTTCATTTTGCGCCGGAATTGTCCTTTAAATGACTCATTACGGGGCTCTCTCGCCCGCCCCTACTGCCTGTAGGAAGAATATCCCACTTGCAAGTTCGGTGTATCCTACCCGCCGACCGAAGCAGGATCAGTTTACAGCACAGAGGCAGGCTAACAAAACGCTAGAGATTGTTGCAAACGTGTGTATAATGGCAAAGCCGGCGAAGAAGCAGTGAAAACCCTTAACGGAAGACGCAAAGAAAAGGAAAAGAGCTTCAGACCGAGCGAGGGGGAGTTTTGTAGAGAAAAAGCATCAGGCTTGCCTGGTGTCCCTTTAAATTCCATACAGCTTTTTGCTCAGAGACCTTGTCAGGGTAACATGGAACCTTCATTGCTCATCTCTTGGATGTTTGTGCCTTTCACTTTTTAGAGAAAAGGCGACGCTCCTGTTCCCTCGTTTGTCAATCGCATCCCAAGCAATGATACACCCCCAACCCTCCTCAGAAGTAACAAGTTCACCTCTGGCTTCCAGAGCATCGTGGAGGCTTATGGAGTCGGAGACTACAGAGAAGCGAGTCCAGGTGAGCCTACTGGTACTAGATGGAAAGGAGAAGGGAAGCAACTTGACGCTGCTTAAAGGAACACGCCACCCATAATCAGTAGTAATATATGTTCTTACTTTAACTTTCACGAGTTGAGTCATACCTCTCCCGCGTCGGTATGTGCACTCAAATGCTCTGGCGCGCGGCGCGAATGTGTTAGCATGTTGCTATGCTAGCGGGCTCTGCCGTAGCCGTAGAGGGAGTAAGATGGCATTAATCAAACACATCCACGTTTTCCCTACTTAAATACAGTTGCACAAGTAGTTGATAAAAATGTGTAAGGTCACACAACATGAAACGTGACGATTTTCCAAGCGAATAAACAGGAGAACTACAATGTGTGGCACAATAGCACTAGTACTTCGACCTAGGTTTTAATATTAATTAACACCTAATTGTAGATCCTATCCACCACAGAGTTTAGAATCCATGCTTGATCGACCCCTCAGCCTCCCCCTCCCCTCTGAGCGAGAGAGAGGCACACACACAATAGAGATGCGCTGATGGGCTATTATTTCAACCATAACTGCATAGCAAAACTTATCATCCATCAGCACCAACGTTTTTTGACCAATTTTCAAAACCGCACCCGCCGCCATCCGCTGGTTGTTTTAATGTATATGGGATGCGGCGCTGCTGACGTGAGGCTAGAAAGCTCTTGCCTGTTCTTTCTAGAAAGACTGATCCAATGCAGCAATTAAAAGGCTAAAGTCCTATTGGATATTTTTTAGCCTATCCCCAGAATATCAGCAGCAAACTCAGTCTCTGTCTCGCAAAACAGTCTCCAAATAAAACGCACATCGGCCTGTTGCCTATTCTGTGTGGTTTTGAAAATTGGTCAAAAAACTTTGCTGATGGATGAAGTTTTGCTATGCAGTTATGGTTGAAATAATAGCCCATCAGCGCATCTCTAGTGTGTGTGCCTCTCTCTCGCTCAGAGGGGAGGGGGAGGCTGAGGGGTCGATCAAGCATGGATTCTAAACTCTGTGGTGATATAGGATCTACAATTAGGTGTTAATTAATATTACTACCTAGGTCGAAGTACTCCTAAGTGCTATTGCGCCACACATTGTAGTTCTCCTGTTTATTCGCTTGGAAAAACGTCACGTTTCATGTTGTGTGACCTTACACATTTTTATAACTTGTGCAACTGTATTTAAGTAGGGAAACGTGGATGTGTTTGATTAATGCCATCTTACTCCCTCTACGGCTACGGCAGAGCCTGCTAGCATAGCAACATGCTAACACATTTGAGCCGCGCGCCAGAGCGTTTGAGTGCACATACCGACGCGAGAGAGGTATGACTCAACTCATGAAAGTTAAGGTAAGAACATATTACTACTGATTTTGGGTGGCGTGTTCCTTTAAGGAGTGCTTAAATTCGGTTGAATCTGAATTGCAAGCTAGGCAGTGTGATGGCATTTAGGGTTATCTTTATAACCCTAATTATAAGTCTAGAGACGTAAGGCTTGTATCCTGTGAACTGACCAAGAGATATTGACTCTCACACTGGCTCACCAGCCCCCAGCTTTGCTCATTTGATTTAACTGGAACCAATGACGCTACAAAGCAGTTTTTTACAGGCACTGGAACATGCACTGGAGGAACTGAGTGAAATAACTCCCACTGGAATTTGCTATTTGCTGCTAGTGCTTACCGTGTATGTATACTGTTGTTGACCATCTGTCTGGTTTATGTCCTTTTCATTTCAGCATGGAATAATACCGGTAGTTGTTCCTTGTTCCTTAAAAGACCATCGGACTTTGTTATTGTTTAACAGAATGGTTTGGTGGCAGTAACCAGAATGTATGCCTTCACTGCGGCACAGAGATGTGTGGCTTTGTAATTTGTAATCAGTCCAGTTCCATGAAGTCATATCTCCCTTTGGTTAAATTCTCTTTTCATGGTGACCCAGTTCTGATGTGTTGAACTGCGTCAGCACAGCTTGTGAAGACAGTGGCACAAAAGATCTGTTCCCTCGACAGCCCCTGCTAGCCTAATAATCATTAGTTTTCCTCTCTCTTTCGGCCTGAAGTCTCCCCGTTTTCATTGAGTCTCATGGCTATTGTTTTTCACTGAGTCAACTGAAAGACGTGACCCATTTAAGTAGCATATTCACAAGAGAGGAAGGTCTCAAAGGCAGTTTATTTTACCAAGGTTGTAGCACAATGGACAAATCAGCTAGCATGCTGGAACTGGCTCACAGGGGAGACACTTGATTTTAATGTAAACACTACCTATAAAACCACGTATGTCTATATATCTAACTATGTTCTATGGCCTACTGCACGAGAGGCTTTTAAAAATAGGAGTCTTATATCTGGTTCCTTACAATACTGTTGTTGAACTCGTACTGCATGCAATCCAGGATAGGAGAGCATGCATGACACCATAAAGGGGATGTCTCGAAACACACACACACACACACACACACACACACACACACATCCCCTGGGTGTTCCTGTCTACAGCAGAGATCAAACAAGGCTCTAAAGGATCTGAAGACCCACTCTAGTTTCACTGAGATGCTGTGTCTGGCTCTCAGGCTGATGCACCAAAATGCAACTGAATCCTTTATGTACATTGTTTGTCTTGTGTGCTTGTCTGTTAATTACGTAAGGGATAATGTATAGAACCCCGGTCATTATTGGAAAAATAAGTCCCGACAGGGCGAACCGGACCCCAACGCACCAGCGGAGGGGTCTTGCTTTGCCCTGAAGGGACTTACTGTCCCAATAATGACCGGCGTTCTATACTGTTACCGTTTGTTACCGCTTCGTTGTGGCTTTTACTGAGAAACAAATAGTTTGCAACACAAGCTGAACTTGAATCAAACGTTCTTTAGAACACAGCTGATCAACCGTCTGCCTTCACTTTTGAATAAAAATCCGTTGCCATTGACAGCGGTCATTATTTGGAGGTGCTTAGACGAAAGTAATGACCGGTAGAACTTTGGGAAATCCCATTCAAGTCAATGGAGCGTTCTACTTGCATTGTGAAGAGCCGTATAATAATTGTATATTGTGGTTTAAATAACATTTTCTGAATAATTTATATTATTTGCATTCTATTTTGCAAACTGTCAATATTGTATAAATTTGTATATAATATTCTTATGTTGTATTGTATATTGTTTATACATTGTCTATACTGAGTGACATCATGAGAATCCTTCTGTGTACTCACATGGGCAAATAAATTGTGCGATTCTGATTTTATTGTCGCTGTGCTTTTCTCACAGCTCCCTACACCATCATCACATTCCCCTTCCTCTTTGCCGTCATGTTCGGAGACCTGGGCCACGGGGTGATCATGGCGCTCTGCGGTCTGTGGATGGTGCTGGGGGAGAAGAGCCACAAGCGAAGGCGCTCAGGGAATGAGGTAAGCAGCTTATCCTGCTCTGTTTGGTCTCTTTCAGAAGTTATGGATTTTGAATTGGGTTTGTTTGACTTTTATCTCTATCGCTCTTGAAAATTTTTTTTAAATGAGTTCACACACTGTTGCTTCTTGATTTGGGCATGCATTTGGAAAATGTGAAAAATAAATAAAACATATTGCTCTATTTTTGGTGGTATTTGTCTGACAACTGAAGATCTCTGAGCTGATATTTTTGGTATGTTTTCTTTGCTTAGATTTGGAATACTTTTTTTGATGGGCGCTATATCATTTTGATGATGGGCCTCTTCTCGATCTACACGGGCCTCATCTACAATGACTGCTTCTCCAAGTCCCTCAACATCTTTGGCTCAGGCTGGAGTGTTAGAGCCATGTTCACAGAGCAACAGTGGATGTGAGCATAAGACCACACACACACACACACACACACAATAAACAAACATACAGCAAAGATATCTGCCAAATATAGACAGATATTCAGTTATGTTATGTATAGACAAGACACGATAACAAATGAATATGTAGATACAAGACAAAACAATGTGCATGTAAATGTGTGATTACTGATACTGAGCATTTTGGGGATTTAAACAGCTGCATGTTGGTGGCTACAAGACGTCTCATGCACCCTTTGTCTGTTTCTCTCTTCTTTTAAAGGAATGAAACTTTGAGAACAAATGCTTTACTTACTCTTGATCCAAATATCTCTGGAGTTTTCAGTGGACCCTATCCATTTGGAATTGATCCGGTAAGTATATAAAAACATGAACAAATCCATTTTGTTTCTAAAAAATGTACTACCATAGTTATTAATAATGCGCTAATAATTATTATTTTAACATCTTCATTCTTTAATATTACTGTTTCTAGAATGTGGCCTCATTGTTAAAATGCATTGCATAGACATCTTAATTGGGCTTATACTACACAAAAATATTAACACAACACATACGTTTAGCTAATTTTTCATGAGTTGAAGTCAAAAATTTGATGATTACAAAATAGTAAATTAGACTAATAACACTAATTGTGTTTGTGCTTCTGTTGGTTCATAGATTTGGAATCTAGCTGTGAATCGTCTGTCCTTCCTGAACTCCTATAAGATGAAGATGTCCGTCATATTGGGTGTCATTCACATGACCTTTGGGGTGGTGTTAAGTGTCATTAATTATGTGTAAGTCTTATAATATCTTAAATAAACCATTACAAATGTGTCAAACACATTCATTTCTGTTCTTAATATCATGTGTTTAAAAAGCAACATCACATATTTTCATTGCCTATGAGCAACCTATTAATTGGAGGTTATGTAGATATTTTAAATACTTTGCATTTAAAAATATTAGAAGAATCTTCAAGAAACTACTGTAATTGTCTTCAGAATAGAAGACAATAGTAGAATTACCACTATGAGTCTTTATGTGGTCTCCATTGCTGTAACTACCTCTTTTTTCCCTGTACCATGTTTCTGTACAGGAACTTCCGGCAGAAGTATAAAGTCTACCTGCTCTTCCTACCTGAGCTGCTCTTCCTGCTTTGTCTCTTTGGCTACCTGGTGGTCATGATCTTCTATAAGTGGCTGGCTTACTCCGCACGGGACTCACGCTCTGCCCCTAGCATCCTAATCCACTTCATTAATATGTTTCTAATGCAAGGCGGGGACACCACACCCCTTTACCCAGGACAGGTCAGTGAAGTGGTCACTATTATGGAGACAAAAAATATTCCTGCTGAAATTCTACTTTCTGTGTGTGTGTGTTGGTACAGCTATCTTAACTGTGAAGGATAATGGGTGATATGTCCAGCATAACAAATAAAAATACAAATACATTAACATGTGGAAAATATTCAAAACACATAATGAACAGTTATACTTTGGTAGATTATCCATTAACGTTATGTTTTTTTGCAGATGGGGCTTCAGATCTTTCTGGTAATAGTGGCTCTGTTGTCAGTACCAGTGATGTTGCTAGGGAAACCACTTTACCTTTACTGGCTTCATCACGGAGGCAAGAGCCTTGGAGCACACAGGGTACGTGTCATTCAGAGACCTGCAACATACATAACATGAGCCATTTTTACCGTTTTCTGCTACATTTATGTTTGTGGCCCAGAGTATATGTGTGATGTGTGTGTGATGTGTGATGTGTGTGTGTGTGTGTGACATTCAGGGTTATGAGAGGGTCCGGCGTGTGAGTGAGGAGGACCTGTCTCCATCCATGCTTCATGATGAGGAGGAGGGCCTCGGTGACCACATGTCTGGTAGAGATGGAGGATCCAAGCAGGTAACAATCACTGCAACGTCTCATTCCAAACTACTGGGGTTGGGCAAACCATGTTATGGCATTAAAATGATATGCAGTGTTATTTCAATGTGCACTAAAAATAGCAAATATTAAATGATGAGTTTACTCACTTTCAAAGCACCTGTCCATGCTTGAAAAGAATAGAGAAGATTAGTGTTTGGTCAGCCTAGTAATGAAAGCAGTATACACAATGTTTCAGAAATATACTGGTTGGCTATTGTATTGTGCTAGTTTTGTTGGTTAACATAATCTTCCATTTACAAAAATGATGAATGGCACAGAGAATATATTATCTTTAATGTTCATCTGTGTTATTTTGTTCTGTGTGGCAGTTTGACTTTGGGGATGTGTTCATGAACCAGGCTATCCACACCATTGAGTACTGCTTGGGTTGCATCTCCAACACAGCGTCCTACCTGCGCCTGTGGGCCCTCAGCCTGGCCCATGCCCGTGAGTTGAATTCACCCGAGTCACACACATCCACTTATTTCAATTACGCACTGCCAGAGTGCTATTGACATTGGGCTGCTTGTCTCAAAGCGTTTCGTAGAAGCTGAGGCTAAAACCGATAGCACAAGTGCCAGAGGAGCTATCCTTGTAGCAGAAGCGGTGTGTTCATTTGCTTTCATCATTCCTGTGTGTGTGTGTGTCTGTGTGTGTGTGTGTGTGTCTCTGTATGCGTGTTTCAGAGCTGTCGGAGGTCCTGTGGCAGATGGTGATGCGTGTGGGCTTCAGGGTGACTACCAGACTTGGCCTGCTGTTTCTCGTGCCAGCGTTCACAGTGTTCTCTGTGCTTACGGTCTCCATCCTGTTGATCATGGAGGGACTCTCGGCTTTCCTTCATGCTTTGCGACTGCACTGGTGAGTTATGTTCACACTACTATACTGTCTGACACCAGTACATTAAACTCTTAACTGAATCTTTTCAGAAGTACAGCAAACATGTCTGTGTTGCTTAATTATGACACAATGCTATTGGTTGTAAGTAGTAAACAGTCCTCCTTTGTCTGTCATCGTTTAAAGCCTACCTAATGCTCAAATAAGCGGTTATGATTGGGTCCTGTGTTTTTGGCTTGAATGGGAATGTGACCTTATGGATCTGCCAGAGTAAATTCAAATGTGCTCTCAGATTTATCTGGGTTCCCAGGGCTAGTACTGTACTCTTCTAGCCTGGTAAACCAAATTCATTCACAAAGTGAATAGAGTCTGGTCACTGACAATTGGAAACCTTTCCAACACTCACTTTCCTTGAAGCCTTGAAGTTGACGGTCACAGTGCTGCCATGAAGTCGACGGTAGGGGCTTAAAACACCATCAAGTGAACTATGGTGTTCCATACTAGTATCTCCCTGAAAGGAGATCTAGGTGGGCATGACCAGGCTAGTACTGTACCACTATATGTATGCAAATATGGTGTCTCCTCTCTATAGATTGCATGCTAATGGTAATGCTAATGTTTGCTCATTATCCTTCTTATTCTCTTTTCAGGGTTGAGTTTCAGAACAAGTTCTACAGTGGCCAAGGACTCAAGTTTGCTCCATTTGACTTTTCTCTGCTACCTTCTATCTTTGAACAAGATGGACTGTTGTGAGATGGAGACTTTGTAAATTAACTGTGACCAGGAGTGTATGGTTTAAGGATGTTGATTTCTCACCATGCTGCAAGTTTTTACCATCAAGACATTATTTTATACTTAAGACCACCGGCTGCACCAAGGCCTTCAACAGAAGCATTCATATCAAGCTTATTTGGAAACTGATAATCTCAAGTAGTTCAGATAAACAAATGCTGTTCCAGATGTCAACAGTTTCGATGTCAGTTGCCACACAATACATGGCATACTCTTCAGACAATTTTAGATTGCTAATATATTTTCGCTTTTAAACAAATATTTAGATTATTTCCCAAATAGATCCTATAAGGGGAGACAATAATGGAGTAACTGGGTGCGGCTACTGTATTTATTCAATGTGGTCATATCAAACTTTAAAGCAAGTGCCATATAGGCTTACCTGTTATTTAATGGGCAGGCTTCAGTGCTGTGTTGAATGTGATTGTACTTCGGAATAAGATGTGTCTTTTAGATTGCCGTGTATTCACTGTACACCTCAAAAAGAAGCAAACAAAAACACATGGTATTTTGCAGTTTGCACAAAGGAGATGACAGTGTTACGGAAACTTAATTGGGTAAATCAAACACTGTAGCAACATGTGGATATTGAGGGATTTTCCTTTTGTATGGTATAACCAGACGCTGAGGGTAATTGTGATAATAAAAATCTGCTGGAATTTGTTGAGGCCATGGCATTAACAGATTTGCACTCAGTTTGACACATTACTTTTTACATCTCACTTGTTAGATGGGGGCTAGGCTTTGCTATTTAAGACATATTCCTAGTTTGAATGAGCCTGTGGTGCTGTGAATTTCGAATTAGTTTTTAACTGCCATCATAATTTATGTGTTTACTATGAGCTATACCGATTTGAACAGCTGAAACTCCAACGATTAGCAAATTGAGTAGACTGACACCATTACCGTCAGTCTTCAATAATCCCATTTACCTACCAAAAGTAGGCCACTACCAAAGTCCTTTAATTAGGCCCAATAGCAATGTTCACGCTCACTGACTAAGTGCATTCTGCTAAAATCATGAGGCCTTAGGACTGTCCCAGTGTCAAATTGTAAAATGCAGGAGGGCTCACTTGCAGACTTAATTAAGGGCAATCTCCAGCAATTAATATATGACCACCTGTCTAATATTGTGTAGGTCCCTCTTTTGTCTCCTAAACAGCCCTGACCTGTCAAGGCATGGACTCCACTAGAATATAATAATAATAAGCTTTATTTGTATAGCACCTTTCATACACAGAATGCAGCTCAAAGTGCTTTACATTTGAAGCATGTAACACAATAATAGTCAGGCAGTCATTATCAATCACATTCACTTTTCTTCATTGCTGTGGCTGTTTATGATCCAATCAGCAACATATCAGAAATATAGAAAACAACATGTCATAAGACGGGCAGCCTTAACCCTTTACCCCCCC
Source organism: Alosa pseudoharengus (assembly GCF_046254945.1). Lineage (NCBI taxonomy): Eukaryota > Metazoa > Chordata > Actinopteri > Clupeiformes > Clupeidae > Alosa > Alosa pseudoharengus. The sequence continues at coordinate 32,038,012 of NW_027468640.1, forward strand.
ACAAGCACGTCATATGGCAACTGTGGCAAGGAAAAACTCCCATATTCCAGGAAGAAACCTTGAGCAAAACCTGACTTAATAGGGGGAGCCCATCTGCTTCTGGCTGGCTGCGCCCTCCAATGGCAGCAGATGTAGAATAATCTGAAAAAGTAGTCTACAGGATAAGATGAGTTAACTAAAAGCTTTCCTATACAGGTATGTTTTCAGATCTTTTTTAAAGATATTTACTGAACTCGCCTGCTTGATTTACAGAGGCAGGGTGTTCCATAGTTTTGGGGCATAATGGATAAAAGCAGCTTCTCCACTTTGCTTGTGGAGCACTTTCTTTTAAAGATTAAAAGATTAGAATTGGATGATCTAAGTTTCCTTTGTGGTTGATAAGATATTAAAAGCTCAGAGATATATGAAGGTGCTATGCCATTCAGACCTTTGTGAGTAATTAACATAACCTTCAATCAATTCTATAGGAAACAGGGAGCCAGTGCAGTTCAGCCAACATAGGGGTGATATATTCTCTCTTCTTGGTCTTAGTTAAAAGTCTAGCCGCAGAGTTCTGTATGAGAATTTTTTTTTTGCTCATCCACTGATTAATGGAGGTTAGGCATGCAGTGAGGGAGCAAAGGCCATCTGGGTTAGTTGGCTCCACAGAAATATACAATTGGGTATCATCTGCGTAGCTGTAGAAGTTTACATTATGGTGACTTATGATGTTTCCCAACGGAAGCATATAGGAAAATAGCAGGGGACCAAGGCAGCTCCCCTGGGCCACACCAAAAGGCAAGTCATGTTTTTCAGACACGTGATCTAGACTGATATAAAAATATCTGCCAGTAATGTAGGTTTGAAACCAGTTTAGAGCATTATCAGAGAGACCCACCCACTTCGCAAGGCGGTGAATTAGGATGCTATGATCAATGGTGTCAAATGCTGCACTCAAATCCAGAAGAATAAGGATTGAGATTTTGTTTGAGTCAGTAGCCAAACATAATAGCCACTATTTTTACTAGAGCCGTTTCTGTGCTGTGATTTGATCTAAAACCTGATTGGAATTTTTCAAGGATACTGTTTTCGTTGAGGAAGGTATTTAACTGATTACAAATGACTTTTTCAAGTACTTTGCTCAGGAACGGTAGGTTTGATATAGGCCTGTAGTTGCTCAGATTAGTATGGTCAAGATTCGACTTTTTAAGTAAAGGTTTCACAACAGCTGTTTTAAAAGCAGTTGGAAATATACCTGTTTCTAATGAGGTATTTATTTCCTTGAGAATAAACGGGGGCTAAGCTATCATATACATTGTTGAGGAATCTAGTAGGGATTGGATCCAAAACACATGTTGAGGAGCCGGTTTGAGTTATAATTTTACTAAGCTCAGATTGAGTAATAGTGCTAAAGAACCTTCATTTTGGGGGACTGTTTTGGGGTGTACTATCAAACATATTACTTGTGTTAGAAGTCTGCAAATTCTTTGCATCTTAGAGAGGATGCCTGACTGAGTGTATCAAAAGGTGTTTGATGCAATAGCCTATCATTGGTGGAGAACAACACCCTAGAGTTTCCACTGTTTTCAGCAATTACCTTAGAGAAGTGGTTCCTTCTCTCATTCCGAATAGCTCTATTATAATTTGCTATTTTTTCTTTTAGAATGGCACGGTGAACCTGTAACTTAGTTTTTCTCCATGTTCTCTCAGCTTTTCTACATGATCTTTTTAGAGTGTCAGTTTGCTACAGGGCCTTTTTTTAGTCTTTAAGGGTGCCACTCTGTCAAGCAGAGCGCCTAGTTCACGATTGAGAGCCTCTACCATTTGATCAATTGAATGATGTAAAATATCTAAATTTATGGAGTCTATATATAGAGTCTATATATGGAGTCTTATAAGAGCTATGAACTGCTGTTCTGCTCTAATGTCCAAGAGTCACGATTTGATTGCTATTTCGGGATGAATTTTTGAAGTATGTAGTACTATATTAAAAGATACACAATAATGATCAGACATATTTATATAATTTACTGATAAGTCTGTGACTTCTATCCCTCTAGAAATAACTAGATCGAGGGTGTTGCCAAGGTTGTGGGTGGGCCCTGTAACATGTGCTTTAGCTCTAAACTGTCCAAAACAGGAACTTACTGGCTTTAGCATCAGTTGTCTTATTGACATGAATATTAAAGTCGCCATTTACAATTATCCGATCATAGCTAGTGATGATGGGCGACATAAGTTCAGAAAACTGGTCGAGAAAGCCGGTCCATAGTTTAGGAGGGCGGTATAAGGTTAATAGAAGTACAGCTGGGTCAGCCTTCAGAGTGAGGGCAATATACTCAAAGGAAGCGAATTCGCCAAAATTGACTCTAGTGCAGCTATATTTGTTTGAGAATGGAGACAATTCCACCACCTCGTTTGCCCTGTCTAATTAAGTGGAAGAAATTATAATTTGGGGGACAGCTTCGCTGTCTGAAGTCATCCAGGTTTCAACAAGAAACAGAAAATCACTGATAAAATCATTGATTGCAAAGGTTTTGGTAGTAAGTGCACCTATATTTAGTTAGCGCCCATGTTAGCTGAAAATGCCTCTGGCTTTTGAGGAATATGCTGAGGTATGGAAAGAATATTTGTTAGGTTTATAGTTTTAAATGTGTCTTTTCTTTTTACTATACGTTGGGTAGAAATCAACGTTGGAATAGAACTATAAGCATAGGTCATGCTATTGCATGAAGCAGCTTTATCTATGGTAGTAGTATTGTATGTTACCCTGCAGAAAACATTTTCAGACCCATCCACATGTATAATGCCATTCGAATCAATACCTGGGGGGCGTGAATCTGTAATATTTTCTACAGAATGTCAATGCCTCAGTGTGGACACTATGTTGTCAGAGAGTAGCCTGGCTCCATGAAGCACCAAGATACAGTTCCTTGGAATCTTGTAAGGCTGCGTTCACAATGCAAGCCTTCCTGCTCAATTCTTTTTTTTGCTCAAATCTGTTTTTGTCTCCCTGTTGAAAATGTGGTCAATATCCGACCTCGACTCTAGTGTGACCAGCTGACACAAATGACCAAATTGACCAGATTTTTCTCACGGGATCAAAAGAGTATACTTTATACTATAAATGATCAAAACAGCAAGCTACCTATAAGTAAACACAGAGGCTTAACAGTGTGTGCCATTTGTGCACCATCAACTTTTGCTTTTGCTTGAAAGTCACATGAATTTCAATAAGACCATTCAGATGCTTGATATCTGGGGAGTTTGGAGGTCAAGTTGTCACCTTGAATTCATTGTGTTCCTCAAACCATTCCTGAACTGTGTTGTAGGTTGCGTTATATACATGTATTCATTTACCAGACACTGTTGTCCAAAGTGACTTATATATGTCAACTATATTACAATGGATTACATTGTCTCAGGAACAACTTGGGGTTAAGTGCCTCGCTCAAGGGCACGACAGTGGAATCCGGGAATTGAACCCACAACTTTCAGGCTACTGCACCGTTAGCCCAGCTCCTTAACCACTGCACTACCACCACTCTACTGATTTACAGCAATTATCCTGCTGAAATGAGCTTCTGCCATTAGGGAATATTGTTTCCATGAAGGGATGCATTTGGTCTACAACAATTCACTGCCTCTGCCTGCTAGTCCAGTGCATGTTTTCCCCAGGTAAGTGCACATCACTGATCACTCAACAATACTTCATCTTTACGTCATTCTTTAGAGATCAGTGGCGCACAAAGAGCAAAAATTATTATATAGTATAATAAGTTATAGTATTTGTATTTATTCAATACAGATTGTGGTGTCTGTTTCTTGCAAAGTGCACAGTGCCACCATTTCTGGACTTAAAGCTCACATAAAAAATAAACAAATAAATTAATTCACAAAATATTAATATTTTATTAAAATTAATATAAAATTAATAAAATATTTAAGTTCTTAACAAGCATAAAGAGTTTGTTTTATGTAAACAACGAAATAGTGTGGGGGAAAACATACCATGCAACTCAACAATGAACTGCTCAAATAGTCAAATATTTCTACAGTGATTCTGTTCTTCAATTTAGCCTCAGTAAACTGCAAAATGGGTCTTCTACACATGATGTTTGTCAAGCACTGCTCATTGACTAGCCAGGCGTCCTCTGTATTGTGACCACTGGTCAAAGGTGCCACATGACTGTCTCAGAGTCCTCTACATCATTCGGGTGACGGGACTTCTGGCCTAGCCTGACAGGATGGGTCTTGTGTTACTGTGACCAGACGGCTCAACAATGCATCATTCTCATCTACTGCAACAGCATTCTCTATTTGGTCTTGAAAATTATTGACTTTATTATTATTATTATTATTATTATTATTATTATTATTATTATTAATACAGGTCTCTCTGCACCCGAACCAGTAGGTTCAGAGGAAGCTTCTTTACTGCGGCTGTCACCCTACTGGACTCAAGCAACTTCTGCATCCCGGTGACAACCAATCAACTAAGCCCCCAATACCCTATCCCACCCATAGTGTTCTATTTATTTACAAATGCACATACTGTAATTACAGTTATACATAGCCATATTCTACTGCTCTTCATATCCATCCTGCACATACACTTATTCTTACTACTCTTATAATGTTACTGTTTCTGCACTATAATGGTACTGTTACCACACTGCACACAGCTGTACATACTGTATCTGTCTATATGGTTCATACTGAATATCCATATGTTCTGTTAATACACTGCATATCTATATTATTATTACTACTAAAATATTGTTAATGTTACTACACTGCACATATCCGTACATGTTGTTCATACATTGTTCATACTATATAGCCATATTTATTTTGCTCTTATAAAGTAACTGCTAATACACTGCACATATTTATATCTAATTTATATTACTCTAAACCACCTTCTGTAAACCAACTGCATATTACTGTCTCTGCACTATATTTCCTGTCCATGCATGGCTACTTTGTATATTGCACTTTTGTACAGGGTTCCTATCGGGTCATGGAATTTCTGGAATATCATGGAATTTTAGAATGTCTATTCCAGACATGGAAAGTCATTTATCATTTTGGGGGCAAAGTCATAGAATATCAGGGAATTTTGTTGTAGTAGTTAAAATCTAGCCAAAATACATTAATACAAACATATTTCCAACATTGGTTGGTATATTGTACTACTCAGTTATTATATAGTAAGTCACGGAAATTCAGTTTTTGTCAGGGAAAAGTCATTTTCAGTCATAGAATTTTACATTTGACTTAGAGTGGTAAACCCTGTTTACATATCACTTAGAGTGGGAACCCTGTTTGTACTCTGCACAATGACAATAAAGTTAAATCTGATCTAATCATTTAATGCCTGTAGTGCTGCTTTGTATTTGCATACCTTTGCTGTATGTTTTATGTGTATTGGACAATCCCCTGTTTAAAGCAATCACAAACACACATATTTTGATTGATCTTGATACACAGTTGTGTGTTGTGCTGAAATAAACTGAATTTCACTTAATTCATCTTCAGAAACTGCCGTTTAGAGAGCATATTTTTGACATATGTTGTTAAATAAAAGTTCTTAAACCATCCACAAACCATTAAAACATCCATATTTTGATTGATTATGATACACAGAGGTATGCTGTGCTTAAATAAACCCAATTTCACTTATCTTAGGTGCTGTGGGAATTTTGATGCACAATAAATCTTCAGAAATGGCCGTTCAGAGAGCATATTTTTGACAGATGTTGACCAACAAAAGTTCTTAAATCATACACAAACTGTTAAAATATCCATATTTTGATTGATTATGATACACAGAGGTGTGCTATGCTGAAATAAACCCAATTTTACAGACCATACCTTCCATGGCAAGTTTGATGTACAAGAAATCTTCAGAAATGGCTGTAAGAGAGCATATTTTTAACAGATGTTGACCAACAACACTTCTTCAATCAAACACAAACCATTAAAACATCCATATTTTGATTGATTATGATACACAGAGGTGTCCTGTGCTGAAATAAACCCAATTTCACTGATCTTACCTGCCATGGCAAGTTTGATGCACCGGACATACTCAGAAACTACATTTGAGACACCCATATGGCCAGACAGGCCTAGGTACCCATTATTTCATGAAATGTCAACATGTGGCACATATTTTGATACAGGGAATGATAACAAACTAGTTTGTCAAATTTGAGACCTCCAGCTGCTTGTATGTTGTCAGGAGGCGGAGCCAAAGATTGGAAAATGTAGATTTCTAGGGGGCGCTATAGAGTCTGTGAATGTGTGAGGTGTGATTTTACTTATCTCATACATTTTATGTCATAGATAGATGTCGCATGCCAAATTTAGTCTGTTTATGAGGTATGCAAGTTAGAAATGCTAACCCTAGGTTTAGATGGCCATAATTTGCATAGGTCAGATAGGCCTAGATAGGATTACACCAGTTAATTCAAGACAGTACCAACATGTGGCACATATTTTGATACATGGGATGATAACAAACTAATTTGTCAAATTTGGGACATCTAATGGCTTGTGTGTTGCCAGGAGGCGGAGCCAAATATAGGAAATATTGGATTTCTAGGGGCGCTATAGAGTCTATGAATATGTGAGATGCGATTTTACTACACACTTAAATTTTGTGTCATATACGGATGTCAATTGCAAAATGTAATCAGTCTAGGAGGTATGCAAGATACAAGCAAGATGCAAGATGCAAGATGTGGCACATATATTGATAAGGGGGTAAAAACAAAATAGTTTGTGAAATTTGAGACCTCTAGCTGCTTGTGTGTTGCCAGGAGGAGGAGCCAAAGATTAAAACAAAGGATTTGTAGGGGGTGCTACAGTGAATATGTGAAGGTTGATTCCATTTCACACATATATTTTGTATCATCCAAGGATGTTACATGTCAAATTGAATCAGTCTATAATATATTCTAGTTAAAAATGTGAACCCGGCCCCAGCTGTGGCGCAACTGGCTAGGGCACATGCACTGTACGCCGGCAACCGGAGTTTGATTCCCGCCCCGTAGTCCTTTCCGGATCCCACCCCTGCTCTTTCTCCCATTCGCTTCCTGTCACTTTCCACTGTCCTATCTTTAAAGGCATAAAAAGCCCCAAAAATATATTTAAAAAGAACAAAAAACATGTGAACCCAATATGTACATGTCCATGAATTGCAAAGGTTTGAGCCTTGCCTTTGCTGATTATAACCAGAGTGCAGTCAGTCAGTGGTCAGAGCATATAGAACCAGTACAAGTGAAAGACAATTGTATATTTTCAAGTAATTATTAACATGGAAAAAAATCAGTGAGACTCCTTTCCTATCAAAGATGCTTTAATGTACAATTGTAATCAGTTAGCGTTTTTAATGTGATTATGAATTTTTATAGTCTAAGAGCAAAAATAGCAGTATTGCTTAAGCCTATATGATGCACCAAAGTAAGAAGGAATGTGGGACATGTCTTAATTGATATTAATTGACATCTACAGGCTATAGGCTTTCAGAAAATATATGGTATAGGTGGTCAATTCAGCTGTCCCTTAATAGTGTAGGCCAAAATGTATCAGCTAAACAGTTGGTTTCTCGATCTACAATATGGGCCTATGTATGTACACCTTATGTATACAGTACCAAAGTAAGTAGGAAGGTGGGACATGTCTTAATTCATATTAATTGACCTCTTAGTGCAGGGCGATATGTAGCAAAAAAAGGTGTTTGGAACATTTCATATAGATTTTTGCAAATTATGTTTTTTCACTTCTTCAGACCCTATAGTTTGCAAAACTACCTGTTTCCAATTTTTTCCCGGACTGCACAGGTCCAAAAACAGGTGCAAATAATCGCCTTTTTAAACATTTTAAATGGATATATGTTAGGTATTATCATTATATACATACATTTTCTAATAAAATTGAATTACTTAGGTAATAAATATGACCATGGGTGACATGAGATGTCATGATTATCAACCAGTGTTGGGTGTAACCACCATTATGCTATTTATTGGCATACCCGGAAAAACACATTGACTGATTTAAAAGTTTCCTTCACATAACCTAATAATCATTTGAATTAAAGTAATGTTCTGCACTCACCCCAATAGATTAGATTAGAGTAGATTAGATTCAACTTTATTGTCATTGCAGAGTACAAGTATGAAGACAACGAAATGTGGTTTGCATCTAACCAGAAGTGCAAAAAAGGAGAAAAGTACAATGTGATATACAAAGTATAGACAGGTGGTGCATAGACAGGTCAAGAAATATAGTGCAGTGTAGACAGTAGTATACAGTTGATTTATATAAAGTAGAGAGGTTTGGAGTAATATAAATATGTGCAGTGTATTAGCAGTTACCTTATAAGAGCAGAATAAATATGGCTATGTAATGTAAACAATGTATGAACAACATACATTGGGAGGGGGGGGGGGGTCTGCCTCCTTGTTGTCCCTGTCAAGGTTGCCATGGTCGTGGACACCTCAACAGGCACAGGCAAAGAGGCATTGGACAGGGGTGGGTGGGGGGGGGCTTAGTTGGTTGGTTGTCACTGGGATGGAGAGCTAGACTTCAGCTGCAGGAAAGAAGCTTCCTCTGAACCTGCTGTGCAGAATGGATGTGTGTGCTAGCTTTAGACTTCCTGAAGTCCACAATGAGCTCTTTGGTCTTCAATAATTCTGTTAACAGGACTTGCAGGAAATTGTGGGAACATATGAATTTGTTGATTATATGCAAGCCTAATGCTGCCCACTACAGCTAAGTCTGCCTTCATCCATGAATTGTGACTGGTTTCAGAAACAGCATCCTCTGAACAATCTACAGAGAGTAGCTCAGTGCAATTAATACACACATTGGATAGCATCTTAATAGATGGCATGGCTGTTGTGCAGGAGATGGTTGTCAGGAAAAGTGACATAAACTGTTGCCAAGATCTGGCAGAATGCTTCTTTGAAAATGTTGAAAGTAAGGCACGAGGCTACAATGACATATACTTATTATTTAACAACTATACCATCACAAACTCCATGAAAGACAGGACGAGACAGGTCCATACAATGGGAAAAGCACATGATAAGGGATAAAAAATACAAGACTTTACACCAATCAAAGACTTTAAAGCTTTCCTGGGATCGAAGGAAACCAAAGCCAACCTCATCCTCTACCTTGGTCATAAAGCTGTTGAACTATGTAAACTGCCAGTCACAGTTCACACACACAAAGGTGGCAGTAGCAGTAAGTCATTTTGGCAAAACCCGATATATCTATGTCACACAGATGTCTTGGTGCTTGCCCTTCACAGGGTACCAGACATCAACAAAGACAGTCTCATTATCCTGGGCACTGGAGAACGTCGACAAAAGATACAGCCTAGAAATCTTGACGCACCCTAGCGGCAGCAAATGTAATTTGCAGTCAGAGTAGTCTAGCAACTCTCTGTTGGCTTGTGAGGTGGAAAAACCAAACTTCGCTCAGGGCAATCACATCGTGCAGAGTCGGTGGACCTATCGGGTATCCTATTGTATCCTATCCTATCAGGAAATTGAAAGTCAACCGTTTGTCCCGCCATTTACCGTTTATCCCGTGGGAAAGGAAAGGTTTCTGTTTCAAGTCAATAAAGTCATGATGGTGTCATTAACACACTTTGTAGGCTTGTAGTAGGTCCTCATCCATCTCCAGACGTGTTAGCTGGATGTGAGAAATTTGTGTGTCAGCTCCTCAAAACATGGTTTTCAAACAGCTAAAGCCCTTTGGTGGAACATGTTTAAAACTCTAAAACCCAACCAGGGAGTGGAAAAACTCGGGAACTAGGGAAATCCCATCCCTATGATTGCCCTACCATCGCCTATTGCTTTCCCCATGCTCGGATTCCTGCCCGCGCAGCCTAGCGACCCACTATTTGCCCGATGACAACTCCTAATTCCTATGGACAATTCATCCCCTACACTGGACTATTTGAACTTAACACTAAATAGGATTCATGCATTATCATACTGGTTATGTAACCATCCAACCACTTTGTAACATATACCTCAGGTGGCTCTAAATACCATGTTCTATTCTCTGTATAGACCTTACTGTCCTGTAACTGACCCCAGGCAGATGGGTCAGGCCCTTGAGTCGTGGATCTGCTTGAGGTTTCATCCTATATGTTTCTCCCATTCTTGGGAGTTTTTCCTTGCCCCTGTTACTCATGGGCTCTGTCTGAATGTTTAACACTCTGTAAAGCGCCATGAAACATGTGTAATGTTTTGACGCTCTATAACTGAAATTAAATTGAAATTCTGAGAGCACACAGGCAAGCAAACGTTTGGGCACAAGATACAGTGCCTGCTCCAAAGATTCTTGACTCACTATCACTGGGATGGAGACAAATTGTTGATGGGCAATGGGCTCCTGTTCTGTCAAAACTTCCACCAGCACCAGAGGCTGTTGTGAAGTGTTGTTGTCTTGCCAGCCAATGCAGTATAAGGTGTTCATGCAAGAGTAACAACTTACCATTCACGCAACTTTGCAGGTGTGAAGGCTCTGAGGAGATGTACACCAATATTAAAAAGACAGTGACAGTGGTGAGGATAAATACTTGAGTGACAATGACAATATTTTGTTGAACTCTTCAATAATGAAACAAAATGCAGATTTTTTTCTCTTTTTTTCATTTTTTCCATTTTTTTCTCCAATTTTTTTGGCAAATGATGCAATACATCTTTTGAAAATAGTCTGTATCTCACTTGTCTACCTTATTAGGTGTATATTTATCAAAAAGTTGACCACTTTAAGCCTTTATATTATTTTTCCGCATATATTGTCCGCCATCTTGAATTTTGGAAACAGGTTGTTTTGTATTCAATGGGGTCCTAGCAAGTAAAAAAACACCAGTTGCAAAAATCTATATGAATCGTTCCTAAAATAACACAATTCCCCATACTATCTACAAGAGGCTATGGGTCTTTCAGAAAATATATAGCATCCAGTATAAAAACTGCTTTAGAGATTGCTCCCAATTGTCATCTGTACCCAGTGTTGGGGAGTAACGGAATACATGTACCGGCGTTACGTATTCAGAATACAAATTATGAGTAACTGTATTCCGATACAGTTACAAGTTAAATAGTTGGTATTTAGAATACAGTTACATTGTTGAAACCAATGGATTACATGACGATACTTCTCTGTTTCATAAGTTTATTCACTCTCTAAATAAATAAAGGCAACTCAGAAGCTCCTAAAAGCAATCTATGATTTCCATGTTTAAATCCAAGCCCCGCCGTCTTGCACTAGCCTCAAAACGCAGCCAGCGCGCATTATGGACGCGTCATCGGAGACCCTGAAATGACTGTTTGCACAGCAAATTAGGAGTAAAGTAAGTGGAGGTAACTCCTGTTCCTCACTGATCGCGGTTCCTGAAGTATTAATAGCTCAGGCTACTTCGGCCAATCGGTTACACAGTTTGCTAATCAATAAACAGAGCCTATAGTTCACGTGTTGATTTAGACCTAGGCCTACAATTAAACCAATCTCTAAAATAGGCACTGCATTCTAAGTTTTTTATTCTAACTTAAAATAGCTTTATGGATTATTATTTTTTCTAATTAGATCTAGCCTACGTTTTAAAATGATTATATGGTGGAGCCTCTGAAGAATTATTCTTGCGAGTAGGCTAGCATATTTTAACGTGCGGTTTTTGATTGTCATTACGCAATCACGTTCATTTTGAGAGCACTGATATACAGTAGCCTAGATAGTGTTTACATTTACAGGTCATTTGCGTTCCACCTGTCATATGCGCCCCTCACTTGTACTGGGTTGATGCCACCGAAAAATCTCACAGGCACTAATATATTTTCTGGCTACGCCCTTAAAGTAGCCTATTTATTTAGTTTGTTTTAATTAGCCTAGTCGCCTGCTGTACAGTAGTTTTAGTGGTCACCTTGCTATTTTAAAGTTGTATCAGGTAGCTTAGTTGACTTTACATTCTCCTATGTGGGCCTAACACTTCAGCCATTTGGAACAGAAGAACACACCAGAATAGGCCTGTTTAGTAGGCCTAAGCAGGATTTGATGGCCGCATTCCTACACTTATAAAATCCAATTCAATGCGGAAGTAATCTAAGTATTCAGAATACGTTACTCAGATTGAGTAACGTAACGGAATACGTTACAGATTACATTTTTGGGCATGTATTCTGTATTCTGTAACGGAATACGTTTTGAAAGTAACCCTCCCAACACTGTCTGTACCAATATAGCCACCCCCTGCAGTAGACCATAGGATGTGAGAATGCGCTCCACAACACAGCTGTAAATGGAAGCAAGGACTGAGGTGTCAAGGCCAGCATGCTTCAGGCCCTTCATGAAGTGGACAAACAAGGCCTTGTTTACATGCTGGCTGTCTTGTTGTTTGTAGCAGGACACCACTTTAAGAGCTCCTTTGTGTAGGTGTCCTTTTGAAGTCATATAATGAATGCATATATAATGCAACCCATACATTAGGATCTGTGAAAACATAAGTAGATGGGAGAAATGTAAGATATGTTTAGAGAACAATGCAAGAGCATCCCTAAATAAAATATCAGATACTTTTATCACTACTGCAATTCACAAATATGTATATTTGTGAGACAAGGGTAAAATTGTTGTGGGTAAATATTCAAATACCACAATACTATAAAATATAACTCCATAACTTCAGGTCTCCACACTGTAGTTTTGGAGGAATATGTGTAGTTCATATTCAGGAAAATACTGTATGTTGGAAATTAAAAGCTGCATTGCACTATGTAGTACACTGCAGAAATGCAATATTTTGGACACAGAAATGTTGTATTGCTTTGTATTTCAGAAAAAGGGTAGTAGCCTATAACAGCATGTTTTGTCCCATGAGTAGACAAATGAGTAGCCAAACAAGGACAAACAAGGCCTTGCTTACATGCTGGCTGTCTTGTAGTTTGATGCCACTTCTGTGAGTCTTCTGTTGGAGTCATATAATGAAATGCAACCCATACATCAGGATATCAGGACCAAGGATCTGTGAAAGCATAAGTAGAGGGGGGGAAAAAGATATGTTGAGAAAACATTGCAGGACCATCCCTAAACAACACATCAGGACACCTTCCTTTTTCATTTTATCACTACTGCAATTCAGATATATATTGTATAGGTGAGACAAGGGTAAATCTGATGTGGGTAATTATTCAAATAGGCCTACTAGAATAGGCTACTAAAATATAACTCCACAACTTCAAGTGTCAACACTGTAGTTTTGGAGGAGTATTTGTAGTTCTAGGAAAATACAGTAGGCTATAGGCTACTTTAGACATTAAAAGCTGCATTGCACTACGTAGTACACTGCAGAAATGCACTATTTTGGAGATAGAAATGTTGTTGTACTGCTTTGGTTTTCAGAAAAACGGTAGTAGCCTATAACAGAATTTGTCACATAAATTACCCAGACCAAAAGAAACAAATAGCTTATTACGTGAAACTGACCTGCTTATAATTTAATGTCAAACACCATGTCAACTAATTGAAAAGCAGGATTGTATCACCATCGCACTCATTTCGATAATTTAACCATAACGTGTCGTGAATCATGATTTATTTGGCTAATTATGACCGCCGCGCAGCGAAGCGGCGGTCATATAGGTTTAGTCAGAATTTTTTTTTCTTTTTTTCTTTTTCTTTTTTTCTTTTTCTTTTTCGCATGCCCAAATTTCCGTCAATGAGTCCCGGGACACTGAAAGACCGGGGTACACGAAACTTGGTGGGCATGAGACCAAATTTCCCTCACGGGATCAAAAGAGTATATATACTTACTTATACACATACCCTGACTTTGCTGAATTACTGAAGCTAAGCAGGCTTAGTTAGTACTTGGATAAGAAACCTCCTTGGAATAGTAGGTTCCTGCTGGAAGTGTTGGTGGCTGGCCAGTAGGTGGCACTCTTCCCTGTGGCCAAAAGCCACCAAACAAATATCAATCCCAATGTCCTATTGCAGTGACAGGGACACTGTACTGCAGGAGATGTTTTCCTTTACATGAATGTTAAATTGAGGTCCTGACTCACCATGCTTGTTAAAGATCACATGGCACTTATCGCAAAGAGTAGGTGGTTTCCTGATTTTCTTTATTTATGTACACATACATAAAGACACACACACACACACGCACACAAACACATAAACACACCCTCACACACATGCACCCACACATACAAACACACCTACATACACAAACACACACAAAACATATACACAAAAACAACCACACACACTCAATTACAAACACACAAAAAAGGAACAAAGCAGGAAATGAACACAATTTGACAAGCGTGACTTATTTTTGTGGAAAAAAAGTGCTTGACTAGGCGGCGGTCATTTTGTACTGCTCTGCGGTACATCTAGTTTATAATCAGGGCAGCAGTTTTCAGATTACATTATGTGCTTACATAATTGCAAAATGGTTCGCCAATGTTCCGTTTGCCTTTTAAAATGATGGTTGCTGGTAATGGGCAATGTATATATTGCATTAAAGATCAGCCATTTCTTTCAGCTGTCTAGAACCCTTTTGCAATTATGTAAGCACAATCTATTCTGAAAACTGCTGCCCTGATTAAAAACAAAAGAACACAACCGTTCAGTTGGTGTTCTGTCTGCAGTGGAAATTTCTAAGTGACCACAAACCTTTGACCGGTAGTGTTCATTTATATTCCCTCATTTAACATACTTAGAGAAACAATTAGAGATAGTGATACTGTGACTGTTTTTCCTACGTCACACACCTCACTATTTTAACTTACCCCTGCCTGTGGCACATTTTGAGTAGAAACAAAACAGACTTTCAACCTGGATTGTGTTAAAACCTTGATCTCTATTATTGTGCAAGCACATGCAGACACACATTAGCAATATGGCAGTAGAACTTTAAACTTCTAATTTTGGCTGAATCATGAGGAAGTCTTCAGTACCACCCCTCATGACTAGTAGCTTGAACAAATGAACTCTGACAACTTAATTCCAAATACACTTTTAATATATGCATTACATAACACATATAAGAATAGAGAGACTGAGGAGTTACAAAGTAACAAAAAAAAAAAAAAAAAAAAAGTAGGGCATCTGTTTTGGGGTGCTGTTGAAAAGGTACTGATGGCACTCGTAATAAGTGGTTCATTGATTCTGTGGAACAGCTGTAGAAGGTACTTCTGTAGTTGGTGCAACAGTGGTTTAAGCCTTCACAGGCATTAAAGTGGGGTAGTAGCCTCCAAAGTATGGATACATCCACGGTTGCTGCGGTTGATTCTGTGGAGGAAGCTTGGCAGCTGTGGGAGGTGCTTCTGTAGTTGGCGCTGCTGTAGTTGGCGCTGCTGTGGCAGGTGCATCTGTAGTGGAAAGTGCATCTCTAGTGCATGGCGCTTCTGTAGTTTGAGGGGGAGTCTGCACCGGCATTAACGGGGGGTAGTAGCCTCCAAAGGAGGGATACATCCACTGTTGAAACTGTGGAGGAAGATTGGCAGCTGTAGTTGGCGCTGCTGTAGTTGGCGCTGCTGTAGTTTGAGGGGGAGTCTGCACCGGCATTAACGGGGGGTAGAAGCCTCCAAAGGAGGGATACATCCACTGTTGAAACTGTGGAGGAAGATTGGCAGCTGTAGTTGGCGTTGCTGTAGTTGGCGCTGCTGTAGTTGGCGCTGCTGTAGTTTGAGGGGGAGTCTGCACCGGCATTAACGGGGGGTAGAAGCCTCCAAAGGAGGGATACATCCACTGTTGAAACTGTGGAGGAAGATTGGCAGCTGTAGTTGGCGCTGCTGTAGTTGGCGCTGCTGTAGTTTGAGGGGGAGTCTGCACCGGCATTAACGGGGGGTAGAAGCCTCCAAAGGAGGGATACATCCACTGTTGAAACTGTGGAGGAAGATTGGCAGCTGTAGTTGGCGCTGCTGTAGTTGGCGCTGCTGTAGTTTGAGGGGGAGTCTGCACCGGCATTAACGGGGGATAGTAGCCTCCAAAGAAGGGAAGCTCAGCGGCTGTAGAAGGTGCTTCGGTAGTTGGAGCTGGAGTAGTAGATAAAACTGGAGAGACTTGGTCTGAGCTTGACACAGGGCAGGAGAGGGTTACTGGATTGCCTTGCCACAACATCTGCAGCAAGTGGCTATTGCCCTGGTGGAAGACAGAAAACAATGCGGTCATACACCAAGCTCAACAAAACTGAAAATTGTCCCACATAAATGAAAAAGCTAAATTGCTTGGGTCCCTTTTGCCCTTCATGAACTCTTCCTACGCTCACACACATTTCTGTTTGCAAGAAACCAAATGGTAGGTAATTATTACCATGTTCACCATTAGACCCAATATGGGGGATGCACCACACCACACACACACTTTACACCAAGACGAAGAAATATTGTGCCTCCACCCCTGTGGTGAGTCGATTGGACTTTATCCATCATTACCTTATGTTAAAATAGTATAAACAAGCAAACCAAGGATTTTAACAGGCCTACTTTTACAATTGAGTCACCTACAAGTGGCTGCAAGACAGACCAAAAAAAAGAAATCATGACTTAAATTTACTGCATTCTCTTGGTTTTGTTGTTGATTCACTACAAAACGTGATGCACTCAAATTTACCTCAAATCACCCCTGAAAACATGCCAAAACCGCTTCATTAAGTGCCCCTTAACTTGTAAAATAGGCCCTTCATTAGACCTTAAAATGCTTTACATTTCAAGTGTAGCGTAAGGCTACCCTTTATTTGTTGTGATCAAGGACAATTGAAGCATCTTAATTTTATTTTAAGGTGTTATTTCAGGGATTCCTGAATTAGGGTTAAGGGGGAAATCACAAACGGGGTAAACTCAGGATTTGCACCTTAATCTACACACATTTCTACTGAAAAGCTATTTAATTATAGAAGGGCATTAATTATATTTAAGGTCAAAAGTAAAGCATTTATAAGGGATGAAATCCAGGGGTTTTGTTTAGTAGTGATTGATGGCATCTCTATGGACTAACATTACTCCCACTCTGATGGAAATTAAAAACCATTCCTCTCTGATGTCCCATGAAAACTATAGCCTACCCGTTTCACAATATCACAACCATCAAGAGAGGCGAGAAACACAAGGCCCACCGCAGTCCTTGTCACAGAGTAGCCAGTCTTGTGGTAGCTGGGTTAGTGAGAGACGCTTGCCACCTGTTAAATAGAAAAAAAGAAAGGACTATCTGGTCTCAAGTTACTGATGCAAACACCACAAATGAGAAGGTTGCCAGGAATCAGCTGAATTAGGCTACCAAGATCAACAGAGAGTTATCGTGTACACTGCAAAACAAAACAAGTTATCCGATTCTTTTCTTACCTCTGTCTAACTGGAGTGAATAGCACCCAGGGCCTTGTGCCGAGAACTTCATGAGGTCATTAGTACATAATAAATTTGGTTGCATACGATGCCAGGCCCTATAGTCATCAATACTGCTTTGTCCACCCACCAGTCCTGGACGTGGGTCATCGGCATGGATGTTAACAGAGCCACCGTCTGCAGTTTCTCGTCCAATATATCGTCTCTCATATTCCAGATTTTGACCCAGTGAAATATCACCTGTGCCAAAAGTAATTGTCCCAGTGTGAATATTCTCAGACCTTTTTCCAAGATGCATCTCATCTCTTTGCGCTATTTCGAGGGTTATACCACATGTTTGGCCAATGTAAAGAAATACGAGACACGAAAATAAAACAACTCCCCTGTTTGGTTTAAGCCCCATTTCTATGAAAGTGGTAGGCCACAACTAGTGAGCTGTACTAACCTTGGTCTCACAACTCTTTCAGTAGCTTATAAATAGGCCTTCTCAATTACCACCAATTAAAATGAGACCAGTGACCAAGCCTCTGATCAGGTTTTAATTGACAATGCAGCTGAACACTTAATCTAGGCCTATAGGGCTCTGGGCCTACTCTTTAATTTCAATTACAGCTGAACAGATACAGCTGGCCCAATGGTTTTAGGAAGGCTACATCAACTAGGCTAAGTGGACAAGCTGTATACATTTTTGTTTTGATCAAATGTTTAGGCTGTGTCCCCTTGTGAATGGCTATAGGTGCCTTTTAGGATCTCTCAATAGTCTGCTTTAATTGCTTTAATGTACAGGTTCACATGTGCACATCCACATGCAGTGGTTTTGTGCTTGAAAAGTGCTATATAAATAAATTCTATTATTATTTATTATTATTATGAAATATCCGATTTTGTTTACCACGCTCGGAGATAAGTGCTGGGCTGGTGGGTGCCTATTTCCAACCTTTCTCGCGGCACATCAACGGTTAGACCGAGAACTCTCGGCGCAAATCAAAATTCCACTGGAGTTCCAAGCGGATTTGTAATCTACACACAGCCTTATGGTACCGATCCACTTGCACGACACGTCATACGCATGGGGTCGCGCTGCCTCCCCTCGTTCAGTCATGTGTGGGCGTTTTGTTTAAAATGTCAGTTAACAGCTCATACTCAGATCGTTTTATCGTATCTTAAGTGTTTTTCCACAAATGGACCACAATTGTAAGCATGTACTTAACAGTAGGCCTATACAACACATTAATAGCCTAAACAAACTATGCAAGCCATTTCGAAATCCTGTTTTATTTAAACTACTCAATGCAATCTCAAATCCTCACCAGAAACACAAACAGTCAATATATTCATCCAAATCCTAGTTTCGTTTGTTTTATGATCTACTGGGTGGTCGTGGAAGAGATGTTAAAACATTATTTGTCTTGTAAGCGGAACCAAAATTTCACAGGCACTGTTGTGGTAGTACAAAGGACCTACAACCTCGTGCTTTCATTGGATAGCCGCCTCGCGTTCAACGGATTCATTTGCATAAAGCTGGGCATCGGCCAGCTTTTTGACGCGCGACATTATTTCAAATGCAGCGCTGCCTTCCCGGAATGCTTTGTGGGCGCGTTAAAGTCGCTTGACGTCACCCATAGGACTAGAGTGGAATGCGACACGACAAAATGAAGTGAAGTACAAGTGGATCTGTACCGTTACGGCTCCTACACACAGTTGCGTGCATTGCAGTGCTGAAGACGCATCCTATTCACTTTACATGGGCTCACGTCATCCGTTGCCGAACTGAATTGTGGGTCCGTTGCGTCGCGTTTTTACCGTCGCTCGCATTGAGAAGTTCAGTTGTTGCTGTACCGACGAACGGCACCAGCAAATTGAATTACGAACAAGCGAACAACAGACGGCACCAGCCAATCAAATTACGGTTATACCTTAAGTCATTTGCATAGCTACCGTCGGAAACACCCACTTGCATGCGTTGACGGAACGCAACTGTGTGTAGAAGCCCTTACAACACTGTTTACAGCTCTTCAAGTCACTGTAAATGTAATCTTTGGTACATAGCTAATTTAGATACACTTATGGTGTGGGTGCTTGTGTTTCTTTAGAAATCAGCTGTCTTGGTTTGTATAAAAATGTATATTAAGTGACACGTAATAGGTCGGAAATACGGGACGGTTAGTAATGACGTACATTCTCTGGATGCAATCTGATCAAATTTAGTCCATAGAGGGCGCTGCACTTGCCATTATTTGTTCACACCTGCTAAGGTTTAATCTGTCTTGAATAAAATGCCTACCAACAGCCAATAAAAAGTCAGCCAACAAAACAAGATTGCACCAATATTGTGATATATAAAGCTAAGGTTCAAACATCATGAAATTTGACATGCTCAATCTCATGTCAACATTTTGGGGTCACTAGAAATTTCAATTCCATTGACAGAATACCAGCTGAGCTCAGTTGCATTGTTATGACCGCCGCGCAGCGAAGCGGCGGTCATATAGGTTTAGTCAGATTTGTTTTTCTTTTTTTTGCATGGCCAATTTTCCGTCAAGGATTCCCTGGACACTGAAAGACCGGTGTGCCCGAAACTCGGTGGGCATGTAACCCCACAAGGATAGCATGAAGGCATCATTTTTTGTTTTGATCTGTAGCCCCCTCGCTGGACTGGACCCCCCGAAAGGAGGGTAGGGCGGACACAGTTTTCTGTGAATATCTCGAGAACCGTAGGGTTTAGGAGGACCACCTTTTTTTGTATGTTGATTTTAAAGGGCCATGTCAACCCATTCCATAACCACTCATTTCATGTATAGCGTCACCTAGTTAAAAACAAAAAAGTAAAAATGAGGTATTACATGGTCAAAACTGCACAAAATTGAAAGTGTATGATCATTATGACGCCCTCTGCTCTGAATGCATGCCAAGTTTCGCGGACTTTCGTTCATGCGGGGAACCGTAGGGCCTAGGATGACCATATTTTTGCGTCAGTTTGCCAGGGGTCATGTTAACCCATTCCATATGCACACATATGCATGAACAGATATTCACACACATACATACATTCACAGTAATCATACGTATGACACATACAGCCGTGGCCTACTGGTTAGCACTTCGGACCTGTAACCGGAGGGTCCCGAGCGCCGCTGTTGATGCAGGCAGCTCACTGCGCCGGGATTAGTGTGTGCTTCACCTCACTGTGTGTACACTGTGTGCTGTGTGTGTTTCACTAATTCACGGATTGGGATAAATGCAGAGACCAAATTTCCCTCACGGGATCAAAAGAGTATATATACTTACTTATACACATACCCTGACTTTGCTGAATTACTGAAGCTAAGCAGGCTTAGTTAGTACTTGGATAAGAAACCTCCTTGGAATAGTAGGTTCCTGCTGGAAGTGGTGTTGGTGGCTGGCCAGTAGGTGGCACTCTTCCCTGTGGCCAAAAGCCACCAAACAAATATCAATCCCAATGTCCTATTGCAGTGACAGGGACACTGTACTGCAGGAGATGTTTTCCTTTGCATGAATGTTAAATTGAGGTCCTGACTCACCATGATTGTTAAAGATCACATGGCACTTATCGCAAAGAGTAGGTGGTTTCCTGATTTTCTTTATTTATGTACATAAAGACACATACACACACACACACACACACACACACACACACGCACACAAACACATAAACACACCCTCACACACATGCACCCACACATACAAACACACCTACATACACAAACACACACAAAACATATACACAAAAACAACCACACACACTCAATTACAAACACACAAAAAAAGGAACAAAGCAGGGAATGAACACAAGCGTGACTTATTTTTGTGGAAAAAAAGTGCTTGACTAGGCGGCGGTCATTTTGTACTGCTCTGCGGTACATCTAGTTTATAATCAGGGCAGCAGTTTTCAGATTACATTATGTGCTTACATAATTGCAAAATGGTTCGCCAATGTTCCGTTTGCCTTTTAAAATGATGGTTGCTGGTAATGGGCAATGTATATATTGCATTAAAGATCAGCCATTTCTTTCAACTGTCTAGAACCCTTTTGCAATTATGTAAGCACAATCTATTCTGAACACTGCTGCCCTGATTAAAAACAAAAGAACACAACCGTTCAGTTGGTGTTCTGTCTGCAGTGGAAATTTCTAAGTGACCACAAACCTTTGACCGGTAGTGTTCATTTATATTCCCTCATTTAACATACTTAGAGAAACAATTAGAGATAGTGATACTGTGACTGTTTTTCCTACGTCACACACCTCACTATTTTAACTTACCCCTGCCTGTGGCACATTTTGAGTAGAAACAAAACAGACTTTCAACCTGGATTGTGTTAAAACCTTGATCGATCTCTATTATTGTGCAAGCACATGCAGACACACATTAGCAATATGGCAGTAGAACTTTAAACTTCTAATTTTGGCTGAATCATGAGCAAGTCTTCAGTACCGCCCCTCATGACTAGTAGCTTGAACAAATGAACTCTGACAACTTAATTCCAAATACACTTTTAATATATGCATTACATAACACATATAAGAATAGAGAGACTGAGGAGTTACAAAGTAAAAAAAAAAAAAAAAAAAGTAGGGCATCTGTTTTGGGGTGCTGTTGAAAAGGTACTGATGGCACTCGTAATAAGTGGTTCATTGATTCTGTGGAACAGCTGTAGAAGGTACTTCTGTAGTTGGTGCAACAGTGGTTTAAGCCTTCACAGGCATTAAAGTGGGGTAGTAGCCTCCAAAGTATGGATACATCCACGGTTGCTGCGGTTGATTCTGTGGAGGAAGCTTGGCAGATGTGGGAGGTGCTTCTGTAGTTGGCGCTGCTGTAGTTGGCGCTGCTGTGGCAGGTGCATCTGTAGTGGAAAGTGCATCTCTAGTGCATGGCGCTTCTGTAGTTTGAGGGGGAGTCTGCACCGGCATTAACGGGGGGTAGAAGCCTCCAAAGGAGGGATACATCCACTGTTGAAACTGTGGAGGAAGATTGGCAGCTGTAGTTGGCGTTGCTGTAGTTGGCGCTGCTGTAGTTTGAGGGGGAGTCTGCACCGGCATTAACGGGGGGTAGAAGCCTCCAAAGGAGGGATACATCCACTGTTGAAACTGTGGAGGAAGATTGGCAGCTGTAGTTGGCGCTGCTGTAGTTGGCGCTGCTGTAGTTTGAGGGGGAGTCTGCACCGGCATTAACGGGGGGTAGTAGCCTCCAAAGGAGGGATACATCCACTGTTGAAACTGTGGAGGAAGATTGGCAGCTGTAGTTGGCGCTGCTGTAGTTGGCGCTGCTGTAGTTTGAGGGGGAGTCTGCACCGGCATTAACGGGGGGTAGTAGCCTCCAAAGGAGGGATACATCCACTGTTGAAACTGTGGAGGAAGATTGGCAGCTGTAGTTGGCGCTGCTGTAGTTGGCGCTGCTGTATTTGGCGCTGCTGTAGTTGGCGCTGCTGTAGTTTGAGGGGGAGTCTGCACCGGCATTAACGGGGGGTAGTAGCCTCCAAAGGAGGGATACATCCACTGTTGAAACTGTGGAGGAAGATTGGCAGCTGTAGTTGCCGCTGCTGTAGTTGGCGCTTCTGTAGTTGGCGCTGCTGTAGTTTGAGGGGGAGTCTGCACTGGCATTAACGGGGGGTAGTAGCCTCCAAAGGAGGGATACATCCACTGTTGAAACTGTGGAGGAATCTTGGCTGCTGTGGGAGGTGCTTCTGTAGTTGGCGCTGCTGTAGTTTGAGGGGGAGTCTGCACCGGCATTAACGGGGGGTAGTAGCCTCCAAAGAAGGGAAGCTCAGCGGCTGTAGAAGGTGCTTCGGTAGTTGGAGCTGGAGTAGTAGATAAAACTGGAGAGACTTGGTCTGAGCTTGACACAGGGCAGGAGAGGGTTACTGGATTGCCTTGCCACAACATCTGCAGCAAGTGGCTATTGCCCTGGTGGAAGACAGAAAACAATGCGGTCATACACCAAGCTCAACAAAACTGAAAATTGTCCCACATTAATGAAAAAGCTAAATTGCTTGGGTCCCTTTTGCCCTTCATGAACTCTTCCTACGCTCACACGCATTTCTGTTTGCAAGAAACCAAATGGTAGGTAATTATTACCATGTTCACCATTAGACCCAATATGGGGGATGCACCACACCACACACACACTTTACACCAAGACGAAGAAATATTGTGCCTCCACCCCTGTGGTGAGTCGATTGGACTTTATCCATCATTACCTTATGTTAAAATAGTATAAACAAGCAAACCAAGGATTTTAACAGGCCTACTTTTACAATTGAGTCACCTACAAGTGGCTGCAAGACAGACCAAAAAAAAGAAATCATGACTTAAATTTACTGCATTCTCTTGGTTTTGTTGTTGATTCACTACAAAACGTGATGCACTCAAATTTACCTCAAATCACCCCTGAAAACATGCCAAAACCGCTTCATTAAGTGCCCCTTAACTTGTAAAATAGGCCCTTCATTAGACCTTAAAATGCTTTACATTTCAAGTGTAGCGTAAGGCTACCCTTTATTTGTTGTGATCAAGGACAATTGAAGCATCTTAATTTTATTTTAAGGTGTTATTTCAGGGATTCCTGAATTAGGGTTAAGGGGGAAATCACAAACGGGGTAAACTCAGGATTTGCACCTTAATCTACACACATTTCTACTGAAAAGCTATTTAATTATAGAAGGGCATTAATTATATTTAAGGTCAAAAGTAAAGCATTTATAAGGGATGAAATCCAGGGGTTTTGTTTAGTAGTGATTGATGGCATCTCTATGGACTAACATTACTCCCACTCTGATGGAAATTAAAAACCATTCCTCTCTGATGTCCCATGAAAACTATAGCCTACCCGTTTCACAATATCACAACCATCAAGAGAGGCGAGAAACACAAGGCCCACCGCAGTCCTTGTCACAGAGTAGCCACAGTCTTGTGGTAGCTGGGTTAGTGAGAGACGCTTGCCACCTGTTAAATAGAAAAAAAGAAAGGACTATCTGGTCTCAAGTTACTGATGCAAACACCACAAATGAGAAGGTTGCCAGGAATCAGCTGAATTAGGCTACCAAGATCAACAGAGAGTTATCGTGTACACTGCAAAACAAAACAAGTTATCCGATTCTTTTCTTACCTCTGTCTAACTGGAGTGAATAGCACCCAGGGCCTTGTGCCGAGAACTTCATGAGGTCATTAGTACATAATAAATTTGGTTGCATACGATGCCAGGCCCTATAGTCATCAATACTGCTTTGTCCACCCACCAGTCCTGGACGTGGGTCATCAGCATGGATGTTAACAGAGCCACCGTCTGCAGTTTCTCGTCCAATATATCGTCTCTCATATTCCAGATTTTGACCCAGTGAAATATCACCTGTGCCAAAAGTAATTGTCCCAGTGTGAATATTCTCAGACCTTTTTCCAAGATGCATCTCATCTCTTTGCGCTATTTCGAGGGTTATACCACATGTTTGGCCAATGTAAAGAAATACGAGACACGAAAATAAAACAACTCCCCTGTTTGGTTTAAGCCCCATTTCTATGAAAGTGGTAGGCCACAACTAGTGAGCTGTACTAACCTTGGTCTCACAACTCTTTCAGTAGCTTATAAATAGGCCTTCTCAATTACCACCAATTAAAATGAGACCAGTGACCAAGCCTCTGATCAGGTTTTAATTGACAATGCAGCTGAACACTTAATCTAGGCCTATAGGGCTCTGGGCCTACTCTTTAATTTCAATTACAGCTGAACAGATACAGCTGGCCCAATGGTTTTAGGAAGGCTACATCAACTAGGCTAAGTGGACAAGCTGTATACATTTTTGTTTTGATCAAATGTTTAGGCTGTGTCCCCTTGTGAATGGCTATAGGTGCCTTTTAGGATCTCTCAATAGTCTGCTTTAATTGCTTTAATGTACAGGTTCACATGTGCACATCCACATGCAGTGGTTTTGTGCTTGAAAAGTGCTATATAAATAAATTCTATTATTATTTATTATTATTATGAAATATCCGATTTTGTTTACCACGCTCGGAGATAAGTGCTGGGCTGGTGGGTGCCTATTTCCAACCTTTCTCGCGGCACATCAACGGTTAGACCGAGAATTCTCGGCGCAAATCAAAATTCCACTGGAGTTCCAAGCGGATTTGTAATCTACACACAGCCTTATGGTACCGATCCACTTGCACGACACGTCATACGCATGGGGTCGCGCTGCCTCCCCTCGTTCAGTCATGTGTGGGCGTTTTGTTTAAAATGTCAGTTAACAGCTCATACTCAGTTCGTTTTATCGTATCTTAAGTGTTTTTCCACAAATGGACCACAATTGTAAGCATGTACTTAACAGTAGGCCTATACAACACATTAATAGCCTAAACAAACTATGCAAGCCATTTCGAAATCCTGTTTTATTTAAACTACTCAATGCAATCTCAAATCCTCACCAGAAACACAAACAGTCAATATATTCATCCAAATCCTAGTTTCGTTTGTTTTATGATCTACTGGGTGGTCGTGGAAGAGATGTTAAAACATTATTTGTCTTGTAAGCGGAACCAAAATTTCACAGGCACTGTTGTGGTAGTACAAAGGACCTACAACCTCGTGCTTTCATTGGATAGCCGCCTCGCGTTCAACGGATTCATTTGCATAAAGCTGGGCATCGGCCAGCTTTTTGACGCGCGACATTATTTCAAATGCAGCGCTGCCTTCCCGGAATGCTTTGTGGGCGCGTTAAAGTCGCTTGACGTCACCCATAGGACTAGAGTGGAATGCGACACGACAAAATGAAGTGAAGTACAAGTGGATCTGTACCGTTACGGCTCCTACACACAGTTGCGTGCATTGCAGTGCTGAAGACGCATCCTATTCACTTTACATGGGCTCACGTCATCCGTTGCCGAACTGAATTATGGGTCCGTTGCGTCGCGTTTTTACCGTCGCTCGCATTGAGAAGTTCAGTTGTTGCTGTACCGACGAACGGCACCAGCAAATTGAATTACGAACAAGCGAACAACAGACGGCACCAGCCAATCAAATTACGGTTATACCTTAAGTCATTTGCATAGCTACCGTCGGAAACACCCACTTGCATGCGTTGACGGAACGCAGCTGTGTGTAGAAGCCCTTACAACACTGTTTACAGCTCTTCAAGTCACTGTAAATGTAATCTTTGGTACATAGCTAATTTAGATACACTTATGGTGTGGGTGCTTGTGTTTCTTTAGAAATCCGCTGTCTTGGTTTGTATAAAAATGTATATTAAGTGACACACGTAATAGGTCGGAAATACGGGACGGTTAGTAATGACGTACATTCTCTGGATGCAATCTGATCAAATTTAGTCCATAGAGGGCGCTGCACTTGCCATTATTTGTTCACACCTGCTAAGGTTTAATCTGTCTTGAATAAAATGCCTACCAACAGCCAATAAAAAGTCAGCCAACAAAACAAGATTGCACCAATATTGTGATATAAAGCTAAGGTTCAAACATCATGAAATTTGACATGCTCAATCTCATGTCAACATTTTGGGGTCACTAGAAATTTCAATTCCATTGACAGAATACCAGCTGAGCTCAGTTGCATTGTTATGACCGCCGCGCAGCGAAGCGGCGGTCATATAGGTTTAGTCAGATTTGTTTTTCTTTTTTTTGCATGGCCAATTTTCCGTCAAGGATTCCCTGGACACTGAAAGACCGGTGTGCCCGAAACTCGGTGGGCATGTAACCCCACAAGGATAGCATGAAGGCATCATTTTTTGTTTTGATCTGTAGCCCCCTCGCTGGACTGGACCCCCCGAAAGGAGGGTAGGGCGGACACAGTTTTCTGTGAATATCTCGAGAACCGTAGGGTTTAGGAGGACCACCTTTTATTGTATGTTGATTTTAAAGGGCCATGTCAACCCATTCCATAACCACTCATTTCATGTATAGCGTCACCTAGTTAAAAACAAAAAAGTAAAAATGAGGTATTACATGGTCAAAACTGCACAAAATTGAAAGTGTATGATCATTATGACACCCTCTGCTCTGAATGCATGCCAAGTTTCGCGGACTTTCGTTCATGCGGGGAACCGTAGGGCCTAGGATGACCATATTTTTGCGTCAGTTTGCCAGGGGTCATGTTAACCCATTCCATATGCACACATATGCATGAACAGATATTCACACACATACATACATTCACAGTAATCATACGTATGACACATACAGCCGTGGCCTACTGGTTAGCACTTCGGACCTGTAACCGGAGGGTCCCGAGCGCCGCTGTTGATGCAGGCAGCTCACTGCGCCGGGATTAGTGTGTGCTTCACCTCACTGTGTGTACACTGTGTGCTGTGTGTGTTTCACTAATTCACGGATTGGGATAAATGCAGAGACCAAATTTCCCTCACGGGATCAAAAGAGTATATATACTTACTTATACACATACCCTGACTTTGCTGAATTACTGAAGCTAAGCAGGCTTAGTTAGTACTTGGATAAGAAACCTCCTTGGAATAGTAGGTTCCTGCTGGAAGTGGTGTTGGTGGCTGGCCAGTAGGTGGCACTCTTCCCTGTGGCCAAAAGCCACCAAACAAATATCAATCCCAATGTCCTATTGCAGTGACAGGGACACTGTACTGCAGGAGATGTTTTCCTTTGCATGAATGTTAAATTGAGGTCCTGACTCACCATGATTGTTAAAGATCACATGGCACTTATCGCAAAGAGTAGGTGGTTTCCTGATTTTCTTTATTTATGTACATAAAGACACATACACACACACACACACACACACACGCACACAAACACATAAACACACCCTCACACACATGCACCCACACATACAAACACACCTACATACACAAACACACACAAAACATATACACAAAAACAACCACACACACTCAATTACAAACACACAAAAAAGGAACAAAGCAGGGAATGAACACAATTTGACAAGCGTGACTTATTTTTGTGGAAAAAAAGTGCTTGACTAGGCGGCGGTCATTTTGTACTGCTCTGCGGTACATCTAGTTTATAATCAGGGCAGCAGTTTTCAGATTACATTATGTGCTTACATAATTGCAAAATGGTTCGCCAATGTTCCGTTTGCCTTTTAAAATGATGGTTGCTGGTAATGGGCAATGTATATATTGCATTAAAGATCAGCCATTTCTTTCAACTGTCTAGAACCCTTTTGCAATTATGTAAGCACAATCTATTCTGAAAACTGCTGCCCTGATTAAAAACAAAAGAACACAACCGTTCAGTTGGTGTTCTGTCTGCAGTGGAAATTTCTAAGTGACCACAAACCTTTGACCGGTAGTGTTCATTTATATTCCCTCATTTAACATACTTAGAGAAACAATTAGAGATAGTGATACTGTGACTGTTTTTCCTACGTCACACACCTCACTATTTTAACTTACCCCTGCCTGTGGCACATTTTGAGTAGAAACAAAACAGACTTTCAACCTGGATTGTGTTAAAACCTTGATCTCTATTATTGTGCAAGCACATGCAGACACACATTAGCAATATGGCAGTAGAACTTTAAACTTCTAATTTTGGCTGAATCATGAGCAAGTCTTCAGTACCGCCCCTCATGACTAGTAGCTTGAACAAATGAACTCTGACAACTTAATTCCAAATACACTTTTAATATATGCATTACATAACACATATAAGAATAGAGAGACTGAGGAGTTACAAAGTAAAAGCTTTGGAGTAGGGCATCTGTTTTGGGGTGCTGTTGAAAAGGTACTGATTGCACTCGTAATAAGTGGTTCATTGATTCTGTGGAACAGCTGTAGAAGGTACTTCTGTAGTTGGTGCAACAGTGGTTTAAGCCTTCACAGGCATTAAAGTGGGGTAGTAGCCTCCAAAGTATGGATACATCCACGGTTGCTGCGGTTGATTCTGTGGAGGAAGCTTGGCAGCTGCTTCTGTAGTTGGTGCTGCTGTAGTTGGCGCTGCTGTAGTTGGCGCTGCTGTGGCAGGTGCATCTGTAGTGTAAAAAAAGTGCATCTCTAGTGCATGGCGCTTCTGTAGTTTGAGGGGGAGTCTGCACCGGCATTAACGGGGGGTAGTAGCCTCCAAAGGAGGGATACATCCACTGTTGAAACTGTGGAGGAAGATTGGCAGCTGTAGTTGGCGCTGCTGTAGTTGGCGCTGCTGTAGTTTGAGGGGGAGTCTGCACCGGCATTAACGGGGGGTAGTAGCCTCCAAAGGAGGGATACATCCACTGTTGAAACTGTGGAGGAAGATTGGCAGCTGTAGTTGGCGCTGCTGTAGTTGGCGCTGCTGTAGTTTGAGGGGGAGTCTGCACCGGCATTAACGGGGGGTAGTAGCCTCCAAAGGAGGGATACATCCACTGTTGAAACTGTGGAGGAAGATTGGCAGCTGTAGTTGGCGCTGCTGTAGTTGGCGCTGCTGTATTTGGCGCTGCTGTATTTGGCGCTGCTGTAGTTTGAGGGGGAGTCTGCACCGGCATTAACGGGGGGTAGTAGCCTCCAAAGGAGGGATACATCCACTGTTGAAACTGTGGAGGAAGATTGGCAGCTGTAGTTGGCGCTGCTGTAGTTTGAGGGGGAGTCTGCACTGGCATTAACGGGGGGTAGTAGCCTCCAAAGGAGGGATACATCCACTGTTGAAACTGTGGAGGAATCTTGGCTGCTGTGGGAGGTGCTTCTGTAGTTGGCGCTGCTGTAGTTTGAGGGGGAGTCTGCACCGGCATTAACGGGGGGTAGTAGCCTCCAAAGAAGGGAAGCTCAGCGGCTGTAGAAGGTGCTTCGGTAGTTGGAGCTGGAGTAGTAGATAAAACTGGAGAGACTTGGTCTGAGCTTGACACAGGGCAGGAGAGGGTTACTGGATTGCCTTGCCACAACATCTGCAGCAAGTGGCTATTGCCCTGGTGGAAGACAGAAAACAATGCGGTCATACACCAAGCTCAACAAAACTGAAAATTGTCCCACATTAATGAAAAAGCTAAATTGCTTGGGTCCCTTTTGCCCTTCATGAACTCTTCCTACGCTCACACGCATTTCTGTTTGCAAGAAACCAAATGGTAGGTAATTATTACCATGTTCACCATTAGACCCAATATGGGGGATGCACCACACCACACACACACTTTACACCAAGACGAAGAAATATTGTGCCTCCACCCCTGTGGTGAGTCGATTGGACTTTATCCATCATTACCTTATGTTAAAATAGTATAAACAAGCAAACCAAGGATTTTAACAGGCCTACTTTTACAATTGAGTCACCTACAAGTGGCTGCAAGACAGACCAAAAAAAAGAAATCATGACTTAAATTTACTGCATTCTCTTGGTTTTGTTGTTGATTCACTACAAAACGTGATGCACTCAAATTTACCTCAAATCACCCCTGAAAACATGCCAAAACCGCTTCATTAAGTGCCCCTTAACTTGTAAAATAGGCCCTTCATTAGACCTTAAAATGCTTTACATTTCAAGTGTAGCGTAAGGCTACCCTTTATTTGTTGTGATCAAGGACAATTGAAGCATCTTAATTTTATTTTAAGGTGTTATTTCAGGGATTCCTGAATTAGGGTTAAGGGGGAAATCACAAACGGGGTAAACTCAGGATTTGCACCTTAATCTACACACATTTCTACTGAAAAGCTATTTAATTATAGAAGGGCATTAATTATATTTAAGGTCAAAAGTAAAGCATTTATAAGGGATGAAATCCAGGGGTTTTGTTTAGTAGTGATTGATGGCATCTCTATGGACTAACATTACTCCCACTCTGATGGAAATTAAAAACCATTCCTCTCTGATGTCCCATGAAAACTATAGCCTACCCGTTTCACAATATCACAACCATCAAGAGAGGCGAGAAACACAAGGCCCACCGCAGTCCTTGTCACAGAGTAGCCACAGTCTTGTGGTAGCTGGGTTAGTGAGAGACGCTTGCCACCTGTTAAATAGAAAAAAAGAAAGGACTATCTGGTCTCAAGTTACTGATGCAAACACCACAAATGAGAAGGTTGCCAGGAATCAGCTGAATTAGGCTACCAAGATCAACAGAGAGTTATCGTGTACACTGCAAAACAAAACAAGTTATCCGATTCTTTTCTTACCTCTGTCTAACTGGAGTGAATAGCACCCAGGGCCTTGTGCCGAGAACTTCATGAGGTCATTAGTACATAATAAATTTGGTTGCATACGATGCCAGGCCCTATAGTCATCAATACTGCTTTGTCCACCCACCAGTCCTGGACGTGGGTCATCGGCATGGATGTTAACAGAGCCACCGTCTGCAGTTTCTCGTCCAATATATCGTCTCTCATATTCCAGATTTTGACCCAGTGAAATATCACCTGTGCCAAAAGTAATTGTCCCAGTGTGAATATTCTCAGACCTTTTTCCAAGATGCATCTCATCTCTTTGCGCTATTTCGAGGGTTATACCACATGTTTGGCCAATGTAAAGAAATACGAGACACGAAAATAAAACAACTCCCCTGTTTGGTTTAAGCCCCATTTCTATGAAAGTGGTAGGCCACAACTAGTGAGCTGTACTAACCTTGGTCTCACAACTCTTTCAGTAGCTTATAAATAGGCCTTCTCAATTACCACCAATTAAAATGAGACCAGTGACCAAGCCTCTGATCAGGTTTTAATTGACAATGCAGCTGAACACTTAATCTAGGCCTATAGGGCTCTGGGCCTACTCTTTAATTTCAATTACAGCTGAACAGATACAGCTGGCCCAATGGTTTTAGGAAGGCTACATCAACTAGGCTAAGTGGACAAGCTGTATACATTTTTGTTTTGATCAAATGTTTAGGCTGTGTCCCCTTGTGAATGGCTATAGGTGCCTTTTAGGATCTCTCAATAGTCTGCTTTAATTGCTTTAATGTACAGGTTCACATGTGCACATCCACATGCAGTGGTTTTGTGCTTGAAAAGTGCTATATAAATAAATTCTATTATTATTTATTATTATTATGAAATATCCGATTTTGTTTACCACGCTCGGAGATAAGTGCTGGGCTGGTGGGTGCCTATTTCCAACCTTTCTCGCGGCACATCAACGGTTAGACCGAGAATTCTCGGCGCAAATCAAAATTCCACTGGAGTTCCAAGCGGATTTGTAATCTACACACAGCCTTATGGTACCGATCCACTTGCACGACACGTCATACGCATGGGGTCGCGCTGCCTCCCCTCGTTCAGTCATGTGTGGGCGTTTTGTTTAAAATGTCAGTTAACAGCTCATACTCAGTTCGTTTTATCGTATCTTAAGTGTTTTTCCACAAATGGACCACAATTGTAAGCATGTACTTAACAGTAGGCCTATACAACACATTAATAGCCTAAACAAACTATGCAAGCCATTTCGAAATCCTGTTTTATTTAAACTACTCAATGCAATCTCAAATCCTCACCAGAAACACAAACAGTCAATATATTCATCCAAATCCTAGTTTCGTTTGTTTTATGATCTACTGGGTGGTCGTGGAAGAGATGTTAAAACATTATTTGTCTTGTAAGCGGAACCAAAATTTCACAGGCACTGTTGTGGTAGTACAAAGGACCTACAACCTCGTGCTTTCATTGGATAGCCGCCTCGCGTTCAACGGATTCATTTGCATAAAGCTGGGCATCGGCCAGCTTTTTGACGCGCGACATTATTTCAAATGCAGCGCTGCCTTCCCGGAATGCTTTGTGGGCGCGTTAAAGTCGCTTGACGTCACCCATAGGACTAGAGTGGAATGCGACACGACAAAATGAAGTGAAGTACAAGTGGATCTGTACCGTTACGGCTCCTACACACAGTTGCGTGCATTGCAGTGCTGAAGACGCATCCTATTCACTTTACATGGGCTCACGTCATCCGTTGCCGAACTGAATTGTGGGTCCGTTGCGTCGCGTTTTTACCGTCGCTCGCATTGAGAAGTTCAGTTGTTGCTGTACCGACGAACGGCACCAGCAAATTGAATTACGAACAAGCGAACAACAGACGGCACCAGCCAATCAAATTACGGTTATACCTTAAGTCATTTGCATAGCTACCGTCGGAAACACCCACTTGCATGCGTTGACGGAACGCAACTGTGTGTAGAAGCCCTTACAACACTGTTTACAGCTCTTCAAGTCACTGTAAATGTAATCTTTGGTACATAGCTAATTTAGATACACTTATGGTGTGGGTGCTTGTGTTTCTTTAGAAATCCGCTGTCTTGGTTTGTATAAAAATGTATATTAAGTGACACACGTAATAGGTCGGAAATACGGGACGGTTAGTAATGACGTACATTCTCTGGATGCAATCTGATCAAATTTAGTCCATAGAGGGCGCTGCACTTGCCATTATTTGTTCACACCTGCTAAGGTTTAATCTGTCTTGAATAAAATGCCTACCAACAGCCAATAAAAAGTCAGCCAACAAAACAAGATTGCACCAATATTGTGATATAAAGCTAAGGTTCAAACATCATGAAATTTGACATGCTCAATCTCATGTCAACATTTTGGGGTCACTAGAAATTTCAATTCCATTGACAGAATACCAGCTGAGCTCAGTTGCATTGTTATGACCGCCGCGCAGCGAAGCGGCGGTCATATAGGTTTAGTCAGATTTGTTTTTCTTTTTTTTGCATGGCCAATTTTCCGTCAAGGATTCCCTGGACACTGAAAGACCGGTGTGCCCGAAACTCGGTGGGCATGTAACCCCACAAGGATAGCATGAAGGCATCATTTTTTGTTTTGATCTGTAGCCCCCTCGCTGGACTGGACCCCCCGAAAGGAGGGTAGGGCGGACACAGTTTTCTGTGAATATCTCGAGAACCGTAGGGTTTAGGAGGACCACCTTTTATTGTATGTTGATTTTAAAGGGCCATGTCAACCCATTCCATAACCACTCATTTCATGTATAGCGTCACCTAGTTAAAAACAAAAAAGTAAAAATGAGGTATTACATGGTCAAAACTGCACAAAATTGAAAGTGTATGATCATTATGACACCCTCTGCTCTGAATGCATGCCAAGTTTCGCGGACTTTCGTTCATGCGGGGAACCGTAGGGCCTAGGATGACCATATTTTTGCGTCAGTTTGCCAGGGGTCATGTTAACCCATTCCATATGCACACATATGCATGAACAGATATTCACACACATACATACATTCACAGTAATCATACGTATGACACATACAGCCGTGGCCTACTGGTTAGCACTTCGGACCTGTAACCGGAGGGTCCCGAGCGCCGCTGTTGATGCAGGCAGCTCACTGCGCCGGGATTAGTGTGTGCTTCACCTCACTGTGTGTACACTGTGTGCTGTGTGTGTTTCACTAATTCACGGATTGGGATAAATGCAGAGACCAAATTTCCCTCACGGGATCAAAAGAGTATATATACTTACTTATACACATACCCTGACTTTGCTGAATTACTGAAGCTAAGCAGGCTTAGTTAGTACTTGGATAAGAAACCTCCTTGGAATAGTAGGTTCCTGCTGGAAGTGGTGTTGGTGGCTGGCCAGTAGGTGGCACTCTTCCCTGTGGCCAAAAGCCACCAAACAAATATCAATCCCAATGTCCTATTGCAGTGACAGGGACACTGTACTGCAGGAGATGTTTTCCTTTGCATGAATGTTAAATTGAGGTCCTGACTCACCATGATTGTTAAAGATCACATGGCACTTATCGCAAAGAGTAGGTGGTTTCCTGATTTTCTTTATTTATGTACATAAAGACACATACACACACACACACACACGCACACAAACACATAAACACACCCTCACACACATGCACCCACACATACAAACACACCTACATACACAAACACACACAAAACATATACACAAAAACAACCACACACACTCAATTACAAACACACAAAAAAAGGAACAAAGCAGGGAATGAACACAAGCGTGACTTATTTTTGTGGAAAAAAAGTGCTTGACTAGGCGGCGGTCATTTTGTACTGCTCTGCGGTACATCTAGTTTATAATCAGGGCAGCAGTTTTCAGATTACATTATGTGCTTACATAATTGCAAAATGGTTCGCCAATGTTCCGTTTGCCTTTTAAAATGATGGTTGCTGGTAATGGGCAATGTATATATTGCATTAAAGATCAGCCATTTCTTTCAACTGTCTAGAACCCTTTTGCAATTATGTAAGCACAATCTATTCTGAAAACTGCTGCCCTGATTAAAAACAAAAGAACACAACCGTTCAGTTGGTGTTCTGTCTGCAGTGGAAATTTCTAAGTGACCACAAACCTTTGACCGGTAGTGTTCATTTATATTCCCTCATTTAACATACTTAGAGAAACAATTAGAGATAGTGATACTGTGACTGTTTTTCCTACGTCACACACCTCACTATTTTAACTTACCCCTGCCTGTGGCACATTTTGAGTAGAAACAAAACAGACTTTCAACCTGGATTGTGTTAAAACCTTGATCTCTATTATTGTGCAAGCACATGCAGACACACATTAGCAATATGGCAGTAGAACTTTAAACTTCTAATTTTGGCTGAATCATGAGCAAGTCTTCAGTACCGCCCCTCATGACTAGTAGCTTGAACAAATGAACTCTGACAACTTAATTCCAAATACACTTTTAATATATGCATTACATAACACATATAAGAATAGAGAGACTGAGGAGTTACAAAGTAAAAAAAAAAAAAAAAAAGTAGGGCATCTGTTTTGGGGTGCTGTTGAAAAGGTACTGATGGCACTCGTAATAAGTGGTTCATTGATTCTGTGGAACAGCTGTAGAAGGTACTTCTGTAGTTGGTGCAACAGTGGTTTAAGCCTTCACAGGCATTAAAGTGGGGTAGTAGCCTCCAAAGTATGGATACATCCACGGTTGCTGCGGTTGATTCTGTGGAGGAAGCTTGGCAGCTGTGGGAGGTGCTTCTGTAGTTGGCGCTGCTGTAGTTGGCGCTGCTGTGGCAGGTGCATCTGTAGTGGAAAGTGCATCTCTAGTGCATGGCGCTTCTGTAGTTTGAGGGGGAGTCTGCACCGGCATTAACGGGGGGTAGAAGCCTCCAAAGGAGGGATACATCCACTGTTGAAACTGTGGAGGAAGATTGGCAGCTGTAGTTGGCGTTGCTGTAGTTGGCGCTGCTGTAGTTGGCGCTGCTGTAGTTTGAGGGGGAGTCTGCACCGGCATTAACGGGGGGTAGAAGCCTCCAAAGGAGGGATACATCCACTGTTGAAACTGTGGAGGAAGATTGGCAGCTGTAGTTGGCGCTGCTGTAGTTGGCGCTGCTGTAGTTTGAGGGGGAGTCTGCACCGGCATTAACGGGGGGTAGTAGCCTCCAAAGGAGGGATACATCCACTGTTGAAACTGTGGAGGAAGATTGGCAGCTGTAGTTGGCGCTGCTGTAGTTGGCGCTGCTGTAGTTTGAGGGGGAGTCTGCACCGGCATTAAAGGGGGGTAGTAGCCTCCAAAGGAGGGATACATCCACTGTTGAAACTGTGGAGGAATCTTGGCTGCTGTGGGAGGTGCTTCTGTAGTTGGCGCTGCTGTAGTTTGAGGGGGAGTCTGCACCGGCATTAACGGGGGGTAGTAGCCTCCAAAGAAGGGAAGCTCAGCGGCTGTAGAAGGTGCTTCGGTAGTTGGAGCTGGAGTAGTAGATAAAACTGGAGAGACTTGGTCTGAGCTTGACACAGGGCAGGAGAGGGTTACTGGATTGCCTTGCCACAACATCTGCAGCAAGTGGCTATTGCCCTGGTGGAAGACAGAAAACAATGCGGTCATACACCAAGCTCAACAAAACTGAAAATTGTCCCACATAAATGAAAAAGCTAAATTGCTTGGGTCCCTTTTGCCCTTCATGAACTCTTCCTACGCTCACACACATTTCTGTTTGCAAGAAACCAAATGGTAGGTAATTATTACCATGTTCACCATTAGACCCAATATGGGGGATGCACCACACCACACACACACTTTACACCAAGACGAAGAAATATTGTGCCTCCACCCCTGTGGTGAGTCGATTGGACTTTATCCATCATTACCTTATGTTAAAATAGTATAAACAAGCAAACCAAGGATTTTAACAGGCCTACTTTTACAATTGAGTCACCTACAAGTGGCTGCAAGACAGACCAAAAAAAAGAAATCATGACTTAAATTTACTGCATTCTCTTGGTTTTGTTGTTGATTCACTACAAAACGTGATGCACTCAAATTTACCTCAAATCACCCCTGAAAACATGCCAAAACCGCTTCATTAAGTGCCCCTTAACTTGTAAAATAGGCCCTTCATTAGACCTTAAAATGCTTTACATTTCAAGTGTAGCGTAAGGCTACCCTTTATTTGTTGTGATCAAGGACAATTGAAGCATCTTAATTTTATTTTAAGGTGTTATTTCAGGGATTCCTGAATTAGGGTTAAGGGGGAAATCACAAACGGGGTAAACTCAGGATTTGCACCTTAATCTACACACATTTCTACTGAAAAGCTATTTAATTATAGAAGGGCATTAATTATATTTAAGGTCAAAAGTAAAGCATTTATAAGGGATGAAATCCAGGGGTTTTGTTTAGTAGTGATTGATGGCATCTCTATGGACTAACATTACTCCCACTCTGATGGAAATTAAAAACCATTCCTCTCTGATGTCCCATGAAAACTATAGCCTACCCGTTTCACAATATCACAACCATCAAGAGAGGCGAGAAACACAAGGCCCACCGCAGTCCTTGTCACAGAGTAGCCACAGTCTTGTGGTAGCTGGGTTAGTGAGAGACGCTTGCCACCTGTTAAATAGAAAAAAAGAAAGGACTATCTGGTCTCAAGTTACTGATGCAAACACCACAAATGAGAAGGTTGCCAGGAATCAGCTGAATTAGGCTACCAAGATCAACAGAGAGTTATCGTGTACACTGCAAAACAAAACAAGTTATCCGATTCTTTTCTTACCTCTGTCTAACTGGAGTGAATAGCACCCAGGGCCTTGTGCCGAGAACTTCATGAGGTCATTAGTACATAATAAATTTGGTTGCATACGATGCCAGGCCCTATAGTCATCAATACGGCTTTGTCCACCCACCAGTCCTGGACGTGGGTCATCGGCATGGATGTTAACAGAGCCACCGTCTGCAGTTTCTCGTCCAATATATCGTCTCTCATATTCCAGATTTTGACCCAGTGAAATATCACCTGTGCCAAAAGTAATTGTCCCAGTGTGAATATTCTCAGACCTTTTTCCAAGATGCATCTCATCTCTTTGCGCTATTTCGAGGGTTATACCACATGTTTGGCCAATGTAAAGAAATACGAGACACGAAAATAAAACAACTCCCCTGTTTGGTTTAAGCCCCATTTCTATGAAAGTGGTAGGCCACAACTAGTGAGCTGTACTAACCTTGGTCTCACAACTCTTTCAGTAGCTTATAAATAGGCCTTCTCAATTACCACCAATTAAAATGAGACCAGTGACCAAGCCTCTGATCAGGTTTTAATTGACAATGCAGCTGAACACTTAATCTAGGCCTATAGGGCTCTGGGCCTACTCTTTAATTTCAATTACAGCTGAACAGATACAGCTGGCCCAATGGTTTTAGGAAGGCTACATCAACTAGGCTAAGTGGACAAGCTGTATACATTTTTGTTTTGATCAAATGTTTAGGCTGTGTCCCTTTGTGAATGGCTATAGGTGCCTTTTAGGATCTCTCAATAGTCTGCTTTAATTGCTTTAATGTACAGGTTCACATGTGCACATCCACATGCAGTGGTTTTGTGCTTGAAAAGTGCTATATAAATAAATTCTATTATTATTTATTATTATTATGAAATATCCGATTTTGTTTACCACGCTCGGAGATAAGTGCTGGGCTGGTGGGTGCCTATTTCCAACCTTTCTCGCGGCACATCAACGGTTAGACCGAGAATTCTCGGCGCAAATCAAAATTCCACTGGAGTTCCAAGCGGATTTGTAATCTACACACAGCCTTATGGTACCGATCCACTTGCACGACACGTCATACGCATGGGGTCGCGCTGCCTCCCCTCGTTCAGTCATGTGTGGGCGTTTTGTTTAAAATGTCAGTTAACAGCTCATACTCAGTTCGTTTTATCGTATCTTAAGTGTTTTTCCACAAATGGACCACAATTGTAAGCATGTACTTAACAGTAGGCCTATACAACACATTAATAGCCTAAACAAACTATGCAAGCCATTTCGAAATCCTGTTTTATTTAAACTACTCAATGCAATCTCAAATCCTCACCAGAAACACAAACAGTCAATATATTCATCCAAATCCTAGTTTCGTTTGTTTTATGATCTACTGGGTGGTCGTGGAAGAGATGTTAAAACATTATTTGTCTTGTAAGCGGAACCAAAATTTCACAGGCACTGTTGTGGTAGTACAAAGGACCTACAACCTCGTGCTTTCATTGGATAGCCGCCTCGCGTTCAACGGATTCATTTGCATAAAGCTGGGCATCGGCCAGCTTTTTGACGCGCGACATTATTTCAAATGCAGCGCTGCCTTCCCGGAATGCTTTGTGGGCGCGTTAAAGTCGCTTGACGTCACCCATAGGACTAGAGTGGAATGCGACACGACAAAATGAAGTGAAGTACAAGTGGATCTGTACCGTTACGGCTCCTACACACAGTTGCGTGCATTGCAGTGCTGAAGACGCATCCTATTCACTTTACATGGGCTCACGTCATCCGTTGCCGAACTGAATTGTGGGTCCGTTGCGTCGCGTTTTTACCGTCGCTCGCATTGAGAAGTTCAGTTGTTGCTGTACCGACGAACGGCACCAGCAAATTGAATTACGAACAACGAACAACAGACGGCACCAGCCAATCAAATTACGGTTATACCTTAAGTCATTTGCATAGCTACCGTCGGAAACACCCACTTGCATGCGTTGACGGAACGCAACTGTGTGTAGAAGCCCTTACAACACTGTTTACAGCTCTTCAAGTCACTGTAAATGTAATCTTTGGTACATAGCTAATTTAGATACACTTATGGTGTGGGTGCTTGTGTTTCTTTAGAAATCCGCTGTCTTGGTTTGTATAAAAATGTATATTAAGTGACACACGTAATAGGTCGGAAATACGGGACGGTTAGTAATGACGTACATTCTCTGGATGCAATCTGATCAAATTTAGTCCATAGAGGGCGCTGCACTTGCCATTATTTGTTCACACCTGCTAAGGTTTAATCTGTCTTGAATAAAATGCCTACCAACAGCCAATAAAAAGTCAGCCAACAAAACAAGATTGCACCAATATTGTGATATAAAGCTAAGGTTCAAACATCATGAAATTTGACATGCTCAATCTCATGTCAACATTTTGGGGTCACTAGAAATTTCAATTCCATTGACAGAATACCAGCTGAGCTCAGTTGCATTGTTATGACCGCCGCGCAGCGAAGCGGCGGTCATATAGGTTTAGTCAGATTTGTTTTTCTTTTTTTTGCATGGCCAATTTTCCGTCAAGGATTCCCTGGACACTGAAAGACCGGTGTGCCCGAAACTCGGTGGGCATGTAACCCCACAAGGATAGCATGAAGGCATCATTTTTTGTTTTGATCTGTAGCCCCCTCGCTGGACTGGACCCCCCGAAAGGAGGGTAGGGCGGACACAGTTTTCTGTGAATATCTCGAGAACCGTAGGGTTTAGGAGGACCACCTTTTATTGTATGTTGATTTTAAAGGGCCATGTCAACCCATTCCATAACCACTCATTTCATGTATAGCGTCACCTAGTTAAAAACAAAAAAGTAAAAATGAGGTATTACATGGTCAAAACTGCACAAAATTGAAAGTGTATGATCATTATGACACCCTCTGCTCTGAATGCATGCCAAGTTTCGCGGACTTTCGTTCATGCGGGGAACCGTAGGGCCTAGGATGACCATATTTTTGCGTCAGTTTGCCAGGGGTCATGTTAACCCATTCCATATGCACACATATGCATGAACAGATATTCACACACATACATACATTCACAGTAATCATACGTATGACACATACAGCCGTGGCCTACTGGTTAGCACTTCGGACCTGTAACCGGAGGGTCCCGAGCGCCGCTGTTGATGCAGGCAGCTCACTGCGCCGGGATTAGTGTGTGCTTCACCTCACTGTGTGTACACTGTGTGCTGTGTGTGTTTCACTAATTCACGGATTGGGATAAATGCAGAGACCAAATTTCCCTCACGGGATCAAAAGAGTATATATACTTACTTATACACATACCCTGACTTTGCTGAATTACTGAAGCTAAGCAGGCTTAGTTAGTACTTGGATAAGAAACCTCCTTGGAATAGTAGGTTCCTGCTGGAAGTGGTGTTGGTGGCTGGCCAGTAGGTGGCACTCTTCCCTGTGGCCAAAAGCCACCAAACAAATATCAATCCCAATGTCCTATTGCAGTGACAGGGACACTGTACTGCAGGAGATGTTTTCCTTTGCATGAATGTTAAATTGAGGTCCTGACTCACCATGATTGTTAAAGATCACATGGCACTTATCGCAAAGAGTAGGTGGTTTCCTGATTTTCTTTATTTATGTACATAAAGACACATACACACACACACACACACACACGCACACAAACACATAAACACACCCTCACACACATGCACCCACACATACAAACACACCTACATACACAAACACACACAAAACATATACACAAAAACAACCACACACACTCAATTACAAACACACAAAAAAGGAACAAAGCAGGGAATGAACACAATTTGACAAGCGTGACTTATTTTTGTGGAAAAAAAGTGCTTGACTAGGCGGCGGTCATTTTGTACTGCTCTGCGGTACATCTAGTTTATAATCAGGGCAGCAGTTTTCAGATTACATTATGTGCTTACATAATTGCAAAATGGTTCGCCAATGTTCCGTTTGCCTTTTAAAATGATGGTTGCTGGTAATGGGCAATGTATATATTGCATTAAAGATCAGCCATTTCTTTCAACTGTCTAGAACCCTTTTGCAATTATGTAAGCACAATCTATTCTGAAAACTGCTGCC
This sequence comes from Alosa pseudoharengus, assembly GCF_046254945.1. Lineage (NCBI taxonomy): Eukaryota > Metazoa > Chordata > Actinopteri > Clupeiformes > Clupeidae > Alosa > Alosa pseudoharengus. The sequence goes on from NW_027468640.1 coordinate 32,080,364, forward strand.
CTGATTAAAAACAAAAGAACACAACCGTTCAGTTGGTGTTCTGTCTGCAGTGGAAATTTCTAAGTGACCACAAACCTTTGACCGGTAGTGTTCATTTATATTCCCTCATTTAACATACTTAGAGAAACAATTAGAGATAGTGATACTGTGACTGTTTTTCCTACGTCACACACCTCACTATTTTAACTTACCCCTGCCTGTGGCACATTTTGAGTAGAAACAAAACAGACTTTCAACCTGGATTGTGTTAAAACCTTGATCTCTATTATTGTGCAAGCACATGCAGACACACATTAGCAATATGGCAGTAGAACTTTAAACTTCTAATTTTGGCTGAATCATGAGCAAGTCTTCAGTACCGCCCCTCATGACTAGTAGCTTGAACAAATGAACTCTGACAACTTAATTCCAAATACACTTTTAATATATGCATTACATAACACATATAAGAATAGAGAGACTGAGGAGTTACAAAGTAAAAGCTTTGGAGTAGGGCATCTGTTTTGGGGTGCTGTTGAAAAGGTACTGATTGCACTCGTAATAAGTGGTTCATTGATTCTGTGGAACAGCTGTAGAAGGTACTTCTGTAGTTGGTGCAACAGTGGTTTAAGCCTTCACAGGCATTAAAGTGGGGTAGTAGCCTCCAAAGTATGGATACATCCACGGTTGCTGCGGTTGATTCTGTGGAGGAAGCTTGGCAGCTGCTTCTGTAGTTGGTGCTGCTGTAGTTGGCGCTGCTGTAGTTGGCGCTGCTGTGGCAGGTGCATCTGTAGTGTAAAAAAAGTGCATCTCTAGTGCATGGCGCTTCTGTAGTTTGAGGGGGAGTCTGCACCGGCATTAACGGGGGGTAGTAGCCTCCAAAGGAGGGATACATCCACTGTTGAAACTGTGGAGGAAGATTGGCAGCTGTAGTTGGCGCTGCTGTAGTTGGCGCTGCTGTAGTTTGAGGGGGAGTCTGCACCGGCATTAACGGGGGGTAGTAGCCTCCAAAGGAGGGATACATCCACTGTTGAAACTGTGGAGGAAGATTGGCAGCTGTAGTTGGCGCTGCTGTAGTTGGCGCTGCTGTAGTTTGAGGGGGAGTCTGCACCGGCATTAACGGGGGGTAGTAGCCTCCAAAGGAGGGATACATCCACTGTTGAAACTGTGGAGGAAGATTGGCAGCTGTAGTTGGCGCTGCTGTAGTTGGCGCTGCTGTATTTGGCGCTGCTGTATTTGGCGCTGCTGTAGTTTGAGGGGGAGTCTGCACCGGCATTAACGGGGGGTAGTAGCCTCCAAAGGAGGGATACATCCACTGTTGAAACTGTGGAGGAAGATTGGCAGCTGTAGTTGGCGCTGCTGTAGTTGGCGCTGCTGTAGTTGGCGCTGCTGTAGTTTGAGGGGGAGTCTGCACTGGCATTAACGGGGGGTAGTAGCCTCCAAAGGAGGGATACATCCACTGTTGAAACTGTGGAGGAATCTTGTAAGAAGCCCTTACAACACTGTTTACAGCTCTTCAAGTCACTGTAAATGTAATCTTTGGTACATAGCTAATTTAGATACACTTATGGTGTGGGTGCTTGTGTTTCTTTAGAAATCCGCTGTCTTGGTTTGTATAAAAATGTATATTAAGTGACACACGTAATAGGTCGGAAATACGGGACGGTTAGTAATGACGTACATTCTCTGGATGCAATCTGATTCTTGGCAGCTGCTTCTGTAGTTGGTGCTGCTGTAGTTGGCGCTGCTGTAGTTGGCGCTGCTGTGGCAGGTGCATCTGTAGTGTAAAAAAAGTGCATCTCTAGTGCATGGCGCTTCTGTAGTTTGAGGGGGAGTCTGCACCGGCATTAACGGGGGGTAGTAGCCTCCAAAGGAGGGATACATCCACTGTTGAAACTGTGGAGGAAGATTGGCAGCTGTAGTTGGCGCTGCTGTAGTTTGAGGGGGAGTCTGCACCGGCATTAACGGGGGGTAGTAGCCTCCAAAGGAGGGATACATCCACTGTTGAAACTGTGGAGGAAGATTGGCAGCTGTAGTTGGCGCTGCTGTAGTTGGCGCTGCTGTAGTTTGAGGGGGAGTCTGCACCGGCATTAACGGGGGGTAGTAGCCTCCAAAGGAGGGATACATCCACTGTTGAAACTGTGGAGGAAGATTGGCAGCTGTAGTTGGCGCTGCTGTAGTTGGCGCTGCTGTATTTGGCGCTGCTGTAGTTGGCGCTGCTGTAGTTTGAGGGGGAGTCTGCACCGGCATTAACGGGGGGTAGTAGCCTCCAAAGGAGGGATACATCCACTGTTGAAACTGTGGAGGAAGATTGGCAGCTGTAGTTGGCGCTGCTGTAGTTGGCGCTGCTGTAGTTGGCGCTGCTGTAGTTTGAGGGGGAGTCTGCACTGGCATTAACGGGGGGTAGTAGCCTCCAAAGGAGGGATACATCCACTGTTGAAACTGTGGAGGAATCTTGGCTGCTGTGGGAGGTGCTTCTGTAGTTGGCGCTGCTGTAGTTTGAGGGGGAGTCTGCACCGGCATTAACGGGGGGTAGTAGCCTCCAAAGAAGGGAAGCTCAGCGGCTGTAGAAGGTGCTTCGGTAGTTGGAGCTGGAGTAGTAGATAAAACTGGAGAGACTTGGTCTGAGCTTGACACAGGGCAGGAGAGGGTTACTGGATTGCCTTGCCACAACATCTGCAGCAAGTGGCTATTGCCCTGGTGGAAGACAGAAAACAATGCGGTCATACACCAAGCTCAACAAAACTGAAAATTGTCCCACATAAATGAAAAAGCTAAATTGCTTGGGTCCCTTTTGCCCTTCATGAACTCTTCCTACGCTCACACGCATTTCTGTTTGCAAGAAACCAAATGGTAGGTAATTATTACCATGTTCACCATTAGACCCAATATGGGGGATGCACCACACCACACACACACTTTACACCAAGACGAAGAAATATTGTGCCTCCACCCCTGTGGTGAGTCGATTGGACTTTATCCATCATTACCTTATGTTAAAATAGTATAAACAAGCAAACCAAGGATTTTAACAGGCCTACTTTTACAATTGAGTCACCTACAAGTGGCTGCAAGACAGACCAAAAAAAAGAAATCATGACTTAAATTTACTGCATTCTCTTGGTTTTGTTGTTGATTCACTACAAAACGTGATGCACTCAAATTTACCTCAAATCACCCCTGAAAACATGCCAAAACCGCTTCATTAAGTGCCCCTTAACTTGTAAAATAGGCCCTTCATTAGACCTTAAAATGCTTTACATTTCAAGTGTAGCGTAAGGCTACCCTTTATTTGTTGTGATCAAGGACAATTGAAGCATCTTAATTTTATTTTAAGGTGTTATTTCAGGGATTCCTGAATTAGGGTTAAGGGGGAAATCACAAACGGGGTAAACTCAGGATTTGCACCTTAATCTACACACATTTCTACTGAAAAGCTATTTAATTATAGAAGGGCATTAATTATATTTAAGGTCAAAAGTAAAGCATTTATAAGGGATGAAATCCAGGGGTTTTGTTTAGTAGTGATTGATGGCATCTCTATGGACTAACATTACTCCCACTCTGATGGAAATTAAAAACCATTCCTCTCTGATGTCCCATGAAAACTATAGCCTACCCGTTTCACAATATCACAACCATCAAGAGAGGCGAGAAACACAAGGCCCACCGCAGTCCTTGTCACAGAGTAGCCACAGTCTTGTGGTAGCTGGGTTAGTGAGAGACGCTTGCCACCTGTTAAATAGAAAAAAAGAAAGGACTATCTGGTCTCAAGTTACTGATGCAAACACCACAAATGAGAAGGTTGCCAGGAATCAGCTGAATTAGGCTACCAAGATCAACAGAGAGTTATCGTGTACACTGCAAAACAAAACAAGTTATCCGATTCTTTTCTTACCTCTGTCTAACTGGAGTGAATAGCACCCAGGGCCTTGTGCCGAGAACTTCATGAGGTCATTAGTACATAATAAATTTGGTTGCATACGATGCCAGGCCCTATAGTCATCAATACTGCTTTGTCCACCCACCAGTCCTGGACGTGGGTCATCGGCATGGATGTTAACAGAGCCACCGTCTGCAGTTTCTCGTCCAATATATCGTCTCTCATATTCCAGATTTTGACCCAGTGAAATATCACCTGTGCCAAAAGTAATTGTCCCAGTGTGAATATTCTCAGACCTTTTTCCAAGATGCATCTCATCTCTTTGCGCTATTTCGAGGGTTATACCACATGTTTGGCCAATGTAAAGAAATACGAGACACGAAAATAAAACAACTCCCCTGTTTGGTTTAAGCCCCATTTCTATGAAAGTGGTAGGCCACAACTAGTGAGCTGTACTAACCTTGGTCTCACAACTCTTTCAGTAGCTTATAAATAGGCCTTCTCAATTACCACCAATTAAAATGAGACCAGTGACCAAGCCTCTGATCAGGTTTTAATTGACAATGCAGCTGAACACTTAATCTAGGCCTATAGGGCTCTGGGCCTACTCTTTAATTTCAATTACAGCTGAACAGATACAGCTGGCCCAATGGTTTTAGGAAGGCTACATCAACTAGGCTAAGTGGACAAGCTGTATACATTTTTGTTTTGATCAAATGTTTAGGCTGTGTCCCCTTGTGAATGGCTATAGGTGCCTTTTAGGATCTCTCAATAGTCTGCTTTAATTGCTTTAATGTACAGGTTCACATGTGCACATCCACATGCAGTGGTTTTGTGCTTGAAAAGTGCTATATAAATAAATTCTATTATTATTTATTATTATTATGAAATATCCGATTTTGTTTACCACGCTCGGAGATAAGTGCTGGGCTGGTGGGTGCCTATTTCCAACCTTTCTCGCGGCACATCAACGGTTAGACCGAGAATTCTCGGCGCAAATCAAAATTCCACTGGAGTTCCAAGCGGATTTGTAATCTACACACAGCCTTATGGTACCGATCCACTTGCACGACACGTCATACGCATGGGGTCGCGCTGCCTCCCCTCGTTCAGTCATGTGTGGGCGTTTTGTTTAAAATGTCAGTTAACAGCTCATACTCAGTTCGTTTTATCGTATCTTAAGTGTTTTTCCACAAATGGACCACAATTGTAAGCATGTACTTAACAGTAGGCCTATACAACACATTAATAGCCTAAACAAACTATGCAAGCCATTTCGAAATCCTGTTTTATTTAAACTACTCAATGCAATCTCAAATCCTCACCAGAAACACAAACAGTCAATATATTCATCCAAATCCTAGTTTCGTTTGTTTTATGATCTACTGGGTGGTCGTGGAAGAGATGTTAAAACATTATTTGTCTTGTAAGCGGAACCAAAATTTCACAGGCACTGTTGTGGTAGTACAAAGGACCTACAACCTCGTGCTTTCATTGGATAGCCGCCTCGCGTTCAACGGATTCATTTGCATAAAGCTGGGCATCGGCCAGCTTTTTGACGCGCGACATTATTTCAAATGCAGCGCTGCCTTCCCGGAATGCTTTGTGGGCGCGTTAAAGTCGCTTGACGTCACCCATAGGACTAGAGTGGAATGCGACACGACAAAATGAAGTGAAGTACAAGTGGATCTGTACCGTTACGGCTCCTACACACAGTTGCGTGCATTGCAGTGCTGAAGACGCATCCTATTCACTTTACATGGGCTCACGTCATCCGTTGCCGAACTGAATTGTGGGTCCGTTGCGTCGCGTTTTTACCGTCGCTCGCATTGAGAAGTTCAGTTGTTGCTGTACCGACGAACGGCACCAGCAAATTGAATTACGAACAAGCGAACAACAGACGGCACCAGCCAATCAAATTACGGTTATACCTTAAGTCATTTGCATAGCTACCGTCGGAAACACCCACTTGCATGCGTTGACGGAACGCAACTGTGTGTAGAAGCCCTTACAACACTGTTTACAGCTCTTCAAGTCACTGTAAATGTAATCTTTGGTACATAGCTAATTTAGATACACTTATGGTGTGGGTGCTTGTGTTTCTTTAGAAATCCGCTGTCTTGGTTTGTATAAAAATGTATATTAAGTGACACACGTAATAGGTCGGAAATACGGGACGGTTAGTAATGACGTACATTCTCTGGATGCAATCTGATCAAATTTAGTCCATAGAGGGCGCTGCACTTGCCATTATTTGTTCACACCTGCTAAGGTTTAATCTGTCTTGAATAAAATGCCTACCAACAGCCAATAAAAAGTCAGCCAACAAAACAAGATTGCACCAATATTGTGATATAAAGCTAAGGTTCAAACATCATGAAATTTGACATGCTCAATCTCATGTCAACATTTTGGGGTCACTAGAAATTTCAATTCCATTGACAGAATACCAGCTGAGCTCAGTTGCATTGTTATGACCGCCGCGCAGCGAAGCGGCGGTCATATAGGTTTAGTCAGATTTGTTTTTCTTTTTTTTGCATGGCCAATTTTCCGTCAAGGATTCCCTGGACACTGAAAGACCGGTGTGCCCGAAACTCGGTGGGCATGTAACCCCACAAGGATAGCATGAAGGCATCATTTTTTGTTTTGATCTGTAGCCCCCTCGCTGGACTGGACCCCCCGAAAGGAGGGTAGGGCGGACACAGTTTTCTGTGAATATCTCGAGAACCGTAGGGTTTAGGAGGACCACCTTTTATTGTATGTTGATTTTAAAGGGCCATGTCAACCCATTCCATAACCACTCATTTCATGTATAGCGTCACCTAGTTAAAAACAAAAAAGTAAAAATGAGGTATTACATGGTCAAAACTGCACAAAATTGAAAGTGTATGATCATTATGACACCCTCTGCTCTGAATGCATGCCAAGTTTCGCGGACTTTCGTTCATGCGGGGAACCGTAGGGCCTAGGATGACCATATTTTTGCGTCAGTTTGCCAGGGGTCATGTTAACCCATTCCATATGCACACATATGCATGAACAGATATTCACACACATACATACATTCACAGTAATCATACGTATGACACATACAGCCGTGGCCTACTGGTTAGCACTTCGGACCTGTAACCGGAGGGTCCCGAGCGCCGCTGTTGATGCAGGCAGCTCACTGCGCCGGGATTAGTGTGTGCTTCACCTCACTGTGTGTACACTGTGTGCTGTGTGTGTTTCACTAATTCACGGATTGGGATAAATGCAGAGACCAAATTTCCCTCACGGGATCAAAAGAGTATATATACTTACTTATACACATACCCTGACTTTGCTGAATTACTGAAGCTAAGCAGGCTTAGTTAGTACTTGGATAAGAAACCTCCTTGGAATAGTAGGTTCCTGCTGGAAGTGGTGTTGGTGGCTGGCCAGTAGGTGGCACTCTTCCCTGTGGCCAAAAGCCACCAAACAAATATCAATCCCAATGTCCTATTGCAGTGACAGGGACACTGTACTGCAGGAGATGTTTTCCTTTGCATGAATGTTAAATTGAGGTCCTGACTCACCATGATTGTTAAAGATCACATGGCACTTATCGCAAAGAGTAGGTGGTTTCCTGATTTTCTTTATTTATGTACATAAAGACACATACACACACACACACACACGCACACAAACACATAAACACACCCTCACACACATGCACCCACACATACAAACACACCTACATACACAAACACACACAAAACATATACACAAAAACAACCACACACACTCAATTACAAACACACAAAAAAGGAACAAAGCAGGGAATGAACACAATTTGACAAGCGTGACTTATTTTTGTGGAAAAAAAGTGCTTGACTAGGCGGCGGTCATTTTGTACTGCTCTGCGGTACATCTAGTTTATAATCAGGGCAGCAGTTTTCAGATTACATTATGTGCTTACATAATTGCAAAATGGTTCGCCAATGTTCCGTTTGCCTTTTAAAATGATGGTTGCTGGTAATGGGCAATGTATATATTGCATTAAAGATCAGCCATTTCTTTCAACTGTCTAGAACCCTTTTGCAATTATGTAAGCACAATCTATTCTGAAAACTGCTGCCCTGATTAAAAACAAAAGAACACAACCGTTCAGTTGGTGTTCTGTCTGCAGTGGAAATTTCTAAGTGACCACAAACCTTTGACCGGTAGTGTTCATTTATATTCCCTCATTTAACATACTTAGAGAAACAATTAGAGATAGTGATACTGTGACTGTTTTTCCTACGTCACACACCTCACTATTTTAACTTACCCCTGCCTGTGGCACATTTTGAGTAGAAACAAAACAGACTTTCAACCTGGATTGTGTTAAAACCTTGATCTCTATTATTGTGCAAGCACATGCAGACACACATTAGCAATATGGCAGTAGAACTTTAAACTTCTAATTTTGGCTGAATCATGAGCAAGTCTTCAGTACCGCCCCTCATGACTAGTAGCTTGAACAAATGAACTCTGACAACTTAATTCCAAATACACTTTTAATATATGCATTACATAACACATATAAGAATAGAGAGACTGAGGAGTTACAAAGTAAAAAAAAAAAAAAAAAAGTAGGGCATCTGTTTTGGGGTGCTGTTGAAAAGGTACTGATGGCACTCGTAATAAGTGGTTCATTGATTCTGTGGAACAGCTGTAGAAGGTACTTCTGTAGTTGGTGCAACAGTGGTTTAAGCCTTCACAGGCATTAAAGTGGGGTAGTAGCCTCCAAAGTATGGATACATCCACGGTTGCTGCGGTTGATTCTGTGGAGGAAGCTTGGCAGATGTGGGAGGTGCTTCTGTAGTTGGTGCTGCTGTAGTTGGCGCTGCTGTAGTTGGCGCTGCTGTGGCAGGTGCATCTGTAGTGGAAAGTGCATCTCTAGTGCATGGCGCTTCTGTAGTTTGAGGGGGAGTCTGCACCGGCATTAACGGGGGGTAGAAGCCTCCAAAGGAGGGATACATCCACTGTTGAAACTGTGGAGGAAGATTGGCAGCTGTAGTTGGCGTTGCTGTAGTTGGCGCTGCTGTAGTTTGAGGGGGAGTCTGCACCGGCATTAACGGGGGGTAGAAGCCTCCAAAGGAGGGATACATCCACTGTTGAAACTGTGGAGGAAGATTGGCAGCTGTAGTTGGCGCTGCTGTAGTTGGCGCTGCTGTAGTTTGAGGGGGAGTCTGCACCGGCATTAACGGGGGGTAGTAGCCTCCAAAGGAGGGATACATCCACTGTTGAAACTGTGGAGGAAGATTGGCAGCTGTAGTTGGCGCTGCTGTAGTTGGCGCTGCTGTAGTTGGCGCTGCTGTAGTTTGAGGGGGAGTCTGCACCGGCATTAACGGGGGGTAGTAGCCTCCAAAGGAGGGATACATCCACTGTTGAAACTGTGGAGGAAGATTGGCAGCTGTAGTTGGCGCTGCTGTAGTTGGCGCTGCTGTATTTGGCGCTGCTGTAGTTGGCGCTGCTGTAGTTTGAGGGGGAGTCTGCACCGGCATTAACGGGGGGTAGTAGCCTCCAAAGGAGGGATACATCCACTGTTGAAACTGTGGAGGAAGATTGGCAGCTGTAGTTGGCGCTGCTGTAGTTGGCGCTGCTGTAGTTGGCGCTGCTGTAGTTTGAGGGGGAGTCTGCACTGGCATTAACGGGGGGTAGTAGCCTCCAAAGGAGGGATACATCCACTGTTGAAACTGTGGAGGAATCTTGGCTGCTGTGGGAGGTGCTTCTGTAGTTGGCGCTGCTGTAGTTTGAGGGGGAGTCTGCACCGGCATTAACGGGGGGTAGTAGCCTCCAAAGAAGGGAAGCTCAGCGGCTGTAGAAGGTGCTTCGGTAGTTGGAGCTGGAGTAGTAGATAAAACTGGAGAGACTTGGTCTGAGCTTGACACAGGGCAGGAGAGGGTTACTGGATTGCCTTGCCACAACATCTGCAGCAAGTGGCTATTGCCCTGGTGGAAGACAGAAAACAATGCGGTCATACACCAAGCTCAACAAAACTGAAAATTGTCCCACATAAATGAAAAAGCTAAATTGCTTGGGTCCCTTTTGCCCTTCATGAACTCCTCCTACGCTCACACGCATTTCTGTTTGCAAGAAACCAAATGGTAGGTAATTATTACCATGTTCACCATTAGACCCAATATGGGGGATGCACCACACCACACACACACACTTTACACCAAGACGAAGAAATATTGTGCCTCCACCCCTGTGGTGAGTCGATTGGACTTTATCCATCATTACCTTATGTTAAAATAGTATAAACAAGCAAACCAAGGATTTTAACAGGCCTACTTTTACAATTGAGTCACCTACAAGTGGCTGCAAGACAGACCAAAAAAAAGAAATCATGACTTAAATTTACTGCATTCTCTTGGTTTTGTTGTTGATTCACTACAAAACGTGATGCACTCAAATTTACCTCAAATCACCCCTGAAAACATGCCAAAACCGCTTCATTAAGTGCCCCTTAACTTGTAAAATAGGCCCTTCATTAGACCTTAAAATGCTTTACATTTCAAGTGTAGCGTAAGGCTACCCTTTATTTGTTGTGATCAAGGACAATTGAAGCATCTTAATTTTATTTTAAGGTGTTATTTCAGGGATTCCTGAATTAGGGTTAAGGGGGAAATCACAAACGGGGTAAACTCAGGATTTGCACCTTAATCTACACACATTTCTACTGAAAAGCTATTTAATTATAGAAGGGCATTAATTATATTTAAGGTCAAAAGTAAAGCATTTATAAGGGATGAAATCCAGGGGTTTTGTTTAGTAGTGATTGATGGCATCTCTATGGACTAACATTACTCCCACTCTGATGGAAATTAAAAACCATTCCTCTCTGATGTCCCATGAAAACTATAGCCTACCCGTTTCACAATATCACAACCATCAAGAGAGGCGAGAAACACAAGGCCCACCGCAGTCCTTGTCACAGAGTAGCCACAGTCTTGTGGTAGCTGGGTTAGTGAGAGACGCTTGCCACCTGTTAAATAGAAAAAAAGAAAGGACTATCTGGTCTCAAGTTACTGATGCAAACACCACAAATGAGAAGGTTGCCAGGAATCAGCTGAATTAGGCTACCAAGATCAACAGAGAGTTATCGTGTACACTGCAAAACAAAACAAGTTATCCGATTCTTTTCTTACCTCTGTCTAACTGGAGTGAATAGCACCCAGGGCCTTGTGCCGAGAACTTCATGAGGTCATTAGTACATAATAAATTTGGTTGCATACGATGCCAGGCCCTATAGTCATCAATACTGCTTTGTCCACCCACCAGTCCTGGACGTGGGTCATCGGCATGGATGTTAACAGAGCCACCGTCTGCAGTTTCTCGTCCAATATATCGTCTCTCATATTCCAGATTTTGACCCAGTGAAATATCACCTGTGCCAAAAGTAATTGTCCCAGTGTGAATATTCTCAGACCTTTTTTCAAGATGCATCTCATCTCTTTGCGCTATTTCGAGGGTTATACCACATGTTTGGCCAATGTAAAGAAATACGAGACACGAAAATAAAACAACTCCCCTGTTTGGTTTAAGCCCCATTTCTATGAAAGTGGTAGGCCACAACTAGTGAGCTGTACTAACCTTGGTCTCACAACTCTTTCAGTAGCTTATAAATAGGCCTTCTCAATTACCACCAATTAAAATGAGACCAGTGACCAAGCCTCTGATCAGGTTTTAATTGACAATGCAGCTGAACACTTAATCTAGGCCTATAGGGCTCTGGGCCTACTCTTTAATTTCAATTACAGCTGAACAGATACAGCTGGCCCAATGGTTTTAGGAAGGCTACATCAACTAGGCTAAGTGGACAAGCTGTATACATTTTTGTTTTGATCAAATGTTCAGGCTGTGTCCCCTTGTGAATGGCTATAGGTGCCTTTTAGGATCTCTCAATAGTCTGCTTTAATTGCTTTAATGTACAGGTTCACATGTGCACATCCACATGCAGTGGTTTTGTGCTTGAAAAGTGCTATATAAATAAATTCTATTATTATTTATTATTATTATGAAATATCCGATTTTGTTTACCACGCTCGGAGATAAGTGCTGGGCTGGTGGGTGCCTATTTCCAACCTTTCTCGCGGCACATCAACGGTTAGACCGAGAATTCTCAGCGCAAATCAAAATTCCACTGGAGTTCCAAGCGGATTTGTAATCTACACACAGCCTTATGGTACCGATCCACTTGCACGACACGTCATATGCATGGGGTCGCGCTGCCTCCCCTCGTTCAGTCATGTGTGGGCGTTTTGTTTAAAATGTCAGTTAACAGCTCATACTCAGTTCGTTTTATCGTATCTTAAGTGTTTTTCCACAAATGGACCACAATTGTAAGCATGTACTTAACAGTAGGCCTATACAACACATTAATAGCCTAAACAAACTATGCAAGCCATTTCGAAATCCTGTTTTATTTAAACTACTCAATGCAATCTCAAATCCTCACCAGAAACACCAACAGTCAATATATTCATCCAAATCCTAGTTTCGTTTGTTTTATGGCCTACTGGGTGGTCGTGGAACAGATGTTAAAACATTATTTGTCTTGTAAGCGGAACCAAAATTTCACAGGCACTGTTGTGGTAGTACAAAGGACCTACAACCTCGTGCTTTCATTGGAAAGCCGCCTCGCGTTCAACGGATTCATTTGCATAAAGCTGGGCATCGGCCAGCTTTTTGACGCGCGACATTATTTCAAATGCAGAGCTGCCTTCCCGGAATGCTTTGTGGGCGCGTTAAAGTCGCTTGACGTCACCCATAGGACTAGAGTGGAATGCGACACGACAAAATGAAGTGAAGTACAAGTGGATCTGTACCGTTACGGCTCCTACACACAGTTGCGTGCATTGCAGTGCTGAAGACGCATCCTATTCACTTTACATGGGCTCACGTCATCCGTTGCCGAACTGAATTGTGGGTCCGTTGCATCGCGTTTTTACCGTCGCTCGCATTGAGAAGTTCAGTTGTTGATGTACCGACGAACGGCACCAGCAAATCGAATTACGAACAAGCGAACAACAGACGGCACCAGTCAATCAAATTACGGTTATACCTTAAGTCATTTGCATAGCTACCGTCGGAAACACCCACTTGCATGCGTTGACGGAACGCAACTGTGTGTAGAAGCCCTTACAGTTACAACACTGTTTACAGCTCTTCAAGTCACTGTAAATGTAATCTTTGGTACATAGCTAATTTAGATACACTTATGGTGTGGGTGCTTGTGTTTCTTTAGAAATCCGCTGTCTTGGTTTGTATAAAAATGTATATTAAGTGACACACGTAATAGGTCGGAAATACGGGACGGTTGGTAATGACGTACATTCTCTGGATGCAATCTGATCAAATTTAGTCCATAGAGGGCGCTGCACTTGCCATTATTTTTTCACACCTGCTAAGGGTTAATCTGTCTTGAATAAAATGCCTACCAACAGCCAATAAAAAGTCAGCCAACAAAACAAGATTGCACCAATATTGTGATATAAAGCTAAGGTTCAAACATCATGAAATTTGACATGCTCAATCTCATGTCAACATTTTGGGGTCACTAGAAATTTCAATTCCATTGACAGAATACCAGCTGAGCTCAGTTGCATTGTTATGACCGCCGCGCAGCGAAGCGGCGGTCATATAGGTTTAGTCAGATTTTTTTTTCTTTTTTTTGCATGGCCAATTTTCCGTCAAGGATTCCCTGGACACTGAAAGACCGGGGTGCCCGAAACTCGGTGGGCATGTAACCCCACAAGGATAGCATGAAGGCATCATTTTTTGTTTTGATCTGTAGCTCCCCCGCTGGAGAACCGTAGGGTTTAGGAGAACCACCTTTTTTGTATGTTGATTTTAAGGGGCCATGTCAACCCATTCCATAACCACTCATTTCATGTATAGCGCCACCTAGTTAAAAACAAAAAAGTAAAAATTAGGTATTACATGGTCAATCAAAACTGCACAAAATTGAAAGTGTATGATCATTATGACACCCTCTGCTCTGAATGCATGCCAAGTTTCGCGGACTTTCGTTCATGCGGGGAACCGTAGGGCCTAGGATGACCATTTTTTTGCATCAGTTTGCCAGGGGTCATGTTAACCCATTCCATATGCACACATATGCATGAACAAATATTCACACACATACATACATTCACAGTAATCATACGTATGACACATACAGCCGTGGCCTACTGGTTAGCACTTTGGACCTGTAACCGGAGGGCTGCAGGTTCGAACCCCGACCAGTAGGCACGGCTGAAGTGCCCTTGAGCAAGGCACCTAACCCCTCACTGCTTCCCGAGCGCCGCTGTTGATGCAGGCAGCTCACTGCGCCGGGATTAGTGTGTGCTTCACCTCACTGTGTGTACACTGTGTGCTGTGTGTGTTTCAAAACAAAACAATTTTTAAAGTTTGAACAGTCATTTTATCACATGACAACCTTAATAATATACGAGGCAGTATAATCTGGTAAGATTCCAATATGGCCACTATGTGTAAGAAAATAAGCCAATTATTCTTTATTTTGGTTAATTGAAGTAACTACCTACATCATCATTAAATTCTTATTCTACCTTCTTCTCTTTCTGAGCAAACCTTAACTCTTACTATACACTGCTCAAAAAATTATACACTTTAAAAAATAAAACACATCAGATCTCAATGGGGAAAAAACATCACGCTGGATATCTACATTACATTACATTTGGCTGACGCATTTTTAGCCAAAGCGACTTACAACCTGGTAAACAGTTTAACGCTTTTAAAACAATTCTCTCAACAATTCTAGAACAATTTAAAAGAGTACAATAGGGAAATGTGCATCAGTGAGTGCTGTTTTTATATAGTCAAGTCAGGTGGTAAGTGCTAGAATTAGCTATTTGTAAGTAGTGCTATGAGAGGAGATATTCTCTGAAGAGCTGGGTCTTCAGGAGTTTTTTGGAGATGGAGAGGGATGTCCCTGCTCTAGTAGGAACTGGTAGCACGTTCTACCAACGAGGAATAACATATGAAAAAAGTTTGGATTGACCTGAGCGTACCGGTGGCAGAGCTAGACAATGTTTGTCTGAAGAGTGCAACGGTCGGGGGGTAGCATATATGCCTGTATGAGGGCATTTGAGTAGGTGGGAGCAGTAGGTTTAGCTGGGAGGACCAGCCGTTTGGTTTTTGAGAGGTTTAGCTGGAGGTGGTGTGCCTTCATCCATGTAGATATGTCTGAGAGGCAATCCGAGATCCGTGCCAAGACCAAGGGGTCATCAGGTGGAAAGAACAGATAAAGCTGTGTGTCATCTGCATAGCAGTGGTATGAAAAGCTGTGTGAATGGATAATCTGTCCCAAAGAAGTGGTGTGGATAGCAAAGAGAAGAGGGCCCAGTACTGAGCCCAGGGGGACCCCTATGGTGGGAGGCTAAGGTGCGGACAGCTGTCCAAGCCATGATACGTTAAACGAGCATCCTGTGAGGTAGGATTCAAACTGATATGGACTGGGTAATATGTTAGGAACAAAAGGATGCCACTTCGTTATTTGGGAATGAAAATGATCAATCCACAGAGGACTGAATTCAAAGACCCCCCAAAAAGTTGTAAGTGGAAAAAATTACGCGGCAAGCTCGTCCATTTTGCTTGAATTTCAGCACAGCAACTCATGATGGTACTCAGTAGTTCATATGGCCCCGACATGCTTGATGGCATCGGGGCATGCTCCTAATGAAACGGCAGATGATGTCCTGGGGGGATCTGCTCCCAGATATGGACATGGCCATCACTGAGCTCCCTAAGAGTCGGTGGTACAACCTGTTGGATGGACCAAAATATAATCTCCCAGCGTGTGTTCAATCGGATTTAAGTCAGGGCAGTGTGGGTGGACAGTCAATGGTATCAATGCCTTCATCCTCCAGGAACTGCCTGCACATTCTCATTACATGTGTCCAGCCATTGCTGTGCACCAGGAGGAACCCAGGGCCCACTGCACCAATACAGGGTCAGGCAATGGGTCTGAAGTTTTCATCCTGATGCCTAAGAGCAGTGAGGGTGCAGTTGTCTTGCCCGTAGAGGTGTGTGCGTCCTTCCAAGGATATCCCTCCCCAGATCACTGGGCAGTGAGCATAGGTCCTTCCAGAGGCCATCGGGCCCTCAGGCCACCTTCATGAAGTCTGACAGTGTGGTCAGAGACATTCACACCAGCGGCCTGGAGGAGGTCATTTTGTAGGGCTCTGGCAGGGCTCCTACTGTTTGTTGTTGCACAAAGGAGCAGATACTGGTGCTGCTGATGGGTTAAGGACCCTTTACCATCCTGCCCAGCTCTCCTAGAGCAACTGTCTCCTGGAATCTCCTACATGCTCTTGAGACTGCGCTGGCAGACACAGCAATCCTTCTGGCAATGGAACGTATTGGTGTGCCATTCTGGAGGAGTTGGACTACCTGTGCAATGTTTGTAGGCTCCAGGTACTGGCTTATGCTGACCCTAGCCAAATGTGAAACTAGAGAAAAATCAGTCAAGGAGGATAAAGATGGAAAATGTATAATTTGCCACCACCTCTAAAACCATTCCTGTTTTTAGAGACCTATCTCCCTTCTTCCTTTCTTGTCAAAGTTTTTGGAGAAAGTGGTCTTCAAGCAAGTCTTGGACTTACTATATCAGAACAACCTGCTAGACCCTATGCAGTCTGTTTTCAAGAGTCATTCTACTGAAACTGCTTTTCTGTCTGTGACCGAAGCATTGAGAGTAGCTAAGTCTTCATCTAAGTTGCTAAGTCATTAGTATTCATTCTACTAGACTTATCTGCAGCCTTCGATACTGTTAACCATGACATTCTCCTTTCTACACTTTCTGAACTGGGATGTCTAGGAAAGTCCTTGACTGGTTTAAATCCTACCTTAAAGGGCACATGACTTCAACACAGGTGTGCCTCAGGGATCAGTATTAGGGCCCCTACTTTTCTCTATTTACACACTTCCTTGGGTGAGACCATTCGCTCCCATGAATTTGATTATCATTGCTATGCGGACGATACTCAACTTTACCTGTCTTGAGCTTTTGGTGTTTCCACCACAAAGCACACCCAAGGACTGGGCGCTGAACGCACTAGCCAGTGTCCTAAAAGTGCTGGTTCACTGACTAGCATGAGTCCTAATGGGTCAGGAGGGAGCTAAACTCATAAGGTATTACATATTTAAATTAGCTTCATTGACAGGCATAATAATTTTATGAGATGCAAAATGTTAAACTACAATAAAACAGTGTAGAAAACAACAACCTCTTAAAAGCTTGACATTTGGTATGTTTGTTCCTTGGGTGATCCTAAGACATCCTAGAAGGGGTGCCCAAAATATCTCAAACAGGAAGTGACTTTTTAAAGAAATTGAAAAATGCCATGCTCCCCGCCACAAAATTAGTAGCTGATTCAAACGCCACCTAAACAACCTCTTAAAAGCTTGACATTTGGTATGTTTTTTCCTTGGGTGATCCTAAGACATCCTAGAAGGGGTGCCCAAAAATATCTCAAACAGGAAGTGAGTTTGTAAAGAAATTGACAAATGCTGCACTCCCCGCCACAAAATTGACAGCTAATTCAAAGACCACCTAAACAACCTCTTAAAAGCTTCACATTTGGTATACATGTTCCTTGGGTGATCCTAAGACATCATAGAAGGGGTGTCCAAAAAAATCACAAATAGGAAGTGAGTTTTTAAAGAAATTGAAAAAGGTTGTGCTCCCCGCCACAAATTTGGCAGCTAATTCAATCACCACCTAAACAACCTCTTAAAAGCTTAAATATTCCTTGGGTGACCCTAAGACATCATAGAAGGGGTGACCAAACATATCTCAAACAGGAAGTGACTTTTTAAAGAAATTGAAAAATGCCATGCTCCCCGCCACAAAATTAGTAGCTGATTCAAACGCCACCTAAACAACCTCTTAAAAGCTTGAAATTTGGTATGTTTTTTCCTTGGGTGATCCTAAGACATCCTAGAAGGGGTGCCCAAAAATATCTCAAACAGGAAGTGAGTTTGTAAAGAAATTGACAAATGCTGCGCTCCCCGCCACAAAATTGACAGCTAATTCAAAGACCACCTAAACAACCTCTTAAAAGCTTCACATTTGGTATACATGTTCCTTGGGTGATCCTAAGACATCATAGAAGGGGTGTCCAAAAAAATCACAAATAGGAAGTGAGTTTTTAAAGAAATTGAAAAAGGTTGTGCTCCCCGCCACAAATTTGGCAGCTAATTCAATCACCACCTAAACAACCTCTTAAAAGCTTAAATATTCCTTGGGTGACCCTAAGACATCATAGAAGGGGTGACCAAACATATCTCAAACAGGAAGTGAGATTTTGAAGAAATTCAAAATGGCCACCCATATAATTGACAGCTGATTTAGGGGCCGTGCACACGACGCTGGTTTTTGTGAAACCGGTGAGGTTTTGTTAACGGTTACGCCTTGCATGTACACGACGCCGGCAGTTTAGGAGACTGAAACCGATAGCTTTTGAAACCGGCTTCCGAAGTGGAAACTTTTGAAACCGACGGCTAACTTTCGCCGTGTAGACGCCTGTAGGTGCGAAGCCGGCAACTTTATGACGACATAGCCACGGCACTCGACCTGACATGTTGCTTGTCAAAACAAACCAAACCATTTATTTATCATATTAAAATGTTTTTCCCCTGTCATGATTTATGTGCACAATGTAGCCTATCAGCCTTTAGTGGCTAAGTTAAAAGCACACGTTAGCTTAACTTAGTTAAACATTAGCTTACTGCATGTTAGTGTTTTCTCCAGTGGTGAGACCTAATGCAATGCATAGGCTAAGCATTTGAAATTTCACATAGCAGTCACATACCTTGAAAATGAACTTTATTAGTTTAACAGTTGAATTGAAAACCGAATTGTCTGTAGTCTCCTTATTTCATGCGACTGCTTAACCAGAGAACTGCTTAACCAGATTCTCTGGCTTAACAAACTGTTTCAACAATGTTTTCTTCTACGCAATTCACGCAAAATTATCGTGAAGCTTCTGCACAGCGCCGCCATCGACTGGTCTGGCATATGCACTACAGCACATTTAGCCGGTTACACCTCTGTGTGTACACGCGAGGTTTTTTCTTGCCGGAGTCGTTAAAGGTGTGAAAGCGGTAAGAGAAAATCCACCCGGCGGTGACGTGTAAACGGCCTCTCAGAGGCCACCTAAACCAGTGGTTTTCAAAGTGGGGGCTGGGGCCCCCTGGGGGGCCTCAGCAAGTTGGAAGGAAAAATAAAAGCAACATTTGAAAAATTGAAAATATACCTATTACTATGAGGCTTGTTATATAATGCCATTATAATAATTTGTCGCATAACTGAACATCTGGGGCCGTATTCACAAAGAATTTTAAGGCTAAAAGTAGCTCCTAAGTGGCTAATTAAGGAGTAACTCCTAAAAATAATGGGCGTGTCACTCCTAACTTTAGGACTCCTAATTTTTTTCACTCAAAGTAATTCACAAAGCATTTTAGACCTAAAAGTAGCACCTAAGTCTGGGAGTCGAGAGGACTCTTAACTCACTAAGACCTATTCACAAACAGCTTTTTGTGGCATTTCACGTTGCGATGTTTTGAAATGCGTAGCCTATGCGGCAACAGGAGCTTCCAATCGCGAGGGAACAATTTTGCATTCATAAAAGGGATGCAATAACGCCACCAACAACAACCAAAACTACTCATTGTTGACATGTAAATTAAATGTAACGTTTCATTGTGAATCAAATTAAAATGTTCTCTTTGCAAACGTAGGCATATGGTGACAGATTAATTTAATAATGTTGCAAAGATACTGCATCAATCCGTAGGCCTATGTTTCATTAGGCTACTAGGCTATTTGTTTTGCCTTACTCTTTATTCATTTAGGCTAGGCCTTTTTATTCAGTTATTCATCATCTTCCGTCCTTCGCACTATTTTTGTAGCGCACGCATTCTCAGACCTGTCACCTGTCACTCATCATCGTAAGGGAGGTGTTTGGAATCATTCCCGCGTTACAATCATCAGCCAATCAAGGTGGTCACTTCAGTCAAGCTCGTGCATGAGTAATGACGTCATCCATAGCAACGAAGACTCACTCTTAGTTTAGGAGTTGTCATTTTTCCTTACTAAGAGTAGGTCTGAAAAGCTTTGTGAATAACTTTTAAGAGAAAACTCCTAGCTAAAATCTTTTAGTGCGATTTAGGAGTTCTTCTAGTGGTAAGATAAAAGGCTTTGTGAATACGGCCCCAGAACATTATATTTTCCATGATAATGACTGGGAATAATAGTAGAGTGATAGCTCACATATAGCAGAAAGCCCCAAATGCAATTTTTACACACTGTATGCTCCATCGCGAAGTGCTTGTGACTAAAATAATTATTAGAATTAGCTTAATGTATTTTTACATTTGCCGTAGTATTGTCGATGGGTTTACTGTATTTTCCGGACTATAAGTCGCACCGGAGTATAAGTCGCACCAGTCAAAAAATTTGTCATTAAGAGGAGAAAAACATATATATGTTGCACCTGAGTCGCAGGACCTAGTGGTATTTGGGGGGCCTTGTCGTGGAAAAGTTTGGGAACCCCTGACCTAAACAACCTCCTAAAAGCTTGAAATTTGATATTTGTCCCTTGGGTGATCCTACGTTATCCTGGAAGATTACTCCAAGAAATCTCAAACGGGAAGTGAATTTTTAAAGAAATTGAAAAAGGCTGCACTGCCTATCCACACAGTTGGCAGCTATTTCAAAGGCCACCTAAACAAAACAACCTCCTAAAAGCATGAAGTGTCTTATAGATATGTCTCTGTTTTAAGCAGACAATACGGCTACACTATGGCTATCTATATATCCACCAATTGTCTCAAGGACACTCAAGCACCTCAGGCAGACCTCATAAAAAACATACATTTAAGCACACATGTCAAAATCAAAGTCTGCTTTATTGTCAATTTCTTCACATGTCAAGACATACAAAGAGATCGAAATTACGTTTCCCACTATCCCACGGTGGAGACAAGACATTTTACCAATTAGGTCCACAGACAAAAACATAACATTCAATTAAACAATATAAAAAGTAAACTAGATGTACCGCAGAGCGGTACAAAATATGACCGCCGCCCAGTCCAGCACATTTTTTCCACAAAAAGAAATCACGCTGAAAGGCCTATATGATTCTAACTGTCTCACTAAATTGCATTATCCACACTCAATTCTCACTGGTATCTGCTAGACAACAAGTACCAAAACATGATTAGTTCATAGATTTCACATGTAAAATTCATTTTATACAACCCCACCTCCATCTTGCCTGTTCATAATTATGAGAAATTCTTGATTGTTTGTGTTATGTTTATGTTATGTGTGTGGGTGTGTGTGTGTGTGTGTGTGTGTGTGTGTGTGTGTGTGTGTGTGCGTGCCTGCGTATGTGCCTGTGCATGGAAGCGTACATATGTCTACTGTGTGAGTATGTGTCATACGCAGTGCCGGCCCAAGCCTTTTGGGGGCCCTAAGCAGAATTTGATTTGGGGGCCCCCTCCCACAACGCAGTCACCTGTGCTTGGCGATAATTGACAACTTCACACTATAATGTCATATTATAAATTAATACAGTGAGGTTATGTATTAATACAGCGACTGATTATGAACTACTGTCCCCCTGGACACAGATGCATAAGGACCCTCTCCCCCTACCCTGTTTGTGCAAATGTGGGTACAAACGGGTGGGTGTGTGTGTGTGGGGGGGGGGGGGTCCCTTTTTTGGGATGGTCAGCTGGAGAAGGGCAGTACCTAAATTTGTTCAGATTCATAGCCTTTTGCTTTTTGACTTATTGGTAGTGAATTCACACAACTACTTGGGGTTCAGGGTCCCTTGACCTCTTGGGCTCGGTAGGCTCATTCAGTAATCCATCCTTGCTCACATGCCAAAAATGTTTTGGGGCTCCAATCTAGACTTCTGGCCCCATGTGCTTGGTAAACCAATGTATTAATATAGTTGTTATTTACACCAACCCTGTCACCTTTTAATCTTAGAGGGTACTAAAATCACAGATTTATTTGAAACATTCATATTCAAAGTGAAGCACTAAGGGTGGTTTACTGAAGTTGAATTGACAAATAACAAAATACAACAGCATTTGTATTTGTTGTAAACAAGTACATCAGTTTAATGACTTGTTTTTCAACAGATTTGCTGAACAAATCCGCAAATGTGCATTAAATGAGCAATTTTCAACTACAAAATAAAAACAAAATAGACAAACATTAATAATCAAAAATAAAATGTCCCAAAAAATAGATAATTATTCCTACTTCGTTCCTGGTTTTTAGGCATCTGCAACTCTGCAGTGGACGAACCTGCAATGATTAAATAAATACATAAATAAATAAAAAAAAAAACGATGTTAAATGTGTCGTGTCATATTAACAGGCTATGTAACCATTTGCCATCAAGAAAACCTCACCTTCTGGTAGGTAGAGTTAGGTAGAGGTAGAGATGTGCTCCAAAGGACTTAAACTCATTCTGCTCGATCAACTATGCACTTATGCAATATTTTTTTTTTCAGAGACACTGTTGAATTGCTATCATTGCTATCATTACTTACACTCAAATAACAAGCAATTCCACATGTAACAATTCATATTCTATTGGCAAATGAGGCATAATCAAAAGAGTATACTTAATTGCAGTATGGTGAACGCTTAACATGGTGATCTACTGCAGCCTAAATATTAGGGTAGCACCGCTACATCACTTGCCACTATCTTAATCAAATGTAAGTTTATTTTCATCACAGAAGTCTCCCCACCCAACATGGTATATTTTCTCAAACACTACCATCTCTCTCCAAAGATCTTAGAGCAGAGCGCACTGCTGTTCCATCTTTGCCTATGAAGCTGGGATGTTACCGATGCCCAGAGTCGCGTTAGTCAGTGGGTTGGGTTGGGACTGGGAGCCTGGGCTTAGTCTGTTGTTGCTATCAGACTTACCACTATGTCACATATTATAGAGCAGTAATAAACTATCAACACTTTCAGGTACGAAATCAGAAACAATCCCTCTGTGGTAAATTTGCCTTCAGCTACGTTTTCATGTAGCTACTGTAGTGCTAATGTCCACTTCAGTCAGCTAGCTAACTTTAATTTACGACATAATAAGCCCACCTAGAGCAAGGGTACATGCTTGATTGAACATCCAAAACAATCCCAATATCCTTGACATCTGAAATACATCTAGATAAATATATATTAATGGGAGACATTTCTCTGTTGATGGCGGAGATTTAGCTCTGGTGATGGCTTATATTAGATCATGACAGCTAGCTAGCTACCTCAAGCACAAAACATACTGTAAATAATCATGCAAAACATACCTGTATCTTGCTCGTTTTTCTCCTCCTCTGTCATTTTCTTCGTTCTGTTTTCGGCACCAGAGAGATACGTCCTTTTTTGTGACTTGTCTTAACATTACCGTCTCTTCCGATTGTTGAACTTGATGCAGTGTCTGCACGAATTGTATATGCACCCGAGGTGTCTAGCACTTTATGCGCGTGACTCAAAGGCTGGCAGACACAGTAGCAGTAGGCAGGCATATTGATCGATCATGAAATCATAATTTTCTTGATTTGAATGATAATTGTTTCATTTATTCATTCATTGATGTCACTTGTTTACGTTATTTATTATGTAAAAAAAAAAAAAAGAAACTCGATTGGGGGCCCCCTTAGTTCGCTTATGCCTCGGGCCGGCCCTGGTCATACGTATGATTACTGTGAATGTGTGTGTGTGTGTGTATCTGTTTGTGCACATGTGTGCACATGAACTGGGTTAACATGACCCCTGGAGGCAAATATACGGAAAAAATGGTCATCCTAGGCCCTACAGTTCTCAAGATATTCACAGAGAACTGTGTCTGGCCTACCCTCCTTTCGGGGGGTCCAGTCCAGCGGGGGGGCTACAGATCAAAACGAAAAATGACAGTTCCATGCTATCTATGTGGGGGTACATGCCCACCAAGTTTTGTGTACATTGGTCTTTCAGTGTCCCGGGAATCCTTGTTGGTGTACGTCACTAAATGTACACATAAATTGTTTTATTGTAAGGCCCCCCATGAACGAAAGTACACAAAACTTGGCATGCATTCGGAGGGTGTCATAATGATCCTACACTTTCAATTTCGTGCAGTTTTGACCATGTCAGCCAGAGATATTGTGATGAAAACACCTAATTTTTTGCTTTTTAATTTTTAACTAGGTGGCGCTATACATGAAATAAGTGGTAATGGGATGGGTTGACATGGCCCCTTGAGATCAACATACAAAAAAAAGGTGGACCTCCTAGGCCCTACGGTTCTCGAGATATTCACAGAAAACTGTCTCCGGCCACCTACAGGCCAGTTGGTGTATAGTAACATAAATTAATTTATTGTGTGGCCCCCCATGAACGGAATTCCACGAAACTTGGCGTGCATTCAGAGGGTGTCATAATGATCCTACACTTCCAATTTCGTGCAGTTTTGACTATGTTAGGTCACAGATACCTGCGATTACAACACCTCATTTTTACTTTTTTGTGTTTAACTAGGTGGCGCTATACATGGAATGGGTTGACATGGCCCCTTGAGATCAACATACAAAAAAAAAATGGTCCTCCTAAACCTTACGGTTCTCGAGATATTCACAGAAAACTGTGTCTGCCCTACCCTCCTTTCGGGGGGTGCAGTCCAGCGGGGGGGCTACAGATCAAAACGAAAAACGATGGTTCCATGCTATCCATATGGGGTTACATGCCCACCAAGTTTCGTCTACCCCGGTCTTTCAGTGTCCCGGGAATCATTGACAGAAATTTGGACATGCGAAAAAGAAAAAAAAAAAAAACAAATCTGACTAAACCTATATGACCGCCGCTTCGCTGCGCGGCGGTCATAATAAGAAGGCACATACAGTGAAGAAATAAGAGCAGCAAAAAAAATGGGTTGAAATTGTGCAATTGTGCATACAGTAGACAGTCAATATAATAATAGTGCAAAAGTCAGGCCAATAAATGGCTGAGGTAGTTCTGTTTGACCTAAGTATGCAAGTGGCATAGTGGTGCAAGTTATGTAAGAGCAGCAGAAGTGTGTTCAGAAGTGTTTTCAGGACACAGGACAACAACAACAAGTTGCAAAGTGTGCAAGTGTACAAGTGGAGTAGTGCAAGTGGAGTAGTGCAAGGCAGCCATTGTGGGTCCAAAAGTCCAGGATGTTATGTGGCTGAGGGTGGAGGGGGGAGAGGGGGGAGAGAGTTCAGCATCCTAACAGCCTGGTGTATGAAGCTGTTGGTGAGTCTGGTGGTGCGGGAGCGCAGGCTTCTGTACCTCTTCCCAGAGGGCAGTGGATCAAACAAATTGTGAGCGGGGTGACTTGCATCACTCACAATTGTGGTCGCCTTGCGGGTGAGGTGGGAGGTGTAAATGTCCTTCAGGGAGGGGAGTGAAGCGCCAATAATCCTTCCAGCTGTGTTCACTATGCACTGCAGGGCTTTCCTGTTGTATTCAGTGCAGCTTCCGCCCCACACAGCGATACAGCTGGAGAGGATGCTCTCAATGGTGCCTCGGTAGAATGTGGTCATGATGGCTGGTGGAGCACTTGCTCGCCTGAGTTTCCGCAGGAAGTACAGGCGGCGCTGAGCTTTCTTCGCCAGTGATGCAGTGTTGGTGGTCCAGGAGAGGTCTTCACTGATGTGCACCCCCAGGAATTTGGTGCTGCTCACTCTCTCCACCACAGCACCGTCGATGGTCAGTGGCAGGTGTTGGGTGTGACCTCTCCGGAAGTCAACAACAATCTCCTTGGTCTTGCTGACGTTCAGCAGGAGGTTGTTGTCCCTGCACCACGTGGTCAGAAGGTCGACCTCCATCCTGTATTGAGTCTCGTCGCCCTTGGTGATGAGACCCACCAGAGTTGTGTCGTCAGCAAATTTCACAATGTGGTTGTTGCTGTAGGTTGCAGTGCAGTCATGTGTCAGCAGGGTGAAGAGCAGCGGACTGAGCACGCAGCCTTGGGGGGCCCCCGTGCTCAGTGTGATGCTGCTTGAGATATTGTTGCCAACACGTACTACTTGAGGCCTCTGACAGAGGAAGTCCAGTAGCCAGTTGCAGAGGTAGGTAGTGAGTCCCAGTTTGTCAAGTTTGCAGATGAGTTGTTGTGGTATTATGGTGTTGAATGCAGAACTGAAGTCTATAAACAGCAATCTCACATATGAGTCTGTTTTTTCCAGGTGGGTGAGGGCTGGGTGGAGGACAGAGCAGATTGCATCCTCTGTGGACCGTTTGGCTCGGTATGCAAACTGGAAGGGATCCAGGGTGGGGGGGAGAATGGATTTGATGTGTGACATGACAAGCCGCTCAAAGCACTTCATGATGATAGGTGTCAGTGCCACGGGGCGGTAATCACTGAAGCAGGATGGAGCAGTTTTCTTCGGCACAGGTATGATGGTGGCAGCTTTGAAACATGATGGGACGATGGCTTGCTTCAGGGAAGTGTTAAAGATATCTGTGAAGACATCCTTAAGCTCCTCAACGCAGTCCTTCAGCGCACGACCTGGGATGTTGTCTGGGCCTGCTGCTTTACGGGTGTTGATAGCAGCAAGTGTCCTCTTCACGCTGTCGGCAGAGAGGCACAGGGGCTGCTCGTGTGGAGGGGGAGGGGTCTTCTGTGGGCAAGTGCTATTTTGTGCTTCAAAGCAAGCAAAGAAGCGGTTCAGGTTGTTGAGTAGAGGGATGTTGCTCTCACAGCTCTGTGGCGCGGGCTTGTAGTCCGTGATGGCCTGAATGCCCTGCCATAGGCTTTGTGCGTTCCTGCTGTCTTTGAAGTGGGTGGTTATCTTGTGAGTGTATTCCTTTTTTGCTTCCTTGATGCCACGGGACAGGTTGGCTCTCGCTGTTCTCATGCCCCCTGCAACTTCTTAAGACACAGTAAAACACCACACCAGATTACATTAGTCCTAGTCCACATACTGCATATTGCATCTATTCACATGCTCTGGCACATTGGCATAATACTGTGTGAGCAGAGAGGCTCACCTTTGCTGCCACATTTAAGAGGTTCTATTGGCTGCCTCTGGTAAAAGTGTCCATAAAGGTGTCCAAAAATCATCTAATTAGGTCCGTCCACATTTTCCAGGAGAAGGCACTGACTGGGCAGCCTGCAGACCTTTGGACCAAATGCTAGCTTGGTACACTGCTCTATTTGAATGCTGTATCAGTGCGGCCTGTGTGGGAGGGATATTTTCCATTGAGAGACATATTTGAGAAAACAAGTCCTTCCTGAGATCATTGACTTTTTCAAGATCCGTGTACTTCTCCAGCAATGCAAACATGTTTGATTCCTGGCTAAGTAGTTGAAAAGGATTTGCTGTCATAGCAATGAAGGCATCCTTTACTTCTGGAAATGGTTTCCATGCAGCCCACCCTTTAGAAGGAGTCTGCTGTTCCAGAGATAGCCACCCCATTATCACATAGTGCAGTTGTTCAACTACTTCCATCTAAAAGTTATCCGATTGTGTTCCATAGAGCCATCTCTA
This sequence comes from Alosa pseudoharengus, assembly GCF_046254945.1. NCBI lineage: Eukaryota > Metazoa > Chordata > Actinopteri > Clupeiformes > Clupeidae > Alosa > Alosa pseudoharengus. The sequence goes on from NW_027468640.1 coordinate 32,107,797, forward strand.
TGTGTAACCCACCAAGCATCACAAACCTCTCTCCATAACAGTCTGGATCACACCACTGAACCATTTTTGTAAATGTATATAGTGGTTGGTCAAATGCCATAACTGGGACCTGGCCGGAATTTAGGTGCTCCTATTGTTTTACAACATTCATACCATGTCTTACCATGGCAAAGCTGGCAGCTTTTTCATGAAAGAGAGGAAGGAGTGAGTTTATAGCAGGTGGGTCAGACAGTTCTGGCTGAAGCATCAGTTTGATTGCTTGCTCACCCCACTTTTCCTCCTCTGTTATTGCCCAAGTTCACCACAGGTATTGGTTTGGTTAACTTTTGGCACTAAGATGGCCTTTGGTTGACAAGTAACAGCTGGAATTGTAGTGTATACTCTGGAAGACAGAGCATATATTTTTGTGCTTTTTGAGCTGGCTGAATGTATATTTGCTCTCTAGCACCTTGGATCGGGAGGCGAGCGTGCTAGTAATTGAGCTAAAAGCCCAGGCTGTTAGTTCTCTCACTAGCACGTCAAGGTATCATCAATGTACATACTGCACAGCTAAATACTAGCTGGCTACCGTTACTGTAGTACAAATCAAATCTTCGTAGCTTCTAATCTAATGTTATTCCTGAAATAACGGTACAATACCCCCCAGGAAGCCCCACAGATTCACAAATACGCACCCCAGGTGATGGGAACACAATTAGCCTAGGGATGCCTTTGTTTGCCTAGATTTAGCTTAATAATTGGAACCCAGCTAGTGGTTCTACATTGGCTAATGCTAACGCTAACACTGGCATAACATTTGGTCAATGAGTTGTGTCCCTATTTAGGGCTTGATCTCTGCTCATGTGGACATTTTAGCAATAAACTGTCTTTTGAAAATGATTAAGTGATTCTTCCAAAAGTTTTTTAAAATATTTATGTTATGCATACATAAATAACTAGATGTACCGCAGAGCGGTACAAAATATGACCGCCGCCCAGTCCAGCACATTTTTTCCACAAAAAGAAATCACGCTGAAAGGCCTATATGATTCTAACTGTCTCACTAAATTGCATTATGCACACTCAATTCTCACTGGTATCTGCTAGACAACAAGTCCCAAAACATGATTAGTTCATAGATTTCACATGTAAAATTCATTTTATACAACCTCACCTCCATCTTGCCTGTTCATAATTCTGAGAAATTCTTGATTGTTTGTGATATGTTTATGTTATGTGTGTAGGTGTGTGTGTGTGTGAGTGTGTGTGTGTGTGCGTGCTTGTGTGTGTGCCTGCGTATGTGCCTGTGCATGGAAGCGTACATATGTCTACTGTGTGAGTATATGTCATACGTATGATTACTGTGAATGTGTGTGCGTGTGTATCTGTTTGTGCACATGTGTGCACATGAAATGGGTTAACATGACCCCTGGAGGCAAATATACGGAAAAAAAATGGTCATCCTAGGCCCTACAGTTCTCAAGATATTCACAGAGAACTGTGTCTGGCCTAACCTCCTTTCGGGGGGTCCAGTCCAGCGGGGGGGCTACAGATCAAAACGAAAAATGACGGTTCCATGCTATCCATGTGGGGGTACATGCCCACCAAGTTTTGTGTACCCCGGTCTTTCAGTGTCCCGGGAATCCTTGTTGGTGTACGTCACTAAATGTACACATAAATTATTTTATTGTAAGGCCCCCCATGAACGAAAGTACACAAAACTTGGCATGCATTCGGAGGGTGTCATAATGATCCTACACTTTCAATTTCGTGCAGTTTTGACCATGTCAGCCAGAGATATTGTGATGAAAACACCTACATTTTTGCTTTTTAATTTTTAACTAGGTGGCGCTATACATGAAATAAGTGGTAATGGGATGGATTGACATGGCCCCTTGAGATCAACATACAAAAAAAAGGTGGACCTCCTAGGCCCTACGGTTCTCGAGATATTCACAGAAAACTGTCTCCGGCCACCTACAGGCCAGTTGGTGTATAGTAACATAAATTAATTTATTGTGTGGCCCCCCATGAACGGAATTCCACGAAACTTGGCGTGCATTCAGAGGGTGTCATAATGATACTACACTTCCAATTTCGTGCAGTTTTGACTATGTTAGGTCACAGATACCTGCGATTACAACACCTCATTTTTACTTTTTTGTGTTTAACTAGGTGGCGCTATACATGAAATGAGTGGTTATGGAATGGGTTGACATGGCCCCTTGAGATCAACTTACAAAAAAAAAAATGGTCCTCCTAAACCTTACGGTTCTCGAGATATTCACAGAAAACTGTGTCTGCCCTACCCTCCTTTCGGGGGGTGCAGTCTAGCGGGGGGGCTACAGATCAAAACGAAAAACGATGGTTCCATGCTATCCATATGGGGTTACATGCCCACCAAGTTTCGTCTACCCCGGTCTTTCAGTGTCCCGGGACTCATTGACGGAAATTTGGACATGCGAAAAAGAAAAAAAAAAAAAAAAAAAAAAAAAAAAAAAAACTAAACCTATATGACCGCCGCTTCGCTGCGCGGCGGTCATAATTAACTTCTCAGATGAGGATTCATTTGGGGAGTCATGTCATTCTGACCATTTTAAGCCTGTTTTCCCCCCTTTAAAGCTGTATAAAAGGCATGTAAGATTATTTTCATTGGTTATCTTGCATATATTATTTGTTAACCATCTCTATATATATCAAATGTAAAATAATAAAGTAGCAGAATAAACCATGATGCCCAACTATGTAATGTTTTATTATCCTTGGGTCGTTTTAGGCGGCCATCTTGGATTTTCCCTTAAAAAATGACTTAAATGAACCAGACATTTTGGGCAGCCCTTCTCAAATGATGAGATACATCATAAAGAGTGTCTGTACCAATATTGGTGCTTCTATCCACCGCGTAACAATTAGGCCCTTTTTTGTTGATGATCCCCCCTATACAATTAGATGCAACATGGTTGTCAAAACCTGGACTAATGCTGCTTTCGAGATGTCTCGTAAATGTCTCGTAAATCCGCCGCCCGAGTTGGAAAGTGTTACCCAGCTTTCTTGCGGCATTTTGGGCAGGCACGCCCACTTTACCTCGGAGTACTTGAGGGTACCCCGAGGTGGACGTACGACCTAACAACAAACATGGCTGCGCCCATAGTTGAGATGAGATGACATGTATTTTTTTTTATGCATATGTACTGTGTTGGTCATGTTAAAGTTGATGCAATGCTCTTACACACTAGATTACATTGCTGCTTCAATTCAACTCTTTAGTCCAAATTGATGATCAAGATGCCCGCTGGGTAGGCTACTGCAGACTAGGAACATTCCAGGAACATGAACATGTTTCCAACACATGAACGACAGAATATTCACTTGCTGCCTAGTAGGCCTATGTTCCACCCACTGACGGGTGCTATTGTAAGGAGATAATCCACTACCTGCCTACCTTTTTTTTCAACCATAGGCCTACTAATTAATTCTTCTTCTTCTTCTTCTTTCCTTTTTAATGGCGGTTGGCAAACATCTTTTGGAAGCATTACCGCCACCTACCGAAATGGAGTGTGAGTCTGGATACATTTAAATCTTAATAATAACTTAAAAAAAAAAAAAAAAAAAGGAATTAGGTTACTCTATATTCTTCCAATCAGACCAGTTTCTTCCAAGAAGTGAAACAAAGCTCTAAAACAAACTTCACCTGAGTTTTTCTGCAGAATTGTTTCTACTCTTAAAGACTCACTCTCTTAGCCTCGTGAGACCATCCTGATCTCGCGAGCTTCAGGGTTTCACTCGCAGATCAGTCTGGATACTTTCCGTTAAAGAAAAATTGGAGCAGTTCACCAAACGAACGTCCAATCAGTGTTGGCTTTGAGGCGGGTTAAAATATAATGGTAAGTTAAAAGTTAAAACATCTTAACGTTTGTCATGTTACCTAACTTAATTGTATGTTAAACGGCATTAGAAGAATACTTTGTTCATCTAATTGGTTGATTTGGCCCGTCGATAACCAACAAAGGTGGTGATAGACAGATGGTTTATCCAATCAGCTAACCAGTATGTCCGCCCCTTACCAAAAGTTCTTCAATGAAAAGTTCCCAGATGGATATGCGGAGCAAATCCATCTGGCGGAGTCAGGTTATCACTCTCTTTCTCCAACTCTTGAATGAGTTGCTGTCTCTCCTGGTTAAACTTATTACATTTTTCTACAACATGCTCTACAGTCTCAACGGCATCACATACGCTACACTTTCCATCAGCATGCTTTTTTAAAAGAAATAAAGTACTAGCCAAACCAGTATACCCAAACCTCATTCTTGAGATAATGTTTTCTTCATGAGTAGATCTACTAGTTGGTCTTGCACTGCCCACAAACCTCTGGATACTGTAGTATTTCCTACCAGTGCTAGCATTATCCCAATCACTTTGCCATTTTCCCTTAGACTTTGATTTGACTATGGTTTTAATTTCAGATTTACTATGATTTATATCCATGGTGACCTCAAGAGATTTGCATGCCTCCTTAGCGCTCTTATCAGCTAATTCATTTCCCTGCACTCCTAAATGCGCTGGTACCCATAAAAAACCTACATTTATATCAGAATTTAACAGTCTACTTATCATCTGTACAATTTCTAAAACAATATCCTGCCTGGAATGAGACATAGCGCTTTGGATGCTCATCAATGCAGATACAGAATCTGAAGCAACTAACACCCCATTTCTAGGTCTATTACTCTCAGGACAAAGCGATAAGAATGGCTACACTCTAAAAAATGCTGGGTTGAAAACAGCTGGGTTGAAAACAACCCAAACTGGGTTGTTTTCAACCCAGCCGCTGAGTAAAATGTGGTCCAACACAGCATTGGGTTATCTTAACCAAGCAAATTGGGTTACTAAATTTAACCCAACAACTGGGTTGAAATTTAACCAATATGTTGGGTTATGTTGACACAACTGTTTAGTTAAAGTTACTTAATGTTTGGGTTATGTAACCAAATCCCCCAAAACTACTGGTTGATTTTTAAAATACTCTGCTTGTACAAACTTTTAATAACTCAAGGTTTGTATTTACTTACTTGAAAGTCACACCTTCTGTTAACAGCTTTAGGCCTGATATAAACAGTCTATATTAAATGGCCATCAAAAGCCATGCAATGAAAAAAAAAAGTTCGACACAATTATTTATTTGATAATTTTCTTTATTTTTTAATAGATAGCCTAGTATAAAATGCATGTGATACTTCCATGAAGGCAGGCAGATTCCAAAGTCCGTTTTGGGGGTCAGCCCTGTCAATCAAACAAAAAAAAGAGTGCATTTTAATCACTGTTAGCCTAATGTTACAGAACTTTATATCAAGACTTGCATGAACCATTACCAGTGAATGATATTGACAGACATAAAAATCCACCAGGAGACAAATTATTAGTGCAACACACTCGGAAACCATGACCACCTACTGTAATATTATGGAGTTGTTTTAAACATAATACCGGTAATAGCCTACAAAACGTGCGTTTATGTCAGATGAGCTTGATAACAACATTACCATTAGCCTAACATTAGGCTGACAAACATAAGTTCAGCAGTGCTAACGTTAGCTAGCTAATGTTAACACATTATTCAATTAGTGAATCCAAGTTAATGTTACCACCAAGAACCACCCAGTAACGTTAAGTTACATGGCTATAATATGAGGCTACCCTGAATGATTTAATACGATGTTGTTTGGCATGATTATTATCGTAAGTTACGTGTTGTGAAGAGACTACTTCGACTGTGTTAGCTAGTTGACAAACGTTAGCCACGAAGCATATTTAATTAGCATAAAGTTTCCAAGTCTGCTAACGTTACCTACCAGCTGCTGGTATGCTAATTGTAGTTCGTTGTTTTGTTTCTGTTCAGCAGTTCCTACCCAGTGAATACAGAACTATGTTTTTATGAGTCTGTATTTGTGTAGATTTAACATTAACAGTAGCTAATATTAGTGGAATGACACCTGCTAACCTGCTTGAAGCTGAACGAAATGACAGGCAGAATATTCCTTGATATCACGAAGGGTATGTCTCTGGGTGGACTTTTAAAATCCGTCTGGATAAAAATAAATAAATAAATAAAAGCAGATACATACCTTCCGAAATCACCTGATTTCCATAGCATGTTGACAGCTGCTGGACTTGACGGTTGAAAGAATATGCCTGCCTGCCTGACGATCCCCCCCCCCCCCCCCTCAACCTTCAAATAACTATGCAGCTGTGTTGAAGTCACCCTGGTGCTGGGTAGTGTACTCCACGTCAGGTGGGGGACAGGAGGGAGCACAGCCCTAAACTATCAACCCAGCAGTGATAAACTATCAACCCAGCAAGCTGGGTTACAGAAATGACCCAATATGAGTAAAAACAACCAAACAAAATGACCCAACAGCCTCAACCCAGCGTTTGGGTTGAAAAAATAACCCAGCATTTTTTAGAGTGTAGCTCAGCTGTATAAACTGCAAGATCATTACTCAGTCTTTCTTTTTTACAGATATTGAGACTAGGAATTACAAATGCAACACCAACTTTACCTTCTATTGACTTTGATGCATCTGTAAATACCACTACTTTGTCTCTATATACATCTCTAATGTGGTATTCTACTATACCGCTGTTAATTTCTTCACTCAATTTTAATTCTAAAAGGTCTAAGTCAATTACAGGGTTTCTCAGTATCCACAATGGAACTGTTGGATAAGACACTGATGGACACACATTGAGCAGATGAAGACCCAATTCACTTGTCTTCTGAGATATAATCCACCCAAAGCTTTGGTGGCCTACTAATTAATTTCAATACCCCCCCCCCCCCCATTTCCATCTGGCATATGCCATTGTAACGAGCTAATTGATGTTATTCACTTCCGCTGTCAGTGGCCATAATGCTATTGCTGATATGTGTATGTGTTAATCCTATTGAAATAATATCTTCTGATAACTGTATAGCTTATAAGGAACACCTAAACATGAAAAGAAATTCAGACGTATTTATAATGGATCAAATTGGTACATTCCAAGAAAGTACTACGCATGCGCACCCTTCGCGTTGTTAGCTAGGTTGGTTGTGGCATTCAGACATCACGCGAAATGGCGTCTGCTGCAGGTAAGAACAGTGAGGCTGTTATGTGCATGTTTTTGCCTATTTCTTCCACATTATGCCAGAAATGTATTTGTAACTGCCCTGTCTGAGTTGCGTTTTACGCATTGTGTCGTGCAAATCAAGTGTGCAGTTGTGTTTGTCCATTTTATTTGTAAGCGAGCTAATGCTAGTCGGTTGCATAGTACTACGTATGGAATGGGGGATGGGGTAACCACAGCCTTGTAGCCATTGGAACGCCAGGCTAACGGTAACCTACTTGTTAGCTTACCGGATACTGCCGGTTGTAACATTCTAAAGATATATCAGCTTCGCGTCCAAGTAAATGGTGCATTTTTGGGTTCAGCAAAGACTACGCGAGATCCCGTTTAAAATGTTATAATCTAGTCACATGGGTTAACTTCGCCAAGACGTTAGACGGTGGTGTGTGTTATCGATTAGCAAAAATTCTACGCTGTTTGAGCTAGCCAGCTAACGTTAGCTGCATTAGCCGGTTGATTTAGGTAACGGGTAACGAAGGCTACACGAGGGTGATCCTTCGACAGACGAAGAACTCCTTCTTTAAGAACGTCCCTATTTCAGGCTTACATTGTAAACACTTTTGTATTCCCATTCTTATTGAACTCATGCGTATACCCATTAAAGTACTAAATGCATCCACAAAATAAATATATTATAATTGTGGCTTGACGGCGGCGTCTTGTTGTTTTAAACTGAAATGGCGGGCGAACACGTGATTTCTTCCGTACAAGAGGGTTGGAGGCCCCGGCCATGTAGTCTGGCTTGGGGCGCAAGATTGCGCTCAGTCGCAGCATTGATAGTTATATATATATATATATATATATATATATATTCTTTGTCGTCTAGTTTCATTTGAAAATTAATTAGGCGAAGTTCTCCGAATTCATCGGGTGCTGCCGTGTTTCCTTGTGGCAACTGGCTACATTTCCCTATAACCCGACTAGTTGTCCCAAGTTTCCCTGAAAAAAGGAAGAACTATGACGTTTTACAGGAGTTGTGTCCACATTTTCGCTCCAAAAAAATGTTTTTTTTCCTTAAGTCCAGTGAATGTGTTTGTTTGTGGAGTGTGGACAATATGGAGACTTAATTATTGACTGCATTTTCGGTTTCAGATTACAGTTCCTATGGTCAGCCTGCAGGGCAGCAAGGGTTAGTATGCTTACCCACTTTATTCAAGTGAAGTTTCTTAAGTATTTTGTAATGTGTTTATTTTGGATAGTAACCTATTGTATTGCAAAACATCTGACCCTCATTGAAACTTTTTGCTGATGCATATATGCTAACTTTTTTCCTTTGAGGAGTTAATGGTAATATGTTTTTGTTCAAGGTATGGGTCTTATGGGGCCCAGCCCTCTCAGCCTTATGGGCAGACCACACAGGTGAGTTACTCATGATGCCTTTTTTGATCCTATGAACTTCAAAAGTGGCCTATGTTTATATTAAACTAAGGTTTTGGCTGTTATATTGACGGAGAAATTTTCTTTGCCAGCAGGCTTATGGCCAACAGCAGGGCTACAGCTCCTACAGCCAGCCTGCTGAATCGGCCTACCCGCCGGCAGGCAACACTTCGAGTGCCTACTCCCAACAGGCATATGGGTCCTCATATGGACAGCAGCCACCAGCTACCGGTAAGTGCCTTCTCCTCTGTAGGACTCTTCATATAATAGAGGAGTTTGTTTAAATGCATAGTTAATTGCTCAGGAGTTAACTATTGATCTTAGCGGTCACTGACAAATGAAAGAGTAAAAAGTTTTCATGTTTCTCTTAAAAAGTTTGGTAAAACACTATTTGAATTTCTAAAACTGTTTCTCCTCAGCTGCATACAATGCCACTCCTGCTGCTCCCCAGGGTTATGGTCAGCCAGTGCCATCCTACGGAACCGCAGGCTACGATTCCGCTTCTGCCTCCACTACCACCAACAGCAGCCAGCCCAGCTATGGAGCCCAGTCTGGGTATGGAGGCCAGCAGGCTTATCCTGCATATGGCCAGCAGCCAGCTTCGACAGCACCTCCCAGGTCAGCCTAAACTTAATGGTCACACTGAAGTTCTAAGTTGCGTCAGTAGCCAAAAAAAACAAAAACGGACTGTGCTCATTTCCTCTGTCTGGAATTGTTTGGTCCTTTGACTTGCACATCTCACACACAAGTGTGTGCTTTGGCAGTCAAAAACAAGCTTGCTCTTGCTGGCATGTCTTTCTCTTTTTTTCTCTTGGTCAAACGCTTCCCAAGTTGATTGTGTACTGAGTGACATGGTATATTATGCTTTCTCTCTGTAGTTACGGAGCTAGCAGCCAGCAGCCGTCCAGCTACGACCAGAGCTCCTACTCCCAGCAGCCCCCACAGGGCTCCTACTCCCAGCAGCCCCAGCAAGGCGGCTACGCCCAGCAGACCTCTTACGGCCAGCACGGAGGCTACCAGCAGCAGCAGGCCCCTCCGCCAACACAGCAGGCCCCCCCCTCTTATGCCCCGCCTGCTGGCTCCTACGGCCAGCCACCCGCCAGTCAGTACGGTCAGCAGGGCGGCGCAGCAGGAGGTTATGGCCAGCAGACTGAGTACAAACCACCAAGCCAATACAGTGAGCTCATTACTAGCAAAGTTGGATGTTTTTGTTTGTGTTAGTTGTAGTAGTTAGTACCTGGAAGGATTGACTAAAAGCTGTCCTGTCGTTCCCCCCCCCCCCCCAGGTAATTACAGGCAGGATCACAGCAACGGGATGGGCGGAGGTGGCTACTCGGGTGCGGACCCTGGTGGCTATGGGGAGGGCCGCGGCATGGGTGGGGGGGAGTCCCGGGGTCGAGGCCGCGGGGGGTTTGACCGCGGGATGATGCGCGGCGGAGCGCCCGGCATGCGAGGGGCCATGAACCGAGGAGGCATGGGGTAAGTGCTCGTCTGACCCTCTCAGCCTCTTCATCACTTTTTCTCCCAAAGGTGCTGTGTGAAGCCATCACTTGGGGCTGAGGGCAAACGTTCCCTTTCATCACAAAATGTATTAATTAAAGTGACAGACAAATTGGATTTGTCTTTTTAGATTACAGTAAACAGTTAAGTTTTTCCAATTTACTCATCAAAATGAGTTAGCTTAGACACCCCATTGTTAAATCTCTTATGAGCTGTCTGGTTTGTTGCTCTCAGCCCTGCCCTAGTATGGCTAAAGGTAAGATGGTAGACTTGGTATTGAGTTGCATTAGTGGGATGGGAGGTTTTTTTTTTCTTTCTTTCTTTTTTTTTTTGTTAAAAAAAATAACTTCAGTTTTTTTGTTCTTGGTTAGTGCATACAACATCTTCAATGAGTTTTTTTCACCAAGTGAAGGGTGTTCACAAGAGGAGTGTGTAGGAGCTGCTTGTGCAAATAAGTCACTGCTCCTAAAGCAGCAGTTAATTTGTTAGGTTGACCAGTGCCCACAAAATAGGCCAAATTTCATGTGCTACTGAGGTATACTACGGATCGAGGTTACTGGTTTACCCTGGTAACTTTGGGAGTAACTGCCGATCTCCAAAAGAACCCTTCACTGCATGTATTGCTTCTGAAGTGACATTGTTTTGAGATCAGCAGCAACTCCTGAAGTTACCTGGGTAAGCCAGTACCCTCGTTTCGTAGTATACCCCTCTTGATTGCAAAAAATACTTTTTGGGGTCTTTGGTTAGATTTACAACTTGGTGGCTTTTGTGAAACCTGTTTATTTGTAGAATCTCAATACCCGAGGTAATGGTACTTAAGGTAAACAAAATGTGTAGAATCAAGCAGAACACTCAGAAGACATATCGTCTTGTGTTTTCAAAGGTGTAGAAATTTTGTTTTTACCCACTCAAATTCTACATTTTTCACATCATGGGTGGGAGTGAACTAAACTGAGGTCCTTTTTTTGGGGTACACGTTTTGATCTAAAAATCTATATTTATAATTCGTAGTTGATGGTCTTTCAGGATTCAGTGGGGTATGGTTATGCGTTTTACACATTTTAACTTTAAGAGTTGCTTTCGAAGGTGAATGCTGTGGTGGTGTAAAATTGAAAGTTTTTGGCATAGTATTATAAATTCACCATGTCTTGGATGTTTATACAGGAAATGTGTACTTTATGGTAATTTACAGCGTTATATTAATTTTGGGTTTATGAATTATTAATATTAAGGCATTATGTCTATGGTTTGGTACATGGGCTATCTTATCCACTGCATTCACCTTCCTTATCCCCTGACATAGGTTAGGGGTACAGCAACATATTTTTCTGAACTGTGGATTTAAATTTTACATGAACTGGATTGCTTGTCTTTTTGTGAAGTGTCATTCTGAACATTTTTCTTTAACATGCTTTGTCGCATTTATATGCTACAGGTAACAAAGTGAGAGCCATGTAAACACGTCTATACTTTTACAAGTACCACAGCTCAGTTTGAGTGTGGGCCGGCAGCCTATTGAGAAAGAGGGGACAACATTTAAAGTGAAGAAAGGTGTACAAAAAAGTGTGGTTAAATAACAAATAACATTTATAAAATAATTTGTTTTTGTTTATGAAAGGAAAAAACACAATGTAACTTTTTATCTTTTTTGGGACTTTCCTACAAACACCACTTATACTTTGTGTTATTTCTGCTGAGACATTCTGTAAGACCAAAGGAAATGGTTTATTGAATTGTGTTTCATTTGGATTAACTGCATGTAACAGCTTTGTGTAAGCCAATTGTTTCAGAAGCAGCTGACATGTATTGAAGTGTGTTGCTCAGTAACACAATGTTAACACATCCCTCTTAGGCTCGTAGCACACAGCAGCAGGTGTTTCTGCTGTTCTGCTGCGTGCAGTAGGACCATGTCTAATGCTTCTCTGCCGGTGATACGAAGCTAGTAGAGCTGCTTCTGAAACAATTCCACCTCATCTATTCTGTAAAAGAGAAGTGTAGGGGGATAATCCACCCCCTTTGGTAATAAAGACTGCCCTTACCCTTTTCCTTACAAACATAGACATAACCCCAGAACTGTTCAGCCGCCACCTGATGACAAACCTGTATGTAAAAAGGGTCAAGCCCAGGGCCGTGGTGAAGTGAGCACAAACCCAACTACCCCATCCCAGTATATTTGTGATATTAAGTGTCAGATAATTGGGAGTGGGGGAATTAAGCCTAGGCCCTGGTTTTGGGGGGGTTTAGTGTTAGAAGTGTGGTCGCATCAGTCCCCTACCAATCATTGTGGTCCAGAAGTGGCTGTTTAAAGGGATATCGCCTTCATATCTTCGCTTACTCCCCCCCCAGCATCACTGGAGACAGAGGTGGCTTCAGTAAGCCCGGTGGTAAGTTTAAATGAGTTCCAAGAGCATACACTAGAATTGAAAACTGATTATTTGTTTTTTTCAATCACTGACTGTGTGGGTATTGTACTAGTTCAGGGGGTTTTAAAAAAACAAAAAAAAAAACCATGTTTTTAAGAAAACTACTGCTGGCCAGTAGTCTTGTCTTTTCACTAAGGGGTTCTAGCACATATTGACCTCAGTGTTTAATGGAAGTGGTATGCAAAATTACACGGTGTGTTTTTGAGTTCAGACACCTATGACATTCAAAAAAGGAGAAGGAAAAAAACTACAGGAAAAAAAACAACCAAACATTTTACTGGTTAACAAAGCTTCACTCATGTAGTCTGTTCCTCTGTTCATTATAATAATTCACATTATCAGAATTCTGGTATGGATTCCATTTTTTTTGGTTCTGGTTGTCAAATGGGTCTCAAACCATATTTTTTTTATTTCTGCATTTACTTGCTAGAACTATGGCACATGAAAATGGGATTCTTTTGTAGTCATCTCATGAGTAGATCCTAACTGAACTTTTGCATTTTCTCAATGTCAAGGGCACGACATTCATGGTAATATCGTTTTTGAAAGTGCAGATTAAGAGGAGAGTGCCTTGGGTTAATGTTGGTTCAGAAGCTGTAGAGCACCAATTGTGTCAGGTTAGTGGGCAAAGCAGGCATGCAAACTAACGTCGCTTTTCTTTCTCTCCATCCATCTTCCTCTTGCTCGTTGGGACACCAGGATTCGACTCAGACATGGGTATGTGCTATCGTTACATCTGTTAAAGTTCCATTAGCAAGTTACACTTGTATTCTTAACAGTAATTGCCGTAAGCCGCAGCCTGAATGTTGACACTCATTCCACTTTGCTGTTTGTGTGCAGGCCGACCTGAAGAGCAGGATGACTCTGAGAACAGCACCATCTATATCACAGGCCTGACTGAGGGCGCTACTCTGGAAGAAATGGCAGAGTTCTTCAAGCACAGTGGCATCATCAGGGTAAGGGTGGTGGGGTTCTGGAATTGGTGCCCTCATACATTTTGTCATCTGTGGTGTTGGAGCTGTTGTTGGAGATATTGGGATTTGAATTTGAGGCTTGTTCTTGTAGATAAACAAGCGCACTGGTCTACCCGCCATTAACCTCTACAAAGACAAAGACTCTGGCAAAAACAAAGGAGATGCTACTCTGTCCTATGAGGAACCTCCTTCTGCCAAGGCTGCAGTGGAGTGGTTTGACGGTAAGCTATTTAACACATTATTTTATTATTATTTGCTTTATATTCAAAACTCTTGCTGACCAAATTGCAGTGCCCACCTACTGACCTTTTCCATGCACTGTTTCTGTATCTGCAGGAAAGGACTTCCAAGGCAAACGGTTGAAGGTGTCTATGGCGCGCAGGAAGCCCATGATGGGCATGGGAATGCAGATGCCCATGAGGGACGGCAGGGGAGGCATGATGGGACGCGGAGGTGAGATTGGGATGGAAAACCTAGTCTTTTTTATTAATCTATAGTGATTTACACACAATTCTTGTTCAAGTGATTATAAAAGAAGTGATTATAATAATTTCTCTCGGTTCTCTAAAGTCATTCAAGACTGTTCTATTGTCACAGTTGAAAGAAGCTAGGCAGTCATTGAATGTTTTTTCTTTTCTTTTTCTCCTGCAGCAATGATGGGCCGTGGTGGCATGGGACGTGGTGGGGACCGTGGCGGTTTTATGCCCCGAGGGGGCCCAAGGGGTATGGGACGTGGTGGCCCCACCGGTGGGAACATGCAGCCCAGAGCTGGAGACTGGCAGTGCCCCAATGCGTAAGCAACTATTCCATGTCTCTACCACATAAAAAAAAAAAAAAAAAAAAAAAAAAAAAAACATGTGAATGATTTGAGTTCTATGATCTAATGATGTGCGTTTGCTGTTGTAGGGGCTGCGGCAACCAGAACTTTGCGTGGAGAACTGAGTGCAATCAGTGCAAAGCCCCGAAACCAGAGGGCTTTGGACCCCCTCCTTTCGCACCTCCAGGTGAGTCACTCTGGCTCTGTCTGAAGCACATACACAGCAGGGCTCTACACTAACATTTTTTTTCCAGGAGCACTTGTGCGCCCAAGTTAAAACATTTAGGAGCACAGACAAAAATTTGGGCGCACAGTCAGTTCTGTACTTAACTTACACATAATCTAACATTACACTGCAGCTAACAGTTAAACATGCCAGTGCGAATATTAAGAATGACTGACAACATTTAGGCTACAGGAAACAGGATTTTAAACATCAGTGCCTACTTTATTTTCAGTCTGTTACTACAACTAAAAATACTACAACTAAAACAGTCCATTTTCTCTTCCACAAAACCCAACAAAGGCTATCAAGGATTTTTTTTTTTTTATCCTTTTATTTTTTATTTGAAATATCTGCATTGATGGGGGCAGTAGGCAAACGCCTACTTTCAAGGCAAGGCCTACTTTCGTTTTGCACTTCAGCTTGTATTCAGTGTAAACCAGGGGTCTCAAACTCAAATGAGCTGGGGGCCAATTCTGCCAACGTCATCTGATTGGAGGGCCGGCTATTTCTGAAAATGCAATGTTCTTTTTTTCCAAATACCACACAAAACTGCAAACAGAAAGTGCAAGTGTTTTTATATAGTTTTATACACCTGTGCTAGCAACCTTAGCTTATAAATAAAATAATAAAATAAATATTAATACAAATTATAAAACAAATGAAAAGCATAAAAACAGGTATGTGTTAGGTATGTGTGTTTCACAACAAATAAAAATATTTCCTCAACTTTTTTAAACCTGGCAAACTATAGGCGTCAGGGTTAAGAAAGCAACACCATTGGATTTTTATATCAAAATGTCAAAAGGCCATGGCTTGAAAGTGGTCAAAGATCAAGTCTTACTGTAAATGTAACAATCTTTGAGTAAAACAAAAGTTTATGAAGGGGGTAAATTTACCCATCTAATTTGCCACTGGATGGCAAGCACCTCAAATTATGCACCTTTCAGTAAATACTGGATGAACATATTTGAGCAGGTTTACTTTCCTTTTTTCATATTACCCACATAACAAATTAACAGGAAAACACCTAAGATGTATACCAACACCTAAGATGTATATGGTTTCTAAACCACAAGGCCTACAATAAAGTATTCTGGTCAAATCAGTTCCTATCGCGGGTAATCTGAGTACCCAGAAGTTCGCATCATATTGCGGGTGACTTTGTAGTTTAGAGCCCTATTTCTACTAGCCCTGCTGTCTGTACCACGTCCATTATGGACACTATCGTTACGATTACCACTGCAACCTCCAATCTATGTTGAGCAGAGGGTCGAAATAAGCATGGTATGCTTAGTGGACACCGTCGTATAGGCTACACGCAGACGCACCTCCATTCAATAGACGAGCGATCATAATCTCCAAAAGAATATTCTCCTTCAGATTTAGAATAGGTGAATAACATAGTCTACCTAAGACTTCATCACACGTAAACGTTTTTCAACATTTGGTGTAGGCCTATTTCTGCTTAATTTCTGCTTTAATTTGTGCAACACTATGGCCTGCATCGCTTCTGCGTCATTACAAATGCACGTCTTTGTGTTTTTCGCGTGTAATACAAGTAGCCTATTTCCTGAAAACTTTGCGCAGCGATTTTGGGTTTGAATGAAGCTCTGGATGTCTAGCACATAGTGGAGCAGAGTACAAATGAGATTTGTCACCCTACTTTGAACTATCTTCTATTTTAATCAGTATCGTTGTTTGTCGCAATTAAAAAGTATCAAGGGCCGGATTACATTATTATTTTGACATACGTCGCGGGCCGGATTTGGCCTGCGGGCCGGGTGTTTGAGACCCCTGGTGTAAACAAACAAGCATGCGTGGAAGCCTGGAGTTGTCAGTAGCGTTCTACCTTTGAATAAAATGGGAGTATTACGGGAGGCTACTTTTGTGCCTGTTCGCTACAGCTATATTTTGCATATTGCAGCCAATACGTCAACTGGGCTAAAAGGCATGTTAGGTTACCTTTCCTTCTCACTGCATTCTCAGAATCTCATCCTGTTCCTCCTATATCCGATGAATTCGGTGGATAGAAGGACTAATTTCTTCAATCTTTGCATCTTGGCTGGCTAGTCTAACTTTCCGTTTTTTCTGCACGCTCTTGGATTTGATAGAAGCGACTACTAGCGAGTCACAACGCGAAACTGCTAACGTTGATGGGAGGTGTAGTTTTTATGCTGCATTCGCGACGTGATTCTATGGTTTGCACCAGTAATGTTTCTCGATGTTGCGGTGTATTTTGTAGACAAACATTGACATGGTTGGGAGTCATTCGCACCAGTGCGCCTAAATATTTTTTTTGCACTCACGCCATCATTTTTACTCGCATGTGCGAGTGAAATGGGCGCACTGTAGAGCCCTGCACAGACTGCCTCAATCTGCCAGATCCACTCATTACATTTGGGCATAGTCATGCTGAAGTAATTGGATGTGGCTGTGGATGTCTGCCATGGCGTAAATTTTCTGGTCTGATAAATTTTAAAGTCAAGGTCAGACATGTATTTCAATGGCATCAGGTTTAAACTGAAAGTTAATCGCCCAGACTGTGATTTGAGTGAAATTCTGGGAATGTTATGTTAGTCCTTACCTGTTGTGGTTCTTCCTGTCAGGGGGTGATCGTGGCCGTGGTGGCCCTGGCATGAGAGGGGGTCGAGGCATGGACCGCGGGGGACCCGGAGGACCCGGTGGTCCTGGAGGTCCAGGTGGCTTCCGGGGAGGCAGAGGAGGTGATCGCGGTGGTCCTGGAGGATTCCGCGGCGGTCGTGGCATGGACCGGGGTGGCTTCGGTGGCCCCAGGGGGCGAGGGGGACCTCCCATGGATGACATGGGTGGCCGCGGAAGGCGAGGCATGGGACCACCTGGCAAGATGATGGACATGAAGTGAGTCTGACCTTTGGTAAAACTGGATCTAATATGTAACTTGACAGTCTGAGAGCAGAAGGACCATTGTATAATATATATATATATATATATATATATATACAAATGGTCTATAATATAATAATAGCCCAAACTGATTTGTGTTTATCCTGAACATTAGTTATTGTGCTTGGTGACAAGCCAGCACAAGTAGGTCACTGAATCTCAAGTGGTGCCATCTTTACTTTACTTTATTTTAAATTGACAACATTTTATTTGTCTTCACAGAGGAGAGCATCGCCAGGAGCGAAGGGACAGACCCTACTGAAGAATCCACGCTTGTAAAAATCCTCACAGGATTTGCCCTTCTAAGTGATTTTAAGTCACAAAATTCCATATTTATATCAGGTGTTAGTATGGGAACTGTCAGCTCAGCAGCTAGTCTACAGTGACCTTTTTGTATTTTATGTTTTTCTTTTTTAAAGTTTCTTAGTTTTTGTCTTTATGTTTGTGCAGAACGTCTAGTAAAACCAGTGGCAGGTGCATGCTATTTCGACTGCAAAATCAGATTTCTGGGAGATGTATTTTGTGGAACTTGTCCCAAGCAATTTTTTTAATCTTTATCCACCATTCTCTTCACCCATCTCCAATGTACAAAAATGTTCAATAAATGACAAACATAAATTTGGATTGTCTACTTTTGAGTGTACTTTGAGTGTACCCCTTTGTATGGTCCAAAAACAAACACATGTATGAGTGTTGGGGATAATACTCCTGATTTAGGGTTCTGAGTAACAATTCTAAATATTAATGCCTTTCAGACTACGCTCGCAGATGTCTTGTAGAAACGTACAAGAATATGCCATTAATAATTGTGTGGAATTCTGTAAAGATGGCTTTTAAGTGTAGCCCTTGGGCAAGTTCTGTCTCACAAAACATCAGCTCATGTGAGGAGTCAAGTAAAGCTGTTGCATAACATTTTGAGCATATGCACCATCACACATGGTTCAGGTCATACTTTTTAAATGGGCCCAGTGATCCTAGTTTTGCAGGCTTGTCTCTTGTGTGCGTAAGTAGTTCATGTTGTCCCGATTTTTTTGACATCCAATCTTGTGGATGTTCATTACTTGGCCCTAAATTATTTATGCCTTCGTAATTCTAAGCCCAGAGCTAACTAATGTACATTCATTGGAATGGCAGGTCAAATTTCTGGGTTTCCTGTGCAAACGGAGTGAGATGGAATGGGAAGTGTATAGACTATAGTGTCCTCAGCAGCATCCGTTGAGGTATGAATGTGCATTAGTCGATTAGCGAGTCCACAGGCCCTCTAGTGACGGGTCATGTACCCTCTCATAGCACCTAGACTTGAATGCACTGCCATCATCTGTTCTTCGACAGTAATTGCAGTGGTACTGTGCGGTAATTAAAACACCACCCTAACCCATTATTAATGTATTGGGTAAATCGGTGCTGCAGTCTGCAAACTTCAGCGATAAAGGGAGTACTTCAGAGAGAAGGAATGGGGAGTTCGTGGAGTTTTCCATTAAATGCAATAGCTCATATATTTCGGTATTTTTGTAACGGGATTTTTGCTAGGAAGACGCATATCACTTCAGATTTGATCGCACGTCATTTTAAGTGCGCCGTCGTCACTGTGTACTTCACGACGTTTTCGAACTCCGTCATAGCGTGTTCCCTAGTCCAATAAATGTTCCATCATACTAGCTAAAGGCTCCACCCTCCTGTCAAAGCAAAGGATGCAGGATGGGGCAGGAGCAGGCATTCTTCTGTCTATTTGACTCCCTCGATGAGTCAGCCCTGCTCAGTCTGGCATCCCTGAAATAAACCAAGCAATAACGTGAAGCAGGTGTTCCCCGCAGCTAGGCAGTTGGTGAGGGAACAGCACCACCTCACTGAACGGTTGCATCCACTCACTGCTGGCTACATTTTGTTAGCTAGTATCGTTTAAAAATGTGCGAACCAGGGATGAGCTTGCTGCCATCCCCTACCTCCTCAGGGACACAAGTTCAGGTGCCGGGGACCCACAAAGGATGGCTCTTCAAGTGGACCAATTATCTGAAGGGTTATCAGCGGCGGTGGTTCGTCCTTAGCAACGGCCTGCTGTCATACTACAGGTAGGATAGCTGAAAAGCTATTCCAGTGCTATGCTAGTGACATAGTAATATTCTGTCAAGTTTAGGGATAGCTTGCTAGCGAACATTTCTTAAAGGTCACGAATGATTTGGGCTATTGTTAATATAATGTATTTAAATAAACACAGGGACTGCTACAGCAGTCCTTTATTGTTAGTATGCAACCTTGACTAGGCTATTTGACGTTAAAAAATGAATGCACAGGCAGTAACAAAGTTGCATAGCCTAGTGACGTCTGAGCATAAAGGGCAATCCCCAAGCCATGTTCTATAGTTTTCTTTTTTAAATGAATGTCTGCTTTTCAAGCATAGCCTACTCTAGTAACTCCAGTTATTTACAGAACATGTGGCCGTGACCCAGACTGGTTATAGCTGGATGATTGCTGCCACAGAAATTTTATGTATATAGCCTAATAATACTAATTATATTCAGTAACAATATCATGCTGAGAGTAATGGTTGTGTGTGTGTGGTGGCTTAGACCTTGGCCTATGTCCATGAGCATATATTTTATAAATACATTTTTATTTATTTTTTTGTTATATATTTATTTTTATTTATGTGTATCTGTGTGTGCATGCTTGTTGTGTACACTTGTGTGCATGCATGCAGGCAACTGAGATGGCAAGCAATCGCTTAACTTCCTTTCCTAGAAAGTAACTTTATGTTTTTGTGTGTCTGTAGAAGTAGTACTAGTTAGATGCCTCTTTTCCCTGGTGTGTGTTTGTGCGCGTGCACGCCCTGTCCTATAGGACTCAGGCGGACATGGCACACACCTGTCGTGGCACCCTTAGCCTGGCCACAACGCACATCGAGGTGGGCGACCACTGCCATCTGGTGCTGAGCAGTGGTGGTCGGAGCTACTACCTGAAGGCCAGCTCTGAAGGGGAGTGTCAGCGTTGGATCTCTGCCCTCCAGCAGGCCAAAGCCAACACCACTCACATGATGCACCACTCAGGTGAGTGAAACTTTGGCTTTTGTGTTGTCATGGGATAAGTGACCGTTCCAGCGGCCATCTATCTTTTAAATGTCAAGAAACAAGTGAAAACCACAATTGAACGGTTGAGCAGAAATAACACAGAAGATAAAGGACATCAATGGTATTACAGTCATGGACCTTCTATTTTTGTATGGCACCACTTGGAGGAATGACGCAGCCAATATTCTGCTCCTGACTCATGCATCTAAGGTTCTATTTGCCCTTTTAAGGCAACCTTGTATATCACAGGAATACTGCTGTAACAGATATGCATGTATGCGGCAACCATAATCTATTCTAACCTTGACTCCGGAAGCAGACATTATTTTTAGATGCAGGAAGAAAACGGGAGGAATAGCAATTCCTTTTGGTTGTTGGTAAATCTTGTGTCAGTTCCTCTGTCCAACACAGGGAGGTGCTCTAGCGACGTGTTTATATCTCACCCTCAGATTCTGCACACAGTGTCATAAAGCCAAATTTTACTTTTGCACACCCTATAGTCAACATATTTGGTAGTTATATTTTAAGCTTCCTGATGGTGACATTTATCTTTTGTTTGTCATTGAATTTGCTTGGATTGTGTCAGACAATCAGGGTGACAGTTTCCTGATGTTAAGCCAGTGGGAGTCAATGACATGAATTTATATTTCATGACGGTGTCCACTACCAAAACAGCAGACCAATCAGAGCCAAATTTTGACTTCATTGTTTGTGTTATGTCCTCACCCATCGGTCATCCTACTATTTCTCCCTGTATCTCCATTGCCCTGTATTTTGCTCTCTCTCTCTCCTCTGTCTTGCTGTTGTTCTTATTTTTCTCTCACATATCTCACACTGATCATCTATGAATTATAATGCTGTACGTATGCTATATTAAAATAGCCCCCTTGTGCATCAAACTCCACCTCTTTCATGATGACGGAAAACACTAGGAGCTGGAATGGTGGGTGGCGAGAGAGTGCTTGTGAATGAGAGGCACATAGACAAGGGGCAGATGAAGGTGACTGGAGAAAGGGAGCGAGTGAGGGAGTGGGAGAGAGGGAGGGAGGGAGGGAGAGGAGGAGGAGGCGGCAGTGAGTGAGTGAGCAAGAGCAAGAAGGAGAGGGTAAAAGAGAGAGAGCACGGGAGGAAAAGAGAGAAAGCATTCCTCCACCCATTCATTCATCAGATTCTCCAGTGTTTGTACAGAAAGCCACAAGGATCCTCTCTCGTGAGTATTTGTTTCTTTTTTTCATTTGGATAGTCATGAAGGAGGTCTCTGGTTTAGTTTGTGGGTGTGTATGTGTAGTCAGCACACATTGGATGTTTTCCTTTTCTGTTACAGCAGATTACAGCAGAAGGAGAAATACTCTGTAGGGCCACATCATTAAAAAAATAATAGTAGCTGGAATAAATGTACATGGGATGAATGAATTATTTTCAAGATGATTGACTGTTGTGCTCGAAACGTTCCATTTCTACTGTGGGAATATGTTGATTAATTGTGTTTTGTGTGTGTGTGTGTGTGTGTCAACAAACCAGTGCCATTGGTTGTACATGCATTAAAGATGTTGTCAATACCAAATAATTTTATAGTCATTTTATAGTGGTTAATAGATGGTTTTATATCACAATCCTGTCAAATGAATGCACATTTTCTGTGTTAGTACAAACTCACACAGAGGACAGTGAGAGGTTAGCGGACAGTGTCCTCTATGAGAGTATGTTCCAGTACAGAACATGTGTGTTCATTTGGTTTGATTCTGAGCTTGTGTGTCTCCACATTGTTTCTGTTTTACTGCCTCCTTCAGCCAACCACTCCTGGCTCTTTTCTCTGGCAAAATACATTTAGTAATTACAGTTAAGTCACTCAGCAGGATTTGAAGGGGGTGAGAACCTATTTAGGTGGTTTAACATTCCCTGTGACCATGCTGCAGCTTAGGGAGCTGCACAGCACAATGAAGACAGGCTGTGCTGTTTTTGCAGTTATGCCATTACGTCTACAGTCCTCTGGCTTGCCGGGCTGGGGCTGAACAGGACTCCTATTGTTTCATTAGGGAGTATTTAAACACTAGCCTTTACCTACATAGCCACACAGAGATGAGGCAGAACAGCAAGAGCTATAGTAAGTACTGCAAAATTTAAGGTTTGTGGCTGCAGCTCTGGGAGTTTGTGAGTGTAACCTGACCATGTGTTTCTTTGTGTGTATTTAGGGGTGTGAATGGAGGATTGAGAAAAGGGCCATGTGCTAATTGGATTTGTTGTGATAAAGTGGATAGTCTGGTCAGCAGGAGCCAACATCAGCAATCACTCCCATGTATTATCCGCTAAGTTGTATCATGAAAATAACAGCATCTATCTATCTGTCCATTTTTTATGGATTAAGACTATATGCCTTTCCTCTTTCCATGATTCCCTATATGTCTTTCCATAAACATTTTCTCTGTCTCGGTTTTCTCAGTTTCTGTTAGCAAAGGCTACTGTAGTTTAGTCAGAGATGACTCATACAGCTACCCCAGTCAGGTTCAGGAAGGTGAGAGCTCTCATCAGTAATGTGTTTTTCAATCTTGGCATCACTGTGTAAATCAACAGCCATCCCGCTCTCTCTCTCTCTTTCCTCTTTCTCCCTCTCTTCTCCCCCCTCCATCTCTCACCCCTCCCGCTCTCTCTCTCTCTCTTTCCTCTTTCTCCCTCTCTCTTTTCCCCCATCCCTCTCTCTCTCTCTCTCTCTCTCACTCCCCTCAAACATACAGACCACACCACAGGCATGATTCATCCCCTGCCAGATTAATTTTCGCACTGCTCTCATTGAGACACTGGCCAGGTTCAAGGTCTGAGCGCTGGGCGGACCTGAGACACCTCAGACACTGCTGGTGTGAAACACAGCGAGTGCGTAGAGACGCTCGTCCATGACGGCGCCGATCGATCCTTTGCCAGATTTGGGTCACAGGACCACTGTGGCAGCTTTGAATACGCTGTTGTTTTCTGCATCACTCTTGCTGTCTCTGTGTCTGTTTTTAATCTTCTTCCTCTAAGACCACACTAATCCACTTTCCCAGATTGTGTTTTATTTCTCTCTGATGTCGTTAGGTTGCAAAGTCCCCCTCAATTCTTGCTTTAAGCTGACCAAGCTAGCTGATGAGATTTTGTTGGGAAAGTTGAAAGTTATAATTAATCGGTGGTTGTTAAACAAGGTACTTTTTGATGCCATCAGTCTAAAAATGTCATCAATATCAATTTTAGCTGTCATGTTGAGTGCTGGTCGATTTGGCCAACTGAAACTGGAGTACTTGATTTTCCATATTGTTGTTTCAGTGGTGTGTGTGTGTGTGTGTGTGTGTGTGTGTGTGTGTGTGTGTGTGTGTGTGTGTGTGTGTGTGTGTGTGTGTGTGTGTGTTCATGTAGATCAACACCTCTGCTCCCAAATGCAGAGGCCCGCATTAGTAAAAACAATAGTGTTCATTGTCATATGATCCAGGTCTGCGGGATCCAGGTGGTGGTCTGATGTCTGATAGGCACTGTACTCTGTTACACAATGGAAAGACTATGTAAAGGCATCATTTGATGCCATGTTCAGCTGATGTCCATCCTCCAGGTCAGTGGCTCGTACACTAACTGCAGGTGAAGTGTCCAGTGGCACTCTACTCATCTCCAGTAGCATTCGGTTTGTTTTAAATGGGCAGAGAGAGCAAGACTACAGTTTTCTGGCATGATTCATACTGATCAGTATTCAAGAGCATTATTAGTGTGTGTGTTCTGTGTGTGTGTGCGTGTGTGTGTGCGAGAGAAAGAGATAGAGGCAGAGTTTCACCTGTGAAGTTGTTTGTGTTCACTTCTCACCATGGCAAAGTGAGTCATGTGGGTAGTGCCACTCCACAGCTGGTGTATCACCCTGCAGTTCTAATGGGGAGCTTGCGGCTCTGGCTCTATACTCTGATTGTATTGTGTAAAATGTCTGGTGTCCAAGGTTGTTTTGGATTTCTCTCTCTCCTTTTCCTCTCAGTGTGTGCTGTACTTGCTAGTGATTGCTGTGCTCTTGCAGACTCCTAAGGAAAGCAGAGGAAGGGAGGGGGGAGGGGGGCTGAAATGCGTCATTTTTTTCACCCTGTCCTGCTGCAGCTAAAAATAGGCCAGCCTGCTGATTGCGTGGGATTGCGTCTCCAAGGCAACCGTGTTTCATTCACAGAATTGGTGCTCAATGGGGTGGGGGGTGTTGGGGGTCTGCTGCTTGAATGAGAGCAGACAGTAACATGTTGGTTTTCTGCTCCTGCTTCCCAACTCAGACATTTCTCCATCTTGTGTCTTTGCTTTTTTGTCCCACATATCTGTATAATTGTGTTTACTGCAGTATAGTGATGTTTCTCTAATGACAGGCTTCAATCTCTACACATGTATATGTATATATATATAGACAAAGTGTATGTTGAAGTGCCTTCACCTAAACGTTATTGCCTGCTTTTGTGAATTCTCCAGCTTCCTCTGTTTTATACAATGATGCAAGTTGGTTAACACAATGTACAGTGAATACAAACTTCTCTGACCTTCAGTATGGCATTTAATCTGATACTCCATTAGAGGTCTGCTCTACACCCAATTAAATGGTGCTTGATTCAATTGTCCTGTGCATTGACTCTCTAAATCATCTTCTAATCGAACTAACAGCGTAAATCTTGTGTGTCAGTTGCTCTACTTCATATTTTATGACATTCTGAACGCTGTTGCCTCTGCCCCCTCTGGCCACAGACGACTCTGGCGATGAGGGTCCCGTCTCGCAGGCCGAGCGCACCCTGACGCAAGGCGCTCTCAAGACGCTCGCCAGCAAGCTCGAGGACCTGAGCACGTGCAACGAGCTCATCGGCAAGCACGGCGCCGCCCTCCAGCGCTCGCTGGGCGAGTACGAGGAGTTCCACGCTGCCACCGAAGGCGCCAGTGACAAGCTCAAGGCCGTCAACGAGCGCGCCGCCCTCTTCCGCATCACCTGCAATGCTATGGTCAATGTGAGTGCAGTGCCACAGGCTTGATGAACTAACCTTAGGTCCATGCCCTCAACTGACCCTACCCTGCCACAATTCTGCATTATGTACAGTGCTTCTGCCCATAGACTTCGGAACAGAGTTGGCTATGTAGGACTTTTTGCTGGCAACAGTTCCAAGGAGGCTTAGTGCAGTAAGCACTGAGTACTGCTACTAGATTCAACGTACAATTAATCAACAAGGGCATACTGTTGTTTATTCGGTTACGTTGAAGTGTTGTTAATCAACTCTGTTGCAAAGGATTATTTTGTAACACTACTCCCTTGTACAAATTACTTGAAAGGAGTTCACAGCTAGTCTATCTGAGGAAGAGCTAATGTGCATTCCTTTATCCTTTAAATCCCTGCTAAAGTACACACTTTTTTACTTTCCTGAAATAAACACATTATTGTCTCCTGGAATTGTTTTCCTCTTACAGGTACAATTTCTTGTTCTGGAGAAATGGATGCTTTTTTTCTACTTGTTTCAATTATTTTTTGAACGAGGGTGTACCAGTTACAATGCACAGTGTCCAATGAAAATAAATAAAAACAAGTAGAATTTTGTCCATTGAATGTTGTAGATGCCAAGAGCATTAGTGAATCATCCTAAAGGTGGCTGAAATGTGGCTGAGAGGGAGATATTCTCACGTGGCGCGCCATCTGTTACCATGACTTCAGTTCCCAGAGTGCCAAAATTTCAGCGGAAGCATTCCCCATCGTTTTTAATTTGGGCCAAATGCATTCATTTCTACCTGAGCGTTTGGAACGTGAGTGTGATTAAGGCTGCCCCTTCCTTCCTGTCCACCTGGCGCGGCTCCCGTAGGCATGCCGGGACTTCCTGGACCTAGCGGAGTTGCAGAGCCGGCGGTGGCAGAGAATTCTGCAGCACGAGAGGGAACAGCGCCACCACCTGGAGGAAACCATTGAGCAGCTGGCAAAGCAACACAACTGCCTGGAGCGGGCGTGGAGGGAGGCGCCCAACCCACACGCAGGTAGAGGACACACACACATACACACACACACACACACACACACACACACACACACACACACACACAAGTACAGCTTCCTAGCCACACTCGGCCCAGAAGAGGTGTATTCAACCATAAATACATAAACCATATAAAATGCAACCATGCGTTTGGCCAGCTGTTTTTGCTCATTATTTCTACATATCAGGAATGACCTGAATTGACAAGTCCAGATGGCTTATGGGCAGAAGCACTAATGAGGACTGTGACCTTGTTACCCCTAGGGTGTGAAACCACACACACACACACACACACTGTTTGACTGTGCTCCACTACTGTTGAATGTGTGTGTGTGTGTGTGTGTGTGTGTGTGTGTGTGTGTGTTTCCCAGAGGGGGCTGAGGGGGATGAGAGTGACGAGGATGAGAACACGGAGTTCTTTGATGCCATGGAGGACTCTCCCGCCTTCATCACAGTGACCTCGCCAGAGCACAACAAGCACAGGTGGGTCAGAGGGGCAAGAACCCAGAACCGTCAGAGTGGACCTGTGTCTTTGAAAGAACAGGAAGAAACAATGACAGCTAAATGTACCCATAAATAACCTGAATACAGGCATCAGCCTAACAGCGAAAGAGCAAGTCAGCTCAGACCTTGTAGACTGTAAAGCTTTTACAAGTGGGACCGTATTATATGACTTACAGGCTACACAGCAGTCTTTTGCTGAACCTCAAGGGCATTACTAAATTAAAACATAATTTCCCGCCTGACTGCTTTCAACATTTAGGTGGGAGTGTGTGTGTGTATGCCTGTGTGTGTGTGTGTATTATACTCTGCTACTCCACTAAACTGTGTGTGTCCTATCACAGACTTTCAAGTAGCGGCCAGAGCATGAGTGGTGGGTTGGTTACTGACTGGAGTCAAGAGCATGTGAGTGGCACCCTCACTTGATCATAAACACACGCACTACCTTTTGATCATAAACACACACACTACCTCTTGATCATTAACATACACACTACCTCTTGATCATAAACACACACACTACCTCTTGATCATAAACACACATACTAGCTCTTGATCATAAACATACACACTACCTCTTGATCATAAACACACACACTACCTCTTGATCATAAACACACACACTAGCTCTACCTGCTCAAGCTTTTATTTCCTGAGTCTGGTTATGGTTTATTGTCCTCACGTAAGAGGCGAGTTCACATGCTAAATGTAGTAGACAAAGCACTGCAATCCAGAGCAACTGTACTGTACTGTAAATCCAGACAAGCCCTCCACCAGTGTGGAGCCTTAGCTGTTGTGTAATGTCAGCTTGTGTGTGTGTGTGTGTGTGTGTGTGTGTGTTTGTATGTGTATGTGTGTGTGTTTGTGCAGAACTCCTCTGACTCAGGTCAGCTGCGCAGAGCCCGACGGACCCGCATCCCTGACAAGCCCAACTACTCCCTCAACCTATGGAGCATCATGAAGAACTGCATCGGCAAGGAGCTGTCCAAAATCCCCATGCCCGTAAGCATCTTGCGCTCTCTCTCTCTCTCTCTGTGTGTAAGTGAATGTGTGCGAGTCTCTCTTCTACCAGATGAATTTTTAATACGTACTATATGCATGTCTAAAATATGTATACAGTTGAATATAGAAAAGGTTTTTTCCAGTCTACAGTAAAAGTATCTACAACAAAGTATGGTAAGGTATTTCTTTTCAGTATAGTACCCTTTGTCCTGTTTCAAACAGTATAGTACCCTTTGTCCTGTCCAGGTGAACTTCAACGAGCCCCTGTCCATGCTCCAGCGTCTGACGGAGGACCTGGAGTACTCGGAGCTGCTGGACCGGGCTGCCCACTGCTCCACGTCTCTGGAGCAGATGTGCCTGGTGGCGGCCTTCTCCGTCTCCTCCTACTCCACCACAGTGCACCGCACCGGCAAGCCCTTCAACCCGCTGCTGGGGGAGACCTATGAGCTGGACCGCCTGGAGGACTACGGCTACCGCTCCCTCTGCGAGCAGGTCAGAGAGTGTGCACGTCCAGGTGTAGGGGAAAAAACTCATATGCTAAGTCGTATGCATATACAACCACACAAGCATGTATGGTCATACACATGTAAACACAATGCACACAAAATATGCAAACAAATGCTCTCCTCTCACACAGAAACATAGTGAGATGTCAAAATCCCCATTTTTATTGTGTACTATACCATCATAATTTATTACTTATCATGGTTAGTGTTTGAATGAAAGTTATCTCAAGGACTTGTCTTGGATGAGATGGTGGATGGATGGTGTGTGTGTGTGTGTGTGTGTGTGTGTGTGTGTGTGTGTGTGTGTGTGTGTGTGTGTGTGTGTGTGTGTGTGTGTGTGTGTGTGTGTGTGTGTGTGTGAGTGAGTGATGCTCGTGCGAGTGATACCACCAGCTTACTTATCCCTGGAGAGATATTATATATTATTGTGTATTAATCATGCTTAATTATAATGCACTGGGACTGGAACAGTTAAGTATTTTTAGGAAGGGCACCAGCTACTACAATTGTGCTTAATGTTGTGCACTGATGAAATTTGACATGTAACAGTAACATAAAGAGGAAAGCAATGGTATCTTCAACCACAAACAAATATATATATAATATATATATATATATATATATTTGTGTGATTTTATAAGCAAATAAATATTTTCTATGCATTACAGTTATATTACTGACATTCTCTTTGGTTGTTGAGTTAATAAGTTAAAAGCTGAGCTGTAGTAGAGCTGTACTGAACGCATGGAGGTTGTTTCCAAATCACATGCAAATCACATGCATTTGCTGATTTTTCTTCACACAGCTTTTTTATGACTTGTCTTTGGTTTTCAGTCTGGGGACATTGAAATAGTCAATGTGTGTGTGTGTGTGTGTGTGTGTGTGTGTGTGTGTGTGTGTGTGAGTGAGTGATGCTCGTGCTGGTGATGACCTTGTGCTGATGGGCTCCTCTGCAGGTGAGCCACCACCCCCCGGCGGCGGCCCATCATGTGATGTCCCAGCGGGGCTGGACCCTGTGGCAGGATATCACCATCGACAGCAAGTTCCGTGGGAAATACATCTCTGTCATGCCACGAGGTTAGTGCTTTAATGGATTCATTTAGTTGATATATATGGTGGCTATTCTGTGGATATATATAGCTGGTGTACTTTGATGCCAGAATGCTGGTAAGGTGCTTTGAGTGTACTTTAGAACAAGTACATTGCTGTGTGATGTAAGCAGTGGGTCCTGTATTCAGTATTTCGAGACAATGTGTTTTGGAGCTTTCATTAATTGTCCTCTCTGTTCATCTGCCGGACTCCAGGCTACATCCATCTGCAGTTCCACTCCAGTGGTAACCACTATGTCTGGGGCAAGGTCACCTCCACAGTGCATAACATCATCGTGGGGAAGCTTTGGATCGACCAAGTAAGCCTTTCTTCCCAGAATGTGCATGTGCCTCCATATGTGTGTGTGTCTGTGTGTGTGAGAGTGTGTAGTGCATGAGCAAGACAGCATGGGTTGGCAACATTGTCTGTGTGTAGTTGCATGCGCATGTAGAATATTCTGTCACTATGGGCCCTGATTCACTTCATCGCCATCTGTCTACAGCGATTGTTTTTCACACAGCTCCCCCTTGTGGTCTGCTTGAGCTCATGCTGTTTTGTTGATGAGCTCATGCTGTTAGTCATGAGCTTTCTCATTGGCCCAGTACATGCAGCACTTCAACCACCAGCTTACTTATCCCTGGAGAGATATTATATATTATTGTGTATTAATCATGCTTAATTATAATGCACTGGGACTGGAACAGTTAAGTATTTTTAGGAAGGGCACCAGCTACTACAATTGTGCTTAATGTTGTGCACTGCTGAAATTTGACATGTAACAGTAACATAAAGAGGAAAGCAATGGTATCTTCAACCACAAACAAATATATATATAATATATATATATATATTTGTGTGATTTTATAAGCAAATAAATATTTTCTATGCATTACAGTTATATTACTGACATTCTCTTTGGTTGTTGAGTTAATAAGTTAAAAGCTGAGCTGTAGTAGAGCTGTACTGAACGCATGGAGGTTGTTTCCAAATCACATGCAAATCACATGCATTTGCTGATTTTTCTTCACACAGCTTTTTTATGACTTGTCTTTGGTTTTCAGTCTGGGGACATTGAAATAGTCAATCGTCGGACGAAGGACACTTGCCACCTGAAGTTCTCCCCCTACAGTTATTTCTCCCGGGATTCCCCTCGCAAGGTGAGTGAGTGTCACACCATCAGATGGCAGTACTGCATCAAGAAACACTAAACTATTAAAGACATTTCATAATAGAACATTCGGGTTTAAAAAACAGTCTGACAGTGCAGCCCTCTCAGAAACAAAATGCAGATCTACCCGCTCAGCCAGCAGGATGCATTCCTAACATGATAGAGGTCCCCAAACCTCTCACTTCCCCTCAGGCCAAAAACAGCTATAGTTGTTGTGTCTGGATCTGAATGTGAGTGTGTGTACATGTGCTTCTGTCTCCTGGTTAAGATATCCACCTCTAACTGCCAAGCTCTGACTAACAATGTCATCCTCTCACTTGGCATTCAATACTGAGAATAGCCCTGGGGAAATAATTGGAGCGAGTTGTGGAAACAGCATCATATTATTAGGGGATTGTGGTAACATAGTGGTGAAGGGGCCGACATGAAGCAGTCTGAAAAGTTACTGCCATCATTGTTCCCTTGAGCAAGGCACTTAACCCTGAGCTGCTCCAGGGAGTCTGGTCCTGCAACTAATTGACTTCTGTAAGTCGCTTTGGGTAAAAGTGTCTGCAACATTTAATAAAGATAAAGATCAGTCTCTCTCTCTCTCTCCTCCTTCCTGTCTTTCAGGTGACGGGGGTCGTGATGGACAGTGAGGACGCAGCCCACTACATACTGTCCGGCACGTGGGACGATAAGATGGAGTGTGCCAAGATAGTTGACAGCAGTGGCGGCGGCTGTGGGGGCCCTGATGTTCGGCAGAAGACCGTCTACCAGACCCTTCCTGCTAAACTACTGTGGAAGAAATACCCACTGCCGTAAGCAGGAATCCAATGTAGTTCTCATTAATGTTAATGGAGGACATTAAGTCTACAAATGATCATGGCGGATGATTGAAAAACTACATTTATTGCTGGCGTCCATTGATTGCATTACATTATGTAACAACTTGCATTCATGTTCTGTCCAGAGAGTACCAGCTGTAGCAGACCCTTCATATTACTCTCCTCTTGCCTCGTTTACATTATGCTCTATCAGTGCCTATCATATTACTCTCCTCTTGTATCGTTTACTTTTTGCTCTATACTCTATCGGCGTCTTTCATATTACTCTCCTCTTGTATCGTTTACGTTACACTACACTCTATCGCTCTTTCCAGAGATAACGCGGAGAACATGCACTACTTCTCGTCGCTGGCACTGACTCTGAACGAGCCCGAGGATGCCGTGGCCCCGACGGACAGCCGGCTCCGCCCCGACCAGCGCCTGATGGAGGAGGGGCTCTGGGACGAGGCCAACGCCCACAAGCAGCGTCTGGAGGAGTCTCAGAGGCTGGATCGACGCAAGAGGGAAGCGCAGACTGCCATCGCGCTGGAGGAAGGTGAGGAGGGGGTGAGGGACATCTCAATGGAGGAAGGTGAGAAGGGGGTGAGGGAGGGAGGCTATCATCGCTCTGGAGGGGGGGGGGGGGCATAAGAGAGACCTTTCCAGAAGTCCCAGTTGTCCTCTTCCTGTTGAAACCTTTCGGAATTAATAAAGTTATCTATCTATCTATCTATCTGTCTGTCTGTCTGTCTGTCTGTCTGTCTGTCTGTCTGCCTGCCTGCCTGCCTGCCTGCCGGTCTGTCGGTCTGTCGGTCTGTCTGTCTATCTATTAGTATTCATCCATCCATCCATCCATGAGCAGATCCCACTCAGATCCAGTCAAGGTCCTCAAGGTCAAGGTTGTCTGATTGCCCACCCTGCTCTTGTGCCCTTAGGCCGAGACATCGACAGTTACCAGCCCCTGTGGTTTGAGAAGAGGTCAGACCCTGACAACGGGAACAGCAGCTATGTGTACCGTGGAGGCTACTGGGAGGCCAAAGAGAGCCAGGACTGGAGCCAGTGCCCCAAGATCTTTTAGGGGGAGCCAGTACGTGCAGCGAGCGGTCATGGAGTTACTCGGACAGCAAGGCCACAGAGAGCTGATGCTGGGCCTGCGTGGGTGTGTTCGACATGACACATAAGTGCGCGTAACAAAACAAAACAAAACACATTTAAAAACATCTGAGAACAGACTGTGTTGTTGTTTTTTTCTTTCATGAGCTCTGTCTGTACAAAGGAAAGCTCTGTCTTGAGATCAGTCTGTACAAACACAAAGTGTGTATGGTTTGGTGTGGTGTGGTGTGGTGAAGTGAAGTGAAGTGAAGTGAGGTGAGGTGAGGTGTGCGTGCGTGAGTGTATGCGTGCGTGAGTGTGTGCGTGTGTGCATATGTGTGTGTGTGTATGCTGTGTTTCTTTTTTTTTTCATTTGTGTGTCAAAAAACAATATTGCATGAAAATAAGTTGTAGACGCCAGCCGTGAGCACTTTACATAAACACTGAAATCACTGGAACTGTAACACAGTACAGGCGGCACACGGCTGCGTGAAGCAGTTCATTGAGAGTCTAGAATGGGTGAGTGCCTAAACCTGCCGACGCAGTTCCTGGAGTGTCAGCGCTTCTCAGATTCTAGCTCTCATGTCAGTGTTAAAGACATCCTCATATCCAGTTTGATATAAGAATGTTTTCATATCATATATGGATGCAATTGTGCAATTTTCTGCCTGCAACAACATTTGCATTAGTATATCATCTGTGTTGCTGCAACACATATGAACTGTTTTGGGTGAAGTAACACAGCTGGAAAAAAACACACTGTGATTCAGCATCTTCAGTTATTTACATTTATAACACTTCACGTGAATTATTAAATGACGTCTGACATGTAATGGGATTACGTTTGATTAAGTCTGAACCCCAGGCTTCAGAAAAGAAAGTGTTTAATATGAAGTTTATCTAGGTGAATTAATTTGATCTAGATCTGTAAGAAAAAACATGCCTCATTCCTGTGTTTGAGAAACATACAATCAATGACATTTCTGTAAATGTAAATTATGAAAAATGTTTGTGTACTTGAGTGTGTATGATCACTTGTTGCATTGAAACAGAAGAATTTATCCCCAGTTTCTCAAGACTATTGTAGCATAAAAATCAACCAGTGTCAGAGGCTGGCACAACAGTCCTCCACTTTGAGAAATAGCAGGCTATTCATAATAATGGGAACAGAGATTCTTTGAGCTGCACCACTCTTGAGGAACTTGACTCTTTAGTTACTGCATGTTTCTCTGGAAACATTTGACTTGGGGAATCATCAGTAAATTATCACATGCTTTACACATACAGATGCCTTCAGTTTGTTCTCTCACGTATGTGTCTATCTGAGATGCCATACAAATGCCATACCAAATCTATAGGCCAAAACTATGAACACACTTATCAACCGACTAACGTCCTATTAGAATTTTCTGTGCAGAAACTTTTGCACTATCCACCGTTTTTGCTAGTAAT
The DNA here is from genome assembly GCF_046254945.1 of Alosa pseudoharengus. Lineage (NCBI taxonomy): Eukaryota > Metazoa > Chordata > Actinopteri > Clupeiformes > Clupeidae > Alosa > Alosa pseudoharengus. Next base: position 32,141,844 of record NW_027468640.1, read on the forward strand.
AATCAGACTATGCTGTGTTACATGTAAACGGGAATATTAATTGGATATTTTATCAACAACTCATGTAAACCCCATAATTGTAATATTGTCTTATTCTGAATAAGGTCAATAGTCATGTAAAGGTAGTCATTGATGCTCACCTCACAACTCTGACTAGAAGCATTATTGCTACCCAACCTTTGCGTTTTGCTTTCTTATGTAAATGTTATTACACCTTTGTAGTACAGTATGCAAGCTGTGTCATGGGGTTAGTGCTGGCTATGCCGGTGGAGAACGGTCTCTCAGACCCACATCCAGGTAACCTATATTCACCATGCAGATACACTCTAAACCCGAACTAGTTGTCATTACTAGAAAATTGCGTAGAAAACCGATTGCCTTACACCATTCTAGTTTTTACAAAACATAAAACTAAACATGTTTAGTTGTGTCAACTAACAACCTTATGTTGATGCTGTAGACAAATTAAGCTTACATTAGTAGTCTTTACTAAAAATCTTTAGTTCACTTAACTTATTGTTTCAGAAGTTGCAGTTGTATAAAATAACTAGGTTAAAATGCATGTTAACAAATTCATTAAAATATGAACTAAGTTCTGTAGATAGGCCTATTGTTTTTTTTATTTTAAGATTAGGGTACTGTATTAATTTAATTGTTTTATTAAAAATTGAAAAGAAATTCATCACAATGTATAGGAATGCCTTTTATTATTGATAAAACATGAACAAACAACATTTAAACTCATAAATATTCCACATCCACTGTAGATGAAGAACCTATAAAAAAAGACGAAGAACCTATAAAAAAGAACATAAGAAAACAATTTTTTAGTCCATGTTCATTTACACAGTTGAAATAAAAGTTTGTTATATCACCTATGAACGCAACAAATAAGTGAATGGACATCGGCTAACATTAGCCAAAAGCTAACCAACATGTGCTGCTATGGTTAGCTAAAACTGTCTAAGACAGAAACACCTACTTCAATGATAAAGTCTGAATTAAACTTAGTAGCACCAAGACAAGTATATTTACACGAAAACATATGTGATATTGTTATAATCTGGCATACACACCCATTGGAAGGTAGCTACCATGAGCTAACTGTCCGAAAAACTACTAGCATGCTAACAACGGAGCTAATGTTACCTTACTTTTCTCAGGTTAATGTAAGTTAATCACGTAAACAAACATTTAGCTAACTATTGGTCAAACTGAACATAATTTTCGGTTATTTCATCAGAATTTTAATCTTTCAACAAGTTCATCAGAAAGTTCACCCACCATTTGATGTAGTAGCCTATTTGTCACAGCAGCAGGAGGCATGGAGTCATTCATCTGGACTGAGAAGCAGGAGGAACGGTTGATGGGCAGAATTTTTTTAGACCCCTCCTCTGCCTTGCAAAAACATAACATTTATCATTGTCTCTGCTTAACATGATCAGTGCACTGTATATTTCACTTAAATAGTACAATCAACTCATTTCTTTTAGTTATGACATAGAGTTTTCACAAAACACACAAACATTAGTAGTGACCACCTAACATATTTATTACAACTAAATCTGGGTTTAGAGTGTACAATTTGGCAAGGAAAAGCCATGCCGGCTTTCACTTTCCGATGCACAGTATGATGCAGACACAAGAGTGGCGTTCACCACACAGTTTGACTTAAAAATGTGAAGTTGGGTGGTTTTCTCAACCAACAAAAAACTAATTTGCCACACCCTGACAATCCCTGTTAGTAATATTACAGTGTAATATTCAGGTAAAGGTTTCTACATTTACAAAATGAAAGAGAAAACCTCAACTACCTATCCAAACTAACACGTAGCACTGGAAGCCTATTGTAATTGCTGTAATGCAAATAGCATATTTGCATGCCAAATAGACTACATGGTAGGTCACAAAGTTCAAATTCAAATACTGTTTGAAAAATCTGTAGGCCTGTATCAATTTACATAAGCCAGGGCCGTAGTCACCACATTGAGGGGGACGTGTCCCCCCCCCCCCCCCCCCCCCCCCCAATATTCGGACATAGAAAAAGAAAGAAAGAAAGTGCTATACTAGGCCTACAGGAAACCAGCACGTATCTGAAATGTAATCAAACGTAGGGCCTAAATAACGCACAAATTAGTGACCTGGTTCCAGAGTAGCCTAGCCTACACCCCTGAGTGGTTTGTACTGGTGATTTTTCGTTAGTGGCGTGCGCTATCAAAAGCTACTGCGGTGAGGTAGGGCTGTCAACAATATCGCAAAAGCTACTGGAACAATTTTCACAAAACTTCTTGGAAAGGTGTAGCACAGGCTAAGGAAATCCCATACATGTTTGGAGCCGATCAGACTGAAAGGGAACATTTTCCATATTGTAGCCTATTCTCGCAATGATAGCGAAAGTGAAACGTTTCATTTTAAATGATGAATTTGTGCAAGCCTGTGTCATTTCTTTCACGTCTTTAATGCATTCATATGCTAAGTAGTAATGCAAGAAATTAACGTGTACTCTAATGATTGTTGCATATTATTTAGATGCGCACTCAATCGCGCATCCATGCAGGCAAAACGTGATCAAATGTGGCGACGTTTACAATACGTGATCGCCTAGTTAATGTGAATCGCGGACAATAACCAAAGAAAGGAATTTGCACCTCCATTCACCAATTAAAGGCTGTAGTAGGCCTAGTGTTTCTATGTTGGCACAAAACGTAATTTCTGTCAGAAGCCAGTCTATAATGCATACAGCGGTAACATGAGGTGAGTCAGACAGAGGGGCCTGTCGACAGGCGTAGCCTATTCCTGAATCCTGTCCCTTTCAAACTACGTTAAAATTGTGTGATTAGCCGCCAGCATAATAAAATCTAAATTAAAAGACAAAATCTTATTAGGCTCCAAACCTATGAGTCTAAGCCTTAGTTTAAAAAAATCTTCAGGTGTAAGTAATAAGTCAAAGAACCACATTCTGTGTAATATAGAGGTTATCAAAAGATACTCTTGATTGTAATTTCTTTTAAAGTATACATTTTGAACACAAATGGAGTCACGGGTCCAGGGATGGACCAGTGAAGTTGCTTCTTCTCCACCCTTCTGTTTTCACAAAACTCACCGGGGGGGGGCTTCTGTTTGGGGGTCCCTCAGACTCCACCACAGATTTGGTCCCCCCCAATGTTGACATCATGACTACGGCCTTGACATAAGCCCTTGTGCACTTGCTGTCTGTAGCCTAGTAAGAGGCTTGTATACACAGAGGAAACCTTAACAGTGAGTCAGTAGGTTACATCAGTCAACACTAGGCATATTCTTTTACAACCATAAAGTTATAAAAGCACAATCTCATGCTGTCTATGGCTGGGGTACTGATGAGAATAATAAGAAATGACAGTAGGCCTATGCTTCTGCTTGTGGGCCAGGCTGTTCTCTGCTTGTGGGCCAGGCTTAACTGTGTTCTGGTGCACAGTATGCTGTACACCCTGTCCTTTATCACTGCTACCACATGGGACACTGTGTTCTCATGAAAACGTTTTCTGTTTAGGCCACTTGAGACATATTGAAGCGCTGGCAGTGGCCAATGAGGTATTTTGTATGTTTGCACACTAAACCTGATAAAGCAACCCATTTTCACCTTTACAAACATCAAAAGATAAGAAGCTGGGGTGCTTGTGAAAAGCCAATTGGCCTTTGAAGATGTTATTACTCATTTCTCACACACAGACTGGTGTAGTGAGCATGACTTGGGATGTAGCCTATGTCTATGGCTTATTTTAATATCTATTTAATGTCAGGCTATAGTATTATACTGCCATGGTGCCCACTGATTTGAAGTAGGCCCATACCACATGTTGCATCTCCTGGCAGATTCCAATTTTTTTGAAGACCATAGCACAACAAAGGTCTTTTTTTACTTCTGAACAACTTTAGCATGAACATGTTTAGGCCTGATCACTAAATGGGACGGAACCCAACTAACCTGTCAGATAGGCTATGTTTCAGCTGTAGCCTTGCCCTACACACCCAAACCAGGTCAAAAAATAAATATTTGTTGGCACAAATAGCCTTTTGTCATAAGCAATCACCTGTTTATTTTCCAGGAGGGAAAATATTGCCCACTGTAGGCTAATTAAAACCCCTTCATTGGTTGAAGCCACACCCAGGCAAATATTATTATTATTATTATTATTAACGTTTTACTTTTGACTGGATGGAATTGCGGCTCGGTCCGACGTTTGTGGATTTCTCCTTCACAGAGACCGATTTTTTTCACGAGCGGACAAAAATGCGGATTATATGACCTTCCTTCCCAACCACATTATCTGCTTAATATTTTAACTGATAACGTACATCATACGTGTAAATATTTACATCTGTGAACTTTGTCCTCGTAGCTGACCTACGTTTGTCATATGGTGCAGGGTCAGTCGGTGATGATGGGCTTCACAGGATGTGTTCGCGGTGACGTTACGCAGACTACGCATAGCACAGCTGATCTGGCAACAATTGAGATTGCGAGGGCAGTGGAGACATCGACAAAGGCTGATGAATGCACGTGAAGGTGTTCCGAACACAGAAGAGCATAAGAGAGGTAATGTCGCGATAAAAATGACATGGTGAATAGTTTTGTATGCTAGTTTTCTGTACTTTGCTGTGAAGTATGTTTGTCTTGCGGCGCTGTCAATTGACTGTCTGGTTGAACACCGACCGACCGGTGTCTGTTTTCATGGGTTGCAGTCTGGGTTTGTATCCCGATTTAGGCAGCCGATCGTTTCTCGTGACCTCTGAAAGAAAACAGCTTAGGCGCTATTTACTGACAGCTGATTTACAGAGAAACATGTGATGGGCTGTAGGAAAGAACCAAGTTCACTGGGCCCGTCATTGTAGTATTAGCCAGCTAATGGTGTGCTAGCTCCCAGGCAGGCAGGCAGGGTAACGTTATTCCCTGCGTCAGAACTTGTGGCTGAATAATAGTGATACAGCTCAAGCTTGAAATCCTTTAAGTGTGAGTACAAGCAGGCCCTAAACGTTACTATTAGGCTAAAACATATGTTCTTCGAAGAATGATGATTGTTTTCTGTCTGTCTTTGTTTGTGTTGTGTAATCACTCCGAGACTCGACATAAATTGCTAAATTAAACGAATCGCTACAGGCCTACAAACAATAATCTTTTTAATTGTGTTAGTTGGCTACCGCTAACTAGCTATGCTAGCCAGCCTGCAAAGTAGGAATCACGAGCCAAAACACGAAGCCTTTATTAAAGACAGTAGAGCGCACGGCCCGGGTTCCTGTCCGTCTATTTCAGGCGACGTCATTGAAAACAAGTGTATTTCCTACCGTTAGCCTACGTTACTAGGGCAGTGGGCTCATAGCTTGCCTATAATAGATATCCATATGTGTGACTGTTTTAGACCGAGTGCATTTGAGAATGTTGGTCAACAATGTTGAACTGAACCAATCAGGAGAGAAGTCGTGGAGCGAGTGGGAAAGACCAGTAATTTTCCTAGTATCCAGTCGTCATTGCGCGCCTGCCCAGACAAAATTACTGGTGGGAACAAGTTATAAAACAGCGCCTTGCTGTTGCACACACACAGTAACACGTGTCTGCTGTTACAGGGAGGGAAAACATAGCAACAGCAGCTCTCAAAACAGGAAAAGCGGTCTCCCTTCGTAAAGATTGAAACGATATGTTATTACCTTTAGAGTCATTAGTGGACGATAAAGTTACAGTAACTATAGGAAATCAGAGCGACCGACAGCTGCCTATTATTTTTTAATCACGCCATATCTTTCCGAAATGAATGTACTGTTTTTGCAATACGAACTTAGGATGTGTTTACCTTACAGACGCAAAGATGCAAAGAACATGATCAGGACTGATGGCCTCTCTAAAAGTGAGGCGACTCGGCGGGACAATGGGACGACACCACCCCAGATGCTGCACCTTTTATCCGCTGTCTTCGTGTGGCTCGTGACGGGCACGACCATATCCAGCTTAAACAAATGGATATTTGCCGTGTACAACTTCAGGTATCCTCTGCTTCTGTCAGCACTGCACATGCTCACCGCAATAGTGGTGGACTACGGGCTGATCAAGCTGAAAGTCATCCGTCACCGAGGAGTCGGCGAGCAGGACTTGACAGCCAGCGCAAAGTTCAAGGTGTTCCTACTGAGTTTAACTTTTTGCGCAAGCATCGCGTTTGGGAACGTGGGGCTCAACTATGTCCAGTTGTCTTTCGCACAGATGATCTATACCACCACACCAATTTTCACGTTGGCCATATCTACTCTGATCCTCGGAAAACAACACCACATGATAAAATACACCGCTATGATGCCAATCTGCCTCGGAGCCTCTTTCAGCATTATGGGCGAGGTCCAGTTCGACCAGACGGGCTGCCTTTTCGTTGTCGCCGCCACAATGCTACGAGGTGTTAAGTCCATTCAACAGAGTGAGTATAAATTCATTAGCTAACATTTACCGATCACATAATGATGCAGACAGTTGTACACCCTTGGTCCACATTAGTGATATTGTAAACACCATGATGTAATCTAGTCATCATGAAAACATGTGTTAGGTACACGTTGTAACAGAAGGATTTGCTCCCCCTCTGGGGTTTTTATGGGAATGGGGGTGCACATTTGGGTCGAGGAGGATAAAACGTTTTCTAATAAAATATATTCTTTCATCAACCCCTAAAGTGACATCAGAAACTAATTTTGACTTCTTGCGTCGTTCATAGGCTACTTTCCAATTGTTGCCGTGACTTCCCACACTGTGGTAGGCGTATCCATAGTTGGAACACTTAGGTGGCAGCCCTGAGTCATCCCTACAGCTGTCTTAGTGGGCAAACAGCAGCGCTTGCCTACTATGTTTGTTTTCGAGGCTCATTCATTCTCCAGTCTTTTGCATTTATGCCCAATGCAAAGTACTAACAGGTTGATGCATCATAAGCAGTGTTGGGAGTAATGCATTAAACAAGTAATGTAATTACAGTAATGCATTGCTTTTTGCTGTAATGCAGTAATGTAAGGCATTACCAATACAATTTCAGTAATATTTTACTTGGTACAATTCTCAGTAACTGAAGTTACTTTGCTTTTTAATCCAAAATTGAGAAATGCTCAATTGGCACCAGAGAAGATTATCCAAGAATTGCTGGTCCTGGAATTTGATTGCCTTGTTTAGATGACTGTAGAAAGGGAATTTGAGTTATCTCTGCCATTCATGCAACAGATCTAACATGGTTAGGCTATACTTCTCATTTCAAGCAGTGAGAATAACTGAAATGTTGCTTTTACAGACAAAGATCGTAGCCATTATTCTCAAACTATTTGCATTAAGTCTACAACACTGTAAGTGGAAGGAAAGGCAACCAGTAATGATGAGAACCATTTAAAGTCAACATACAATTTCACTATGGCTATATTTTACTATATTAAGTTGTGAGTGACCTTTGGCCTTTGGGGCCTACCTACATTGTCCCATGAGCCATTACTGCAACCATTATATTGTTCTTTTGTTAGCCTTAAGCCTATCTCAGTCATTATGCCATACCACATCACCTCCTGCCGTGTAATGAGCTGCATTGAACACATGAAGATCTATTGAGAACACCAAATCCATATTTCCTGTTATTTTGGTGAAGTAATGTAAACGTAGTGTAATGCCTTACAATTCAAAGACAGTAATATTATAATGTGTACAAATTACTTTGAGATGACTGTAACAAGTAATAAATAATGCATTACACTTTTGAAGTAACTTGCCCAACACTGATCATAAGGAGGCTGTCTACAAGTTGTTTTGTTTTCGTCTTGCTTACAAGAATGAGTGTCAGCTGGACTTTATTATCTTAAATGGCACCCTCACTAAAATAATTTGGCTGAGTTTTGGATCCTGAGGGCGAGAGAGAACTCTTGATTGAATAAGTGGTTTATTATTCAAGGCAAATATAGTGCTTCCTGAAAGTCTTTATCAGTTATATCGCTGATGTTTTCTCATCTTAAAAGATGCATTCGGCTGAATATCATGTTCGACTGTTATCAAACTCCACACAAACTACGTCATATTTTCCTGCCTTCTTATTTAATGATAAGAACTAACTGGTATTTAGTGTGCCAACATAATACTAGCCCATTAAGGTGAAAACCAGCTAATCTGAGAACTGGTGAAATCTGTCCCTTTGTGTGCCTGGTCTATTGATTAGGGGGATTAGGAGCTAAATTTAAACTTGATGAATTGCTACTTATAATTTAGCCTACTTACATACCAGCTGTAAATGTAACCAAATGAAATGTGTTCTGTACTCTTAGTCTTGAGGACATTTGGCTCATTCGTTCCTCATTAGTTATGTAATGAAGATGTTTTCTAGTGACGTGTGTGTGTGTGTGGGTGGTACAAAGTACATCACATTAAGTTTAAGTCTGGCATATTCGGTCCCTTTTTTCCCCCTTTCCATACCTATGCAGGACTCATTGAATGCAGCCATTCAAATCTAGCCTAATTATTACAGCCGTATGTTTTTCCAAACTTTTCCAACTTCCCAATCCATGTTCATTTTCGGTGAGTTGTTCAGAATGTCTTCAGGTTGGGTTTTCTCATGTGATCTGACTCATTAGCACCCTTGTTTCTCCCTCAGTGCCAGACTGAAATACTCATCTAGGTCGGTCCCAAAAGTGTCGTGTGTCGCAGCTCTATTTTTGATCGCTCCTGGAATCATTAAGACCGGTGGTGTTGTTTACTTTCTGTGTCACACTTTGGCACGGCACGTGTCGAGTTTTGACAGTGCTCTCGTTCACTCATAAAACCTCATGCTTTATGCATATAGAAATGATCTACTTGTATGTGGACTTCAAGCTGGCTCAAGGCATTTATACATTAATAGCTGACGACCTCAACCTTATGAACCTATTTTCTCTCATCTTGCATGACTTTGTTGTTCATGCTTTGTTTATCTGTTTATTTATTTTGTCTTATTTAACCCCCCCCCCCCCCCCAGGCATCCTACTCCAGGAGGAGAAGATCAACTCTGTCTTCCTCCTCTACCTCATGTCCATCCCCAGCTTCTGCATCCTGATCGTGGCGGCCCTGGCGCTGGAGAACTGGGCCGTCCTGGAGTCGCCGTTCAGCTACGACCGGCACCTGTGGCTCTTCATCCTGCTCAGCTGCCTGGGCTCGGTGCTGTACAACCTGGCCAGCTGCTGCGTGATCACGCTCACCTCGGCCGTCACGCTGCACATCCTGGGCAACCTGAACGTGGTGGGCAACCTGCTGCTCTCGCAGCTGCTCTTCGACAGCCAGCTGTCGGCGCTCAGCTGCGCCGGCGCCGCGCTCACGCTCTCCGGCATGCTCATCTACCAGCACTCGGAGTTCATCGCCGGCTACCTGGACGCGCGGCACGCCCGGCAGACGGAGAGCCAGGCGGACGACGGGGAGAGGGACGGGGATGGAATGGTCCGTCCACTACTGGACTGCTGCTCAAGGGTGCCGGACGAAGACTCCAGCCTGCTGGCAGAGAGCCAATCTGGGGAGGAGTCAGCAGCAGAACCGGAGACTCCCGACTTGGATGGAACGTCAGAGGTCGAGAGGCAAGAGGTGAAGGAGGAGACTTTAGATGAACACAAGGACAAGTTGGACTGAGGCGGTCAGAAGCGGAATGATGGTGAAAGATACAGTGTGGAATGCTCACAGTGGAGCACATGCTGACGCAGGTGGGCAGCACAAACCTCCAAGGCGAGAAGCGTCTCCATGCCTCGGAAAACAGACGGACAGACAGACACCGTTCAGAACTCTCTCTCTTTTTTTTATTTCTCCTTCCTGTACCCCTCCCCTTACCTCCTCACTGTGCCAACCTTTTATTTATTTTATTATCGTCCTCTGTAAGGGGAGACGAGGTCAGTCCTGAGAGGCACTGAGATTGATGCACACTGGCAGATAGAGATGCCTTTTTGCAAATGTGTCCACTGTAGAGTAGAGGTACACTCTACCCCCCCCCCCCCCCCCCCCCCCCCAAACCTGCTCACTTTCTCAAGAGAGGGGCGTGTAGAAGCCTGAGAGAGCTCAGTGGTGGTGAGCTCATATCACTCTTTGTCCTCTTCATACCACTGTGAAAATTGGCTGAAGCAAGCATGCACTCCTTTTTTGTTTGTTTTGGGTTTTTTTTTATTTTGCCTGTTAACCTTTTTTCGCATGCACCACATGGGCAGGAGTGAGAATTTTGACGCACTTTTTCAGTTGAAAGAAATCAAGCAAAATGGCACAATGTTTACCAAGAAAGAGGAACTTTGAGACAAAAGGAAATGAGTCTGGTCTTCACACTCCTCAGCTGTAGCCTTGGGCCCTTTGCTCATGTGTGAACTGATCTGAGAACAGGCGAGATGGTTACAGCCCTGATGACAGTCATGATGTTTTCACTGACTCATCCTTCCTCTTCCTGTGATCAGATCAGTTCTCACGGGGGACTGGGTCCGCTGATGTAAAGCACAGGTGGGCATATCGGCTTTCAAAGGGCTCTCGTGTGCCAGGTAGGTGTGCCAAGGTCGCCTTTGGGCAGGAGAAGATTAGTCTGACTATCTGTCAGTCAGCCTTTTCTAGGCCAAAGTCACCTTCACCACACACACTGGTCCATCAGGAATAGACATGCCAAGCCATTGTGTATAATTAGAGGTACTGTTCCAACCAAACCTCCCCATACTACTGGGGAGGTTAACTTGAGGCAGCTGACAGTATGGAAGGCCATATGTCAAATGAGCATGCGGTTGTTTATTACTCTTTTTGTTTTTATTTATTTTTTGGTCTTGATTTTGTTTACAGTTGGAGACGTGTTCCTCATTACGTGGTTTGACGCACACATCATGCTTGCCGATGTTTGGTATGCATTGTTTTTTTTTAAATGACTGTGGACAACCAGCAGGTACAAGCATCCTTTGATGTGAACAACCATCAACCTTGGGAAAAAAAACGAGGAGTCCATATATCTCATCTAAAAGGCCAGCCATGTTTATCCTGTCCCTTTATCGTAACCTGTTACACCTGTGCTTGCTGTCAGTGAACTTCCCAACCCCTGAAGAAACACTCACCAGCCCCTTTTTGTGTTTGAGTGCTGAGTGGCGTTGGAACGAAGCATGAGCACTGAATGGGTTTCTGTTGCCCGCAGGCTTTTATTAATAGTTCTGTGTCGCATGGGTCTCGCTCCATTTTCAAACTGAGTCTTCCCAATGGAGTCAAGAATGAGGCTCACCTCAGCTTCCCTCAGAGGAGACATCGAACACCACCCTGCGTCATGCCTTACCTCTCATGGCCTAGAAGGGTGCTGATTGTCATTGGAAAAAAAAATGTTACTTCTTTTACATTATTTTTTGTTATTAAGAGTTATATCTGACCTAAACAAAAGGCAGTATTATAAGTAGTCACTCCAATTTTGGTGTGTGGAAATTTGTAATTTTTGACTGGGAGGAAATAGTCTCTCTAAGGGTTCTTGCACTGCGGCTCCGTTGAGGTTAGTCTGTGCTGAACGTATGCTGTGGCACCCCCTGCTGGGTGGAATGAGCACTTTGGTCCTTTAAAGGCCCTCAACGTAAATCAAGCAGTGTATTTAGAAAGCATTTGGAAGAATTCATGTCAGACATTTTAGAAAAGGCAGTTCAAGATGGAGGTACTCAAGGTGCTGTCCAGCACATTCAAGGAGTACATTTTGATCCTTGCAATCATTCCTAGCTATTTTTTCATGATGTAAGTATGCGGGGAGATGTTTACCATTAATAGCAATCAGAAAAAGACATCTTCCTTTACTGCTGTGGTTATAAAACAGAAATCATCACGATATGTAATTTGCCCTTTTTATGCTCAGTGCCTACTAGTCGCATAAGACAAAAAATAAAAAAAAACAATGTACATAATCTTAGACTAAATATGCACAGCTGTGCGCTAAGTCTTGGATGTTAATTTGTTTTTGTTTTTTACTATTCTTTACCACCTTGTCAAAGGTCTGTCTGGTCCTAATACCCTCCAATGAGATCCAAATACCATGATAAATAGCCTACCTATACTTTTAAGAGAATGTTGAAAAACAGGTTTTCTTAATGTTTTGATGGAGGACCAAATTTGTCACACGTTAACGATTGAAAACCGGATTTTGCACACAAAAATATAGTTTCACATTTGTACACATACCAAGCAGATCATACAAAATAATCAGCCTCTTTGTCTTCATCTGCTCCAATTTTCCGTTTTGTTTTTATTTTAAGTGTCTTGATGACAGGGATTGCATAATTGCATTTCTGTAATAAGTGACGTAACATAATTCTTAGACCGCATATCTACTCCATCCTGTACAGAACAAGATCACAATGTTTCACTCTCTTTACGCTCTCCTGACATCTAGCTAGTCTTGTTTTCTTGTCCTGAGGGCAGGTGGCGGAAATAACTGTTCCACGTGTCAGTGCAGCGGTCAGAGTGTTTAGAAGCACTTTTTCCAGTGCTTTCTCAGGTCAGCGCAGTCGTCACCCAAGCAAGCCCCTCCAGTCCTCACATGTGCCAATAGGGGTTCCTTGTCATTTAAACTCCATTTTCTTCTGTGATCAGGGCACGTATTGCAAATACAGGGTTTAGTGGCAAACCTGGATAAGTTCTCCAAGAAAAAAAGGGTTCAACTTCCTAATAGAAGAACCCTATGGCTCCATTCATCCAGGAAACCGAGCCAAAAGGCACTTCTTTTAGGAGGATTACCACTTACTATGCGTTAACTTACCCAAATGTGTACTTCATACCTTGTACTTGAATTGCCACCCATTCAGGATCTCGATCACTGTTCACATTAGCCTCCTGTCTTTGTTCACAAGCACAGCATTGTGGCTTTTGCATGGATAAGCAGCAATAGGTCCTAGGCAGGGTCGGCACATCAGAACGGATGCCGATTCCACAACACTGTATACACACTTACCTTGTTGGTGGGGTGATCACTGTCAGTTAAAATTCATATACCTCAATTTGTGAACACAGCATTTTGGTCACGCTGTTGTTGTTGTATTTTTGTTTTTAGTTGATTAAGCCATCAAGGCAAATCATAATAAACTAAAATGGGTTGCAGCACAAAATTGCACTGACGAATTTCAGACAATACCGCCTGATTGGAAAAAATAGGCTCCTGTGTATATGAGGTGTCTGATGTCAGTCAAATGTTAGATGTAAATAATTTTATTATATTTATGTATTTTGCAATCATGAAAAGCTGGCTAAATATACTGGTTCAAGAACCCCTCTTCTGTCTGGTGTTTTTGTGTTTGCAGTTACATCCAACACACGTTTCCTCAAGCCACATGTTATTGCATGTTATTGTCTTTGAAGGTCTTAGAGGTTTGACATGTAATCTAAAGATTCTTGCTACATTTTTGTCATTTGCACAAAGACTAAAGTTGTGCTATTGGTTGTAATTCTAACCTCACCCTCCCATTAATTCCATCAGAAGAAATGAGACATTTAAAACTCTCCTAAGAGCAGCCAAAATAATGTGATTTATCCCAGTTATATTCTCTGAGTACTGACTAATGAGGACCTAAAGCACACCTTCTGTTGGCCTGAATGACTTGAAATTTTATATTCAATATATAATTCATTTCTTTGCATTACTTTAGCTGGCTTTGTCATTGCATGGGCAAACCGATGATATGTGAAGCTGCTAAAAAAAGTAGAATTATTGATTGACCTCATGAATGTCGAATGCTTATTCACTAAGGTTGGTTCAGTACAATGCTTTTCTGTTATAAAATGCACTGGGTGTGTTGCCAGCCACATCTTAACCAAAGCCAAATTCAGTAAATTAAATTTATATATATATATATATATATTTATGATTATATCAGTCTTTGCCATCTCCACCTTTAAACTAATGATTCCAAATAAGTCAGGCCCCACCACCAGACATCCACACATAAATCTGTAAATTAGCCACTGACCACTACCACAGCTAATCCTGCCTGAAATGGTCCTTACTTGGGACAGTAAAGTTCATTACGTGCTAACAGCAAATTAAATTGAAATGGTTTACTGAGCGTTGACTGAATCACTCACTGTCCTCTCTGACGCCTAATGAGTGTCCAGTCATGCGGTATGGGGTATGTCAAGTGAAGTAAAATATAAAACTATGCTGCCCATGTTCAGCTATTAGAACTGATTTGAAAACGGTACATGAAGAATTACAGATGCCTCATGGGGTAAAAAATAGCACCCATTCGTTTTTCTCTTCCAAATGTGGAACTTTCTTGCCTGCCTGCATCGGCTTTGAGGGATCTCCTGTCATGTTTTTTGCAGACGGATGGTTTTAGGGAAGTCGTTTTTCCTCCAAGTCATTCAGTTGTTCAAATTCACCCATATAAGCACAGACTTCTTTCTGTTGTGTATATCCAAGACATTCTGTTTGCAAGGGTTTGTCCTTTGAATTTATAACAGTGGAAAGACACGATGGATCTGACAAAGTAAAAGCTGGAGCTGTTCCGTCAGTGGTAATAACCTTCCATCACCACTGATAGGAGCCACTACTCCACTGTTCCTTTGATTTATTCATATGGTTTGCCTTACATAGCCCTATAGCATAAGTGTGGGAGACTGTGTGTGAGAGAGAGAGAGAGACCCAATCACAAATGAACATGTTTTTCTTTCTAAGGGGAACAGTGCAGGAGAACAGCTCTGGCTTCTGTAAACATGATGATGGCGCTAGGAAACATCTTTCCCCCCTTTTGCCTTAATAAGGCCGTGTTCTCCCGGTCTGCCCTGCCTGTTGACTCTGACCCTTTACTTTTCTCTCTCTCTCTCTCTCTCTCTCTCTCTCTCTCTCTCTCTCTCTCTCTCCCTGTCTCTCTCCCCCATCATACTCCTCCACTCACGTGAGCACATATTATGTCATTACATAAAATATCTATTTATATTTCACAGGCACAAACTAGTACCTATCTTTCACGTTGGTTCCTTACTTCGAGATGTTTGCCTGGGAACTGAGAAAAATCTTGAAACACGAAAAGCAAAAAGTTGTTATTTGCAGAGAGGAAGGTATGGAACAGGAGGGAGAGAGAGAGAGGGAGGGAAGGAGGGTGAGAGTTAAAGGAGTGATGGGAGGAGGGGGACAAGAAGATGTCTCTGGTCGAGTGCCAGAACAACCTCTTCTTCAACATGTTGAACTGTCCTCACCCCCCTTTTCTCCACCTCCCAAGAGCCTCTTTCTCTGTCTCTTCACTTGTTTGGGGAGAGACTGCTGCAGACCCTCAAGGTCACGAGAGGTGTGGTTTCAGGAGGGGAAAACTGCCTCCTAGACCAGTTCCCAAGCAGGAGAGCGGAGAGGGCAGCACAGCTGGTTGAACCCCTTGTGTTCACGCAGAACTTTTAGGGACAGCAAGCTTGACCATTCCTGAAGGAAAAGCGGACACCATCACCACTGGTAAGTGTCACTCCAGGATCCATCTTTCCCCATCTCTACTTCATTCTGTTAGAACACGTCTATCTTTTTGTGTTAAATCAGATGGAACGACCGTGTTACGCAACTGTAAGTAATCTGAACAGAAAAGTAAACGTACATCATGAAGTGCTTTTATTAAAGTGTAAATTGTACATTTTTACTGGTACAATTTCTAAATTGTTTGACCATTGGACCTCCTATGGAGATGCATAACTTAACTTAACTTGCATAACGCTTATATACTTACGTACTTAATATTGTACCTAACGTTGTTATGATTTCATTTCATTTTGGGGACGTAATTTCAGATATTTACTGTGTTGTAAATCTCACTGTTTTTCAACCCCTGAGTTGTTTCCCCCTCTATATCCCAGTGAGCTGCAGATGAGTGACGTCACACTCTGGTTGATGTATCAATCCATCAGAGAGCATGGTTTATTTCAGTCCAAACTAACATGCTCTGTGTTTATGCTCAGATTAATGGTCTGATAGTGGAGGCTTTACAACAAATGTCATGTTCTATTTATGTTCAGAGTCGGGCAGCAGTATGTTACATTTCAGTCCATGCAGGCTTCTCACTTGTTGAGCTTCAGTAAGCCTGTCCAGATTTGATGGAAAAAATTATCTCATAGAGATCTTCCCCTTCACAGAGGAGTGTAATCCAGTTCAGGAGTGGAAGGTGTGACACACCATCTGGATTTACAAATTAACAACATTCTTGGACCGAGAGGTACAACCGATGAGAGGAATTGGCTGTGTGAATGCATACACAGGCCAAAGAAATATATTTATGTTTTACAAACAAACATATATATTACAAGCATGACACTTTTATGTTTCACCTATTCACATATAAGATATAAATGTAAATTCTGACACTATTACTCCTTACAGCACTCTAGACTGCACCCTTTATATAGATTTTATTTATTTAGTTATATATTTATTCATTTATTTGGCTGATGTCTGAGTGTGAGTGCGTAGATGTACTTTATGCATACACAGGGTTGGGTAGTAATGGATTACATGTGATCTGGATTACGTCATCAGATTACAAAAAAAAACAATTAACTATAATCAGACCAGATTAAACAAAATGTGTAATAAGATTATAGTTGCATTGTCAAAGATTACTTGATTACATTTTGATTATGTCTTTCAATACATAATATAGCTTTACATCATGCAGTCAATATACAGTGTAGTTAATAGAATATTAAGATAGACCCAATTTGGAGTGAATGGACACGGAATGTAGACGACACAATGCCAGTCATTTCCCTATCAAGTATCCCTATCTTGCTCCCCCAAAACAGTCGTGTAATCCAAAAGTAACCCAAAAGTATCAGATTACGTTACATTATTGTAATCCAATTGATTCCATCACTGATTACAAAAATTGGTGTGTAGTCTGTACTCAGTAATGGATTACATTTCAAAGTAATCTGACCCAACACTGAGTATGTACATCTTTGTTAAATGTCTGCAGTACTGATTATGACTATATGAATTGGCATGATTTATCTCACTGTGTTTACTGTTGTTTTTGAATTGTTGTTAATCTTCTGTTTATTATGTTCAATGTTTTTTTTTTTATACCTTGTCTTACATTTCATCAATCAGACTGACGTACCTTCTAGTGTGACATAATCCAGTGTTGTGACAAAATAACATTATGTCGCTTTTATCTGTGAATGTTTGCATTTCCATCCCTGTTGTTCCCATTGGACATCTGCCCTGGCTGTAGCTGGCGATGGAGGCTGGACCAGGCGCTCAGGCAGCCCCACGCAGTGGCCCACTCACCAGCGAACAGCTTGCAGCCATCGATGACGAACAGACCCTTAATGACATGGTAAGCCACTACATCCTCTTCACCAAACAGGGATTGTTCGCACCACCCGGTGTTCAGCATCATGTGGTTTGTCTTGAGGAGAATTACTGCGTTTATAACTAATCTGCTGTTATTACTGTTTGCACCTCTCTTGTCGTTTGTTCACGATAGCTTTATGGTTTATGATAGCTGATTGAAATGAGTGAAAAAAGTGCACTCTGAAAAAGATCTGATGAAGAGCGTAACCTCGAAACGTTACACACTGGTGAAAGTCATTAAAAATTCCTGATGGGAGCAAGTGTGCAGACATTCCACCCTTTTTTCCATTTGAAAAAAGTGCACTGACATATCTAGCAAATGAACACTTTTTTATATGGATTAATATTTTCATGCTGTAAATTAATAACTTTTATGCACAACATGTGCATATAGTAAAATCAAATCTAATTTACACCTCCTCTCCAAATGTGAAACACTGTAATATTTAGTCCACATATGCTTTCTGAAGATAAACCTACTTACAAAAGCGAAAAAAGAAAAACAATTGGCAGAATTTACTAGAATTTGAACACCTCCATTTCCCATTTTGTGGACACAAAGACTCTATAGAGTGCATGCCCAGCTTCACGGCCAAGTGTTTCCGATGTGACAGCAGCGGCCATACAGTTCCATGGCTTGACGGCTGACCAATGTTTCACCGAGTATGTACAAGCTCTTATTAACTGTACACTGTTTTCTGACAGCTAGACAAGACTGAGGATTTTGAGCAGAGACGAATGATTCGTGCTGCAATGAGGGACCTGCTAAAGAGGAAACGAGGTACTGCCAAAGCTGGAAATAAAATGATAAATCATAACTAATACTACTACAGCTGCTATGACTTTACCTAGAACATTACCACTACCACTTTAGCCAGCATTTTAATAATACTTTTCAACTATAAGAATTATGTATTCTCATTATAATAGCAATTTATATTTTATAATGTTGTAATAATTTATCTGCTACTTACATTGGTCAATATTATGAAGATTACCAAAATATACATAGGATCAGTTCTGGGCCTTGAAGCTCAAAGTGATCAGTAGAGAACAGAGAGCTGTTGCCCCTTGAGAGTGTGGAATGCTGGCTGGCCTTGTACTATTATTCACATGCTTTCAAATTTCAGCTCGCCTATCACACTCCTGAGAATCATCACTTACTCCTGTCAGCATCTCTCCTGCTCCTGCTCTCTCTCTCCCTCCCTCTCTCTCTCCTGCTCCTGCTTTCTCTCCCTCCCTTCCTCTTTTCTACTCCTGCTTTCTCTCTCTCTCTCTCTATCCTCCTGTTCATCCAATGGCTCTCTCATCCTGTGTCCTTCTAATCCCACTGCCCCATCTATTTCTCTTCCTGTGTCCCTCCCTCCCTATATTTGACCCTCTCTATCTCATTGCCTCTCTCTCTCTCCTTCCCTCTCTCCCTCTATCCATCTCTCCATTCGCCCTGTACCCAGAACAGCGCGAGCGTGAGCGTGGGTCGAGGCAGAAGGACTTGCGTCAGCAGGACGTGTGTCCTGGCGCTCTGGCGGGGAGTGTGAATAAAGGCCAGAAGGCTGCTAATGGCCTCAGCTCTCCCCAGCAGCCACAGCAGAGTGAGTCCTTCAAAGCCCCACAAAACACTCCGCACTGGATCATTAACAAGCACCGTGAAGGGAAAAGTACATTTTTTATCTTGTTTTGCAAAGTCGTTGATGCCTTTTTCCAAAATTATTATTTATAAAGGTACGATTTGGGCAACCTTGTGTGTTGAACAAGAGGAATATTATTCAAAATGTAATGACCAAATTAGGGTAATAAGCAACCATCAAAACATGAGGGCTCTGTGACTAGACGCAAACAAATCTCAGGCTGTCCCAACTCCTCCCTTCATCTCCTGTGTGCAGAGATGACAGGCAAAGCATCAGCACCCTCCTCATCCCGCCCTGGCCCTAAATCACCAGACAGGTCAGTAATCCTGTTTATCAATGTTTGTTTTGATACTCTTCCACTCTTTTCTTGATTCCCATTTTGATTTCCCTCTTTAATACTGTCACTAGTCTTTAACATTATTAAAATAGCCCAAGATAGTGGACATGATTCAAGCCCTGTGTTCCATGTGGACATGCAGCCCAGGCAGCCCAACAGCTCAGCCCTGTTTCGGGGAGGCTGCAGTCCCCAACAGCAAGCACGTCAAGCAGATGCTACTGGACTGGTGCCGGGCTAAGACAGAACCCTACGAGGTGAGCAAGGACGTAATGCTGTGCCGCTCAATGTATGTATCACCTATCCAAACATTTCTCAACATATCTCAACTAACTTCTCCCACTCACCTTGAGAGCTCTGCTAATGCCATATCAAAGTTCACAGTACAAAAATAGAATATGAAATGTAGATACTTAAAAAGGCAAGTCTGCAGTCTATTTTCAGAGCTAGGTTGGGATAACAGTCGTGAAACAGTAAAAGTCTGTATATAAATACGCACAAGGAATATAGCACTGAGGTGAAAGAACACACCAAATAGTACCATTCCAGAGATTTCTATTATTTTATTGATGTGCCTTGATTCCTCTATTTCTCTCCTAGTCTCACTGAAATATTGTCCAACTGACCTTGCAGGCAGTAGTAAAGTCTGACAGGCCGTTTGCTTTAATCATCTGGGCATGACTTTTTTTACAATGTACCAATAAATACAACGGTACATGTCAAAACCAAGATCAGCAGAATTCTCCTTAATCAGCAACCACATCATCTCTGAAATATAAGACACACAAATGCACGCACACACACACACACACACACACACATACACACATACACACACACACACACACACATATACACACACACACACACACACACACACACACACACACACACACACACACAATGTACACATGTACACATGTACACATGCATGTACATCCACATAGTAATGTTTTATGTTTGCTTGCCCCAAAGGGTGTTAGTATCAAGAACTTCTCGTCCAGCTGGGCGGATGGTTTGGCATTCTGCGCTCTAGTACACCGTTTTTTTCCAGAAGGCTTTGAGTACTGTACCCTTGACCCTTATGACCGCAAGGCCAACTTCGAGAAGGCTTTCAAGACTGCAGAGTAAGCACACAGATCGGCAAGCACAGACACAGATACTCACACACACATTGGTAAATGTACCTGCACCAATATTTTCTTTATCCTTATCTTTTCAGCTTTATGTAATCTGTTCAGTATGTCTTTCACCAATGAAGGGCATCTGCATTTACTGTGTGTGTGTGTGTGTGTGTGTGTGTGTGTGTGTGTGTGTGTGCTGTGTGCACAAACGTGCATGTGTGTGTCTGTGAGTTGGTGTATTCATATTTTACTATATATTTTGAACGTGTGTGTTTGTGTGTGATCTATTCTTGACTGTCGGTCTTACAGAAAGCTGGGTGGCTGCCCTGCCTTGCTGGACGTGGATGACCTGCTGCGTATGAAGGAGCCAGACTGGAAGTGTGTGTACACCTACATCCAGGAGTTCTACCGCTGCCTGGTGGAGAAGGGCCTGGTCAAAACCAAAAAGAAAACCCCGTAGATGGATACTACATGGAGAGTAGTTGACCACTGGTGAAGGAGAGAAATGTTAGGGAAAAGATATTTTTCATGAGAATGCGATCTTGACTGTGTCGAGTTTTAAAAATAAAATGCATTTGATATGCTACCCTTTAGTGAGGCAGTACTTCTTGCGTGTGTTTATGAGTGCATATTTGGAGTCTCTTGGGAATGATTATTCTGGGTAGTTGTGCGTGTGTGTGTATGCAGTGTATGCACAGAAATGCATCTGATGGTTGTATCTGCATGATGCAAGTGTGTTTGTGTCTGCGCTGGCTGGGACGGAACAGCTGGGCAGTACTCCGGATTAGTGCATTCTTGTAAGATTACACATGTAAATGAATCTCACTTTGTGACGTGCAGCATGTAAATGGCTTTTTATGGTGATGCTGGGGCCTCTCTCTAAGAGCTACAACAGTCCCGTTTTAGAAAAAGTCCAAACTCTTATTATGGACATCAGAGCTGCTGAGATTACAGGGAATCTGGACGCGCAAACTCCTCTGAAGAAACTGTAGCCCATGATGCAGTCAATTACAGCAAGGTTTTTTGATGGTTGAGTGGTTCAGCATAGCAACAGCCACCTGACTGATTAGCTCGTGCCAATAGACATGTAGGCAGAAAAAAAACACAGATACAGAATGTGTGGGTTGAAGATGATTTGCGTCAATTCATTTTATGTGGGAGGTTTTTTCCAAATGTTCACTCATGGAAGCTGTTAAATTAATTCTTAAACAGAGGTGTCTAAAGGAGTTATATCTACACCATTAGCCAAAACTAGTTGTAGAATAATGTCTGATATATCTGTCTATAAAAGTGTGAGCCAAAACTGATAAGGCAGCAAAACACTGATGGACATGCCTGTCCGCAAGGTATGGGAATTCAGTGCACGTAGAGGACAGCAAAATTGTTCTGGTGCTGCGCAAGAATTAAGCTTATTAGATCAGGCTGTTTTTAGGGGGGTCAAGGTATCCTGCTGAAGCACTTCTTCAGCTGACACTAGCCAACTGACGCTGCTCTAGGCTACTCTGCAGGAGGACACGCGTGGGCAATTCTAATTCCCCACATGCCGGTTTAGGCTACAATTGCAGCGGGTAAATGAATGCTTGGATTAAATCACATCTATACTCTTAGATGTTGACTGGATTTGTGGACATCAGTTTGAAGAAGACTTACGACAATAACTAACGTTACGTGAAGCTCAACTGCGTCCGCAGGTTGACATCGTTTGTCATTCCTGATTTTTGGTCGTCCGTACAAGGCTGCATGATGTGGACGCCTCTGTAGTGGGACAATCGCACCGGTGGAGCGAGACAGGACAGGTAAGATAAAAAAAAAAAACATTATGAAGCGTGCAGATTTTAGTTAGGCTAGTCTCTACCGCACGAGTGTTATATGCACACATAACTTATGTGGGGTTTGGATAGATAGCCTAACTCGGTTGATTACGATGCACTCAGGTAGTCCGCTGTCGCATTCACGAGATAGTGCCTGCTTTTAACATCGCATGGGCTACATTCTCTGATTATTCGTTTCACCGTAACATCAATCATTTCTTTATTAGATCACAGCATTTGCAGTTTGGCCAGGGGAAGAATTTCCTTACATTTCTTTATTGACATAATTGCACCCGTGTGCTGAGGGACCAGCGATGATGTGCTGAGATGACCTTGTGTTTTGGTTGCTCGTTTTCTCAGTTGTAGGAGCAAATATTTGAGACGCACTCTGACTAATTTAACCAGTCCAGTATTTCTGATTAAAACAAACTCAGTTTCCATCGTGGTTGTATTGAAAATTACCCTGTGAAAGGTCACAGTTCCTTGTTCGGAGTTTTACTGAAGTAGCCTACATCCTCGTTCATCCACCCGTAACCTTAAACTATCGTAATGACGTGTGCACACGCGTGGCACGCAATGGATTGCCAAATGACGTTTGAGAACAAAATTAAGGTATCATTATTGTTTTGTAGCCTACTGTATAATTAACCAAGATCAGAAACATATTTGCACATTGTGCAAATGAAATGAAATATGTTATCCAAAAAACATAGGCTGTTGACTTTTGCATTAGACACCACCAGTTGTAGCCAACCTCAAACCGCCCAATTTCTATCTATTAAAACGAGCCAAACTGATAGCTGGAAGTAGTAGGGATTCACATAGTATTAGCATCTTGATTTTTTTTTTTATCCTGTTTCTCTGATGTTCAAAGCCATGCAGGCTGTGTGTGCAGATGTGAATACAATGACGTCAGCATCCTTTCAGATGTTTGCAAATAATAAATAAATTAATATAATAATAAATATATATGTGACCCCAACCTGACAACCGTCAATAAAGCCAATTGTGATTAATCATGGACCTCCATAATACCTTAATGTTCTTGTATGCAAAAAAATAAAAATAATAAATTGCCAGGCCACTTGTCTTTTATTTCAGTTTCCCCACTATTTTGTTTCTTCTTCTCTCTGTGTCTCCAGCTTCTTTTGAGAAACGGCCTTTTCAAGCTAACCCCATTTTGTCAGTTGTACAGAAACGAATTACCCTCGGACATTAGCTTCAGTCAGGGTCAACAAGCTTCAAAAGCTTCTAACCCGCAGGGATGTAAACTTACAGTACACTCAAAATACCATAAGTGAACTGGTCCAATCACTTGTCCTATGATTAAGGACTAAGAATAATGAGAAACAAAGAAATCAAAAATCTTGATATAGGCTACATGGCAAGGATAAGGTTAGACTGACTCACATGGATGGTTTGCCATCATATCAGACTTGGTTTACTATAAAAGAACAATTGAAATGTTAAAGCATAGTATAACGCGCTATGCATAACAGTGGTCTTTCGGTGATATGTGTGAAACTGGACTAAAACAAAGCATAAATCATCCGATAGAATAGAGTGCATACATTATTACATAGAATGTAATATAAGAATGTATATAATATTTATCAACTATTCTATATCAGTGACAGTGCAGCCATAAAGAATGGCTGTGCAATGCACAGTTGACCCAAATGAGGGTGAATCACATTATGCAACCTTGAGCTTGAGACTCATTTGCATAACTTTGGACTCAAACTGAATTGTATGCTATACAGGATGTGTGTGCTTTTTCCGGTTGTGTGTATGTGTGTGTGTGTGTGTGTGTGTGTGTGTGTGTGTGTGTGTCTTGATTGAGTGACAGAATGTCCATCTCACCAAATGAGATGCTATTTAAATTGTTACACTGGTATTATCTTATGTATTTTTGTACTTCAAAACACTCAAAATACTTTTTTCAAGGGGGCATGAAGTCACTTTGTAAATAAGCTTTTTTATCCCAAGCATTAGACTATTAAAACTTTAATAAGGTACATAGGTACATAGGGAATATCACACACCAGAAATTCCAAAACAGTTCAATAGTTCTAAACAGGCAAATGTATGAGCAGGGATGGATTACTGAATAGGCCTAACAGGCCTAGGGGCTCAAGTGTTCAGGGATCCCTGAAGCCCAAGCTTCTGCGTGAAGTCACTACTATGTTCTCCATCAATGAAATCGGAATAGGGCCCCTCAGTCAAATATTATAGGTTATGTTATGTGATATGTCTTAATTAGGGCTGTCAATCGATTAAAAAAAATAATCTAATTAATTACATACTCTGTGATTAATTAATCTAAATTAATCGCATATATAATTTTTGCTGTGAAAGTATTTTAAATATTTAAATTCAAATGAATCATTGAATAATCAGCATTAGTGACATTAAAGTTCAAAGACTCTTTTATTATTATTTTCACTGTTCAAATAATTGCCATAATAATCTATGATATGACCTAATATGCTGAGGAAATAAATTCAAAAGTGCTTCGGGAAGAAGTTTTTTTTTCACATACAAGGCATTTCAGGCCACAGATATAACCTAGGGGACACAATGAAAATAAATTAACACTCCCCTCAATGTCAACACTTATTTCTTTGCATTGATGTGCGACTATAGAGTTGATGAACTCTGGTGATATGCAAATTCCTTGCTGCAGACATTGCAGAGGACTTTATTTTCAACACTTTATTTTTTATCAACACCATCAGGCCGTTTTTTAAAAGTAAATGTTCCAATCAATGATCCAGGCAGCACGTTTTCTTCTCTCTCCTTCATTTTACAGTCTAATTTTTACTGACTAGAACGGCTCGGGGTCAAAGGTCATACGGAATCGATTAATCTGCACTAATTTTTTTAATCAGTTATTTTTTCTCAAATTAATTAATCGAAATTAATCAGTTATTTTGACAGCCCTAGTCTTAATAGGGCCCCTCAATCATATAACAGAGGTTATATTATTCACCCTGATATCTAAACAGGGCCCCTCAGTCAAATAACACAGGTCACATTATGTGTGATAATCATGCTTTAATTGCAATCTTTTTTCACAACAAGATGGCTTAAATATGTTGATGGTTATATTTGTAAGTCTCAATCTGTCATTTATTTGCAGAAAACTTGCATAATTTCATAATGTCATAATTTAAGGGGTTATTGCCTTTTAGCACAACCAACCGCGACCCAGCTAAATGGACACCTATTTTTCCCACTTCTTGTGAGAAATACATGAGCAGTTGATAGTCATAATTGTGTTTAAAAGGGGAAGTTAAGGCTACATGTGTGCTATAGTGTAGCAGAAGGGTGACCATCAACCAGACTCTGAAAGTGAGGACAAATTGGCCAAAATGAGGACACCCCCCAATGTCTGCTTAGAGGCCTATTCCAGTTGTGTTACTGTAGCTAGCTGGTACATATCCGTGCAGTATGTTGTGTATGTTAACCTCCTTCCCAACGCCTTAAGAGTTGTGCTAATTGTGCCAGCAGCCTGGGCTTTTAGCTCGATTGTTAGCACGCTCAACTCCTAATTCCAAGGTGTTGCTGTTTGCGGGGCGAGTGTGCAAATCAACACAAGACATTGGCGCCATGACCTGGATCAGGAGTGAGATTTAGACATAAAAAAGCAATTTGGGTTTAAATGGGGAAATGGGGGCTACATGTGTACCAGGTCAGGGCTGCCAACTCTCACGCATTGGCCGTGAGACTCACTCATTTTATTGGCTTCACACTTTCCCTAGTGTCAAACCAGTCGGTTAATACCTTTTTACTGGGACACGTTCCCATATACTGAACTGCTATGCCCCAGTAAAATCTCAAGTCCAGTTCAACTAAATTGCTCATAGAGTAGGCCTACTCCTTACATATCACACAGCATATCATGTGAATGAGCGGAATCTAAGCTTTCCAATCATATTAGCACCAGGTTGCTGTGATAAATGGTTTGTGAAAACATTAACATTGAACATTGAAATTTAATAATATTTGCATTCTGCACACCCGATACACATACTCTCGGTGAAATATCTCACAAACTCTTCACTCAAAACATGACAAACCCTATATCACAACTAGAAAATTTAATTTCGTGGAAATTACCAGTGCATGAAAATGCAAAACATACTGTATATTAACATAAAATGCAAAACAAACTTTTATTTGGAAACAGTTGTGGGCAGAGGAAACAGTTGGCAGGAGTCATAGTTGATAACAACTGACAGTTGAAATGGCTGAACAGTTAGTTGAGTAGTTTAAATAGTTAAATTATTTAATAGTGAATTATTGTAGTGAGGACATTTATTTTGAAACAGTTGTGGGCAGAGGAAATAGTTGAACAGGATCTGTAGTCTTAAGAGAGCCAGATTGTATGCTTAAAGCCTGAGACAGAGTATATAGTTTAAATGTAGATAGTGTAATGGATGTTGATAGACAGAAAGTTGAATGGATGTTGATAGGCAGATTGTTTAATGGATGTTGATAGGATTTTTAATGGGTGGATGAGTGAATGGTTTGAAGAGGATGAATGGATAAAAAATTGGATCGAATGTGCCTTATATCCTTGTAGAATGGAGAGACACAGGGAGAGTTGGCCTAGTTGAGCAGAAAGCAGTTATTACAGGTGCAATCAGTTTAACCGGCCCTTTGATGGGTCCTAGTTGAGCAGCTGGAAGTTGATACAGGTGCAAATCAAGTTAATTAGCCCATTGTGATGTCATAGTGCCAATGCAAAGTCTATGGGGAAAAATAAGCTTGTCTTTTGTTAATATCTCAAAAAGTATAAAGTTTACAAAAGTGAAAAATACATTCTTCAAGTGCCCTTTTCAAGACCTACGCTGCAAAGTTTGAACGAAGTTTATATGTTAAACGGTTGAAGCTGAATTAGACGCAGACATTTGGTGGGAAGAAGAAGAAGAAGAAGAAGAAAACTTCGGATAACAGAACAGTGCATTTTCATGCACTGTAATAAACAGCAGACCTTACCTAATATGAGGAAAGCATGCCTCTGTACAATAAGCGGTTCCCGAGTAGGCCTAATCCGGTTTTGACATTTGAAATTTCTACATGGTCTCCAACTTCGGTCCGAAATTATACTGTATTTTAATGTAAACTATAGATTTTTGTAAATTTGTAAATGCTAATTACTTAGCCACAGAGTATCCCACTATCATAGTTCTTATTGCCAGCCAGATTCCAGACAATCCTACTTACACAGATATGAATATTTCTACTGGTATGCTTCTTTGCCTTCCTAGTGACATTAATGCAAAAATATGAAGAAAAAAAAGTAATGAGACGTAATGTTTTTTTTCTTGATATAAAGCCTGACATAAGTCATATGCAAATATTATCATATCATACTTTCCCAGATATGGTTTGCCCAGGCTATCCTGAAAAAAGAAGACACAGCATGTATAGATGGCCATTACAATGACCAAGATAACTAGCTTATCTTAGATTAACTAACTGAACAACACAGGTGACCACTTCTGCATAATTTCATGGAATGCTGAAATGTACACTATTTTTGACCATTTCTGAAATGTGAAACTCAGCACATATACTTTGAGGTTGTGAACTTACTGCAGTATCATCGTAACTATTCCACCAGTGTGTGCATGGTTAAAATTCTGAAGCGCAAAATGCTACAGCACAAATTATGATATTGGTTGAAAATATTGGTTGAAATAATTAGCGGGCTCTAGTTGCGAGCCTGCTCAAACTACACAACAAATCGGACAGACCTGAGTCAAAAGTTGGTCAACTGATTCTGGGCTGAAATCAGGTCAACATCACAGTGTGTGCTTGGCATAAGTCAGCACCAATTAGCTTCCATCATTCTGCACTTTTATGACATCATCACACAGATGTCTCAAAGAGATTATTTTGCAGTATTTTTAAAATATAAAACTACAATAAAGTATTTTGATAGGAAATACAGAGTCATTTTCTTCAACTCAATAAAATACAAATTACAAAATAGTATAGTAACTTTATATCATGCAGACAATATGCAGTGTAGTTAATAGTCAAATGAATATAGACCCAATTTGGAGTAAATGGACACGGAATGTAGAAGACAATGCACACAAGTATTTTACCTATCAAGTAGGCCATCTTGCACCCCAAAACACACTCGCAAACACACACAGAGCCAAGGGCCTTTTCAATACACTTTTGCTATTCAGTGTAGCATCACAATTATCTTGATTGAGTGTGTTTTTTATTCAATGTATTTAATTTTTGAGTTTTTTATTTTAAAGTAATCCAAAAGTAATTCAAAAGTATTCAGCTTATGTTACATTATTTTTGTAATCCAATGGATTACGTTACTGATTACAAAAATTGGCATGTAGTCTGTACTCAGTAATGGAATACATTTCAAAGTAATCTGACCCAACACTGCTTGTATTGTCTTATGGCACTAAGTACATATATTTTTGTCAGTCAAGGCATTATATTATTATTAAAATGAGATTTCAATTAAATACAGGAAAAATATAAAATTCCTTGTGCTACAAAGTCTAGTATGATCTGCATCTTGTATGACGTCAGCCCCATTACACCTGTGTATTTCATAACAGTGTCAGATATGCCATATAATTAATTTAGTGAATTCAGCTTCTCCCCCTCCCTCGTATGTTTGTCATGGAGGTAACAAGACCGGTTCACAAGGAGACATCCTTCAGTGTGGTATAGTGTGGCATCAGTATGACCAACTATACACCCAATCACCTTCCACCTCTAGACAGAGGTCAAAGGAGAGCTACTCTGGAATGTACTGGAGGAGGAATGGCAGGCCGAGGGGAGGGTGGGGGCTGGGGAAAAAAGAGTCGTTGCTTGGCAACAGAAAAGTAGATCAGGGACAGGGGAGGGCACCCCGTTCGTCTTCTGACGGAGGAGAGAAAGTTGATCTTGGCTGATTGCTGGCGGCTGGCATTGTGTTGATGTCAGCAGTGACGGCTGCGGAAGAGGGGAGCGGGACAAGCTCACACGGGGGTGGAGGAGGGGTGAGGTGTGGGGGGAGGGTGGAGGGGTTGGGTCGGTGGCGGGGGGTGGGTGGGTGACAGGCTGCTTTGGCAGGCTCTCTCTGTCTTCTGCCACCGTCTCAGTCACCGTCTGCAGGACACAGTGGCTGGCTACGTGCTGCTGTGACCCAAAGGGGGAGGGATTGAAGGGCAAACAAACAAGCCTTTCGTCTCCTTTTGAGATTAGAGAATGTGCCTGCAACTGTTGCTCAGTCTGTGCTGTGCTGCTGTTGCCATCAGAAACTGTCCGTCCTCTCTGCCTTGTCTCTCAGCTCATCTCATCTCTGTGGCTGTCAGCCCAGCCCAGCCCTGACGGATCAGATGCTTATTGTCTCCATGTCCTCTTTCAATACAGTCACTGATGCCGAAGGATGCAGAATACCTACTGTGTATTCGTAACGTTTTCTGACGTTTTCAAGTTTTCCACATTTTGTTAAGCGACTCATTTTACAATGGACCAAAGTCATTTTTTCTTGTCAACCTACAAACAGTATTCCACTGTTTTATTTTTAATAATGAAAACACTTCAAATGTTTTCAGAACTAGAATTAAATATGTAACAATCTATTTTAAGATTAATCTGTATGTGGAAAATTTTAAAGGGTTTGGAAACTTTCTGAATGCACTGTACATCTTAAACTAATAGATTCGGGTGATAAGCCTTAGCTAAATATACAGCTAAAGAAAACACACACCATAATAACATTTAATAACCATGCAACACATTGGAGCATTGTGCAGCATCGAAGACCGGTACTAAATGCATCAAAGTCCGATTCTTAATATATAATGCTCCTGTCATTATTATCTCTTTTATAGGTTGATGGATCCAATGCAGCCGAACCAAAGCTGCTCGTTCTCCACGAGACTCTCTGACCCCTTCAGCGTAGCCATGTCTCCAGCCTCAGGGCTCTCCAGCCTGCCCCCACCCAGCTTCTGTCCTGCGCCCGTCCCAAGGACACAGCAGCAGGCCGCCACCAGAGCCATCCAGCTCTCCCCGGAGGCTGCTGAGGTTGCAGGTGCGGAGCTGTGCCTGCCCCCTCCGGTCAGCATCAGTCGTCCCCGGCCCACGGTCCTGGGGACGGGCTCGGCCGCCGGCAAGGCCCTCAAGAACCCCGAATCCATCCCCAGGCCCAAGGCCTCAGTGTCCCCGTTGGGCTCCCTGGGCCACACGCCGATGACCCCGGAGTCCTCGCAGCCCCTGGCCCCTCCGAGCTCCCACAGTCCGCAGGCCAACAGGAGTCCGCAGGCCAACAGGAGCCCGCAGGCCAACAGGAGCCCGCAGCAGGTGTCCCCATCCCAGACCGCTCTCATCCCTCCCCCGAGCAACGCCGCATTCCCGCACATCTCATCTCAGCCCAGTGCAGTGGTCGCCCCGGCCAGAAACCTGACTGCCCAACCCAGCATCAGTCCTCCCCCTGTTCCACAGCCCAAACCCGGTCAGTCATACCTCAGCTCTCAGCTCAGGGTCAGTCCCGAACCGCTGTCTGCTCTCTCAGAAGGCACCAAGGGGAGGACGGACAAAGCTGGCATGGACATGGATGATTTCAGGTGAGCCTCACCTCAACTCATACACCCCCATGACAACAGGTCCCCACAGCTAGCTCTGCAGCTAGGGACTTGTTCATGAAATTGCTGTTGCTATGGCTGTTAAAACAGAATAATAATAGCCGACTGGTGCTTGTGTGCTGCTCCTCTCTCAACCAACGCACACAACTCTGTTTATGTGTGAGAGTCATACTGGCAACAGACTGGAGGCAGAATGTGTGCTCCTGGAAGATTTCCCAGACACACTCCTTACTGGCTGTTCCTCACGCAATCAGGTCCCATAACACTGCAGAATATTTTGCTGTGTGTATACATGTTGACCAGTCATTGTGTTTATATCTGTGTTTGCAGTCAAGGACTTTGGTGCATTCTTCAAGTAATGATTATTTTTAAAGTCTTTTTAATGGCTCTTTTTTTCCGGTTGGTTTGCATTTTTGTTTGTGAAACCCACTTCATCTCTGTTAAGTGTGTGTGTGTGTGTGTGCTTGCACTTAACCATATCATAAGATTTCCACATGAACAGGGTCCATATCGTCACATGGAATGTAGGATCAGCTGTGCCTCCTGACGACATCACTTCCTTATTTGGGCCAAATCTGAGCAGCGGGAACATAGACATGTTCATCGTAGGGTGAGTCGCCAGCGTCGCTGCAAAACAAACATCTGTTTACCTTTTGATTCACAGAAACGCCGACCAGTGCTCTATAGCTCCTAATGCTTGTGTAATTTGTTTAGAGACATCTGTTTGGTCAACCTAGTAACACAAATACCCATGAAGTCAATCTCTTGCGCAAAGAGCTCTGACGTTAAAGGAACCGTATGTAAGAAAAATATTTCATAATATGGCCCTGATATGTCACTAGACATTAAGAAATCATGTTGATTTCAAATACTTATATCACTGACAACAGTAGTCCGGCCAGGATATTGTCATTTAAAAAGTGAAGTTGCAGCCCTCAACTGATGTTGATGTTGTGTTTTGTCATGTCATGTTGTGTTTTGGCCTGATGCGCCACTCTCCACCTATCTACTAATCACAAAGTCAGTAGTGTTTCGCCATCAGGGTTGGCAACCTCAAGTCAGGGGGGAGGGGGAGGGGATACACCGCTCTTCAGTATTTTGAAAGTGATTGCAGTACCAGTTTTGGCCACAATCTTACATATGGTTCCTTTAATTTCCCAATTTGGAATTAAATTAATTAATTCCCAGAGGAAAATTAAGTGGAATTCAAAGGTGCACAGCATTTTTATAAAGTTATGAGTTATGTTGTTATAAAAGTGGAAACTAAAAAATATGAATAAACACTTGTTGGCTTTTTCCTCACTGTGATTTTTAGGCTACAGGAAATGAACTCGATGATCAACAAGCGTCTCAAAGATGTGCTGTTCACCGACCAGTGGAGTGATCTGTGCATGGAGACCGTCAGTCGCTTTGGTTATGTGCTGGTCAGTGAAGAGTTAACTGATCTAGTTGCTAAGCGATTTTTTTCCTATAATAATGTTGTGTCTCGATTTGAGTTCCCAGTGGAATGTGGAAAGCAGCCTGGCATCTGCACACATGTTAATTAGCAGACTTGAACTGTTAATTTGCTCCGCACTGTTCTGGGAAAGGGGCTAAATAAATAGGACACACTGGCTTTAATGTCCGGAAGTCTTTCACCATTCTCTGCTCAGTCCCAAAGCACCTTGACTGCTTTGCAGCATGTCCTAACAGAAAGGAATCTAAATTTGACGGCCTCACAGAGCACAAATCCCTTTTTAAATCACAGCCAACTTCTATCATCTGTGGTCATGCAAAGCAATGCAGCATATAACATGTTTTCCTTTCTCTTGTTGCAGTGTGGGTAATTAATACATTCTTTATGTATGTCATTTAGAGTAATCTCTTCCATGTGTTATTGGGATATTGGAAGAAATTCTGTGTTATGTTATGTCTTGTGACATTTCCTTTTGTATTTCTTTGGCCAGACCAATAATGGCACAATCACTATGTGCAAGCACAATTACTAGTGCTGCACAATTATCGCAATCGCAATATGAACCAAAGCAAATAATCTAATCGCAAAGGCTACAAATAATAGTGCACAGTTAATTTTGTCACATTTATGACTTTTAGATTCATGTCATCCTCCTTGACTGCCACTTCTGGTTGGTGGATGTGTGCGTAGTGTGTGAGGGGCACAGAAATTCTGATTGGTGAGCTTCACAGTCAGTTGGGGGTGCTGTGCTTCTTGTGCACTGGGCGCGCTCACCAATAAGGTGTGGCACTAATTGAAGAGACATCTGTAATATTGAACTGAATCAATTAATTGACATTTACAAATCATATCGCAAATCGCAATTGCAATATATGTCAGAAAATGTGCAATTAGATATTTCCCCCAAATTGCGCAGCCCTAGCAATTACACATTTTCCTATAACAACCCGTTCTTCCTATAACATACCAGACTTTTTATAGATTACAGTTACAACTTTACATACATTAATTTCACATATCATATAAATCTTTGTCTGTTTCATGGACAGTACTGAAGATAAACAGATCAACATGAATCTCACCTCCACCTTTGTCACTCGTTGTGTGTCGTCTTCTGTAGGTGACGTCGCAGCGCATGCAGGGGGTCCTGCTGCTGGTCTTCTCCAAGTTCTGCCACCTGCCGTTCCTGAGGGGTGTCCAGACCCAGAGCACGCGCACAGGCCTGGGGGGCTACTGGGTGTGTGTGTGTGTGTGTGTGTGTGTGTGTGTGTGTGTGTGTGTGTGTGTGTGTGTGTGTGTCATGCCAGACTTTTGTCCAGCCTTCTTACTTTCACTGACAATTTAGTCTATTGTCTGAACAATTGGAACTTCTAATTATGAGAGCCTATAACAATAGCCAAATTGAATAAATGGGTGAAAATTATCCATGAAATTGGATGGACAGGATGACTTAATAGTCAAATAGCCGGAGAGAAAGGTAATAGCACACTGCTTAGTCGCTGATAAGACATGCTTTTGAATTCATGTTCATAAGAACCATTAAGCTGAGGTTTTTGAAAAGTGCTGTGTTGAAATGGCTCATAGTCAGAAACAATACCTGTGACAACATACTGATCACTTTAGTGAAAACAGAGGCAGAGAGGCTAATGAATTCAACAGGGGGATTGTGAGGGACCGAGGCGACCACCTCACGTTTAGGGAGGTGCGCCACTGGATTAGGTGGTGTCGAGGGAAGGCAGGAGACAGCAGTTCCATACAAAAATATTATTTATTTGTTTAGTCCACAAACCAAGAGGAAGCACAGCAGGAATCCAGACATAAAAATCCAGGGATCTTCAGTGTGTATCTTCAAGTGAACATTTGAACTCGCCATTAAACTAGGCAACAATTTTACAGACTTTCTAGGCTCCCGATCCAAACAAGGCGACTTTGCATAACTCTGGACCATACTTTCTACCCTTGCCTCACAGCAAGCAAGGTTAACATTATAAACTTCAATTAACTCTCTAAACTTCCCTGAGTCCCTGGATCTCCAGCTCTTCCCTCTGTCTTCCGTTGTCTCCCGTCTATTGTGTGTCTCTCCCGTGTGAAATAAGCCTGCCTTTAAATAGGCTAGGCAATTACCCAATTAGGTCTGGGCTAAACCATTATAGGGAATGCAGGGGTGATGGTGGTCTGTACCATTAACCCAATCACAGTTAAAATATCTCAGTATAAAGGCATGCATACACCTACATACACAAGACATAAACAGCAATAAAACAAACTGAGTGCAGGTGAGTGTGTTTGGCTGCAGTCCATTCAGGTGTGGCACAAGGCAGTTTTTCAAATGTTTGTCGTAGGGGAAAAGGAGAGGACTCCTTTTTCACATTTCCTTCCCCTTCTGCAGTCTCACAAACCAGGTGGTGAGACAGAAAATCTGCCCCATAGTTCTCCGCTCCTACCTGGGAAATAGTTCCAGGCCAGGCAATTGGCACTGCTGCTTCAGCCAGTACTGGTTTGAGGTCGTCTTTGCTGTGGTGTAGGTTGACATTCCTGGACGGCTCTCTCCGGTCTCTGCCTAGTCACAGTCTACCTCTCCACCTTGCAGCATGTCCTCCTCCAGCGCTGCTGTTCTCGTGGCCCTGTAATCTCCACCAGGGCTGCTCTGGCCAATGTACCGATCATCTCTTGCAGAGTTGCTTTGCTCCTTTCTCCCTCCTCCAGTATCCACGGTGACGTACCATCCCACCGCTGCCACCAAATGTGAGGGACCGAGGCGACCACCTCACGTTTAGGGAGGTGCGCCACTGGATTAGGTGGTGTCGAGGGAAGGCAGGAGACAGCAGTTCCATACAAAAATATTATTTATTTGTTTAGTCCACAAACCAAGAGGAAGCACAGCAGGAATCCAGACATAAAAATCCAGGGATCTTCAGTGTGTATCTTCAAGTGAACATTTGAACTCGCCATTAAACTAGGCAACAATTTTACAGACTTTCTAGGCTCCCGATCCAAACAAGGCGACTTTGCATAACTCTGGACCATACTTTCTACCCTTGCCTCACAGCAAGCAAGGTTAACATTATAAACTTCAATTAACTCTCTAAACTTCCCTGAGTCCCTGGATCTCCAGCTCTTCCCTCTGTCTTCCGTTGTCTCCCGTCTATTGTGTGTCTCTCCCGTGTGAAATAAGCCTGCCTTTAAATAGGCTAGGCAATTACCCAATTAGGTCTGGGCTAAACCATTATAGGGAATGCAGGGGTGATGGTGGTCTGTACCATTAACCCAATCACAGTTAAAATATCTCAGTATAAAGGCATGCATACACCTACATACACAAGACATAAACAGCAATAAAACAAACTGAGTGCAGGTGAGTGTGTTTGGCTGCAGTCCATTCAGGTGTGGCACAAGGCAGTTTTTCAAATGTTTGTCGTAGGGGAAAAGGAGAGGACTCCTTTTTCACAGGGATATTAATACACTTTACTCTGTGGGGGTTTTGTCTGTGGAACAATCACTCATCCTCTACTAATCCACTAATAATGCTTACATTTAATTGTCTTCTATTTTTAATTAACACAGTTTACCCACTGACAAAGTGTGAACAGAATAAGCCTGTAATAAACAGCTTTAGAGATTAAACATTTACCCACATCATGTGAAAATAAATGTTAGGTCTATTAGAGCACATACATACACAAATACATACATACATTTATACAAATACATGTCCATCCAGGTTTTTCTTTAGGCAACAACATTATATGAAAATATATGTATACAGTATATTCACTGTAACATAATACATGAAGTCAGTGTTTTTCTCTAGATAAATAAATGTGTTCTTCTTCCACCCCCAGGGTAACAAGGGTGGAGTGAGTGCACGGATGATGGTGTTTGGGCACCCGGTCTGCTTCCTGAACTGCCACCTGCCGGCACACATGAGGAACCTGGAGCAGCGCATGGAGGACTTTGAGAGCATCCTGCAGCAGCAGCAGTTCGAGGGCGGCACGGCACCTGGGGTGCTGGACCATGAGTGGGTGGCTGGGAGTGGGTGTGGTTAGAGTCAAAGGTTAAAGGTTAAAGGTGTTTAGCAGTGCCCTGTGTTCGCTGCAGACCAGTTGTGTGTAGATGAAACAGGATTGACATAACACAGCACAATAAAATTGGATAAATCAGATACGATCCCAACAAATGGGACCAGCATCAAGACATTAAACATTATATTTTGTATGCATAGAAAATACCATGTTTTGCCTTAAGTTAAAATTACACTCACACTTAGTCTGAGTTATAACACAAATTCAATAGGACGTGGTGAATAGCTCTAAGTCTTTTTCGTCAACAGCGTGGTATTCTGGTTTGGTGACCTGAACTTCCGCATTGAAGACTATGATATTCATGTGGTGAAGAGCGCCATTGACAACAGTAAGCTGTCTCTACTCTGGGAGCGAGATCAGGTCAGTCTCCAGTAAGGGATTTCCAGTCATATCAGTGCAATGCATCAATCTCCTTTTTCCTCAGAGGCTGCAGTTCAATTTCAAGCCACTAGGTGGAGAACAAGAGGCGCTTTGAAATAGATAGAAAGCAGCAAGTTGCAGAGAGGTACAATTACAAAAGTGTTTGTTATAGTTAGGTTTATGTTTTTAATCATAGTAAAAATGTGACATATCTATACTTGTTCTCATGTAAAAAAAGACCATCATTCTTATTTTGGAGAGGGAAATGTAGTGTTCTGTAGGCTTTTACTTTTTGTCCATAACTTTTTGTAGGTTGCATTGCAAAGCAAATTTAATTTTCCTGTCCAATCTGACACCTAACAGGATTTTTTGGTTGTGTCTGTACTTGCAGATTGTTGGGTTGTCCAGGCAACGTCTGCACATTCCTCATGTTAGACAGATTGGTGCACCCATACTGCTATTTAAATTAGACCCTCGCCTCTTGAATAAATTTTTGTTAAGATTCTCCAAATCACTTTTAAATGAGCTTTTGAGCTGCCTGGAGGGCAAGGCTGACATTTCAAAGCTAGGCACCTTTGGGGAAATTCACCCCAAATGAAAATCTGGTCATTATACCATGAACTCCATATTGAGTGTTTTTTTCTGCAGGTATTTTTTGGCTGAATAACCCATTCTTTATGCATATGCAAGTATTATGGGAGATTATGGGCACTATCATCAGGCTGAATTGATTAAATTGATTAAGTTAACTTTAAACATTATTTCATCATTTCAGTGTTTTTTCTTTTTAGACTTTTGCAGACATGGATGTTATATCAGATAAGACATCTTACTGAAATCTTTAACATCTTTAGTTAGTAAACAGTTTACAAAACATCATCGCAACAATAATGTTCACACATACCTGCATGGCTCTTTTGCCCTAGTTTCTACATGTCCATGACAGTAATCTCCAAAGGGCTTATCAAGATTAGCAAGTGAAGAATTCTGTAGGGGCCTATTGGGGTTCCCTCATGATTAGTACAGTTCTTCTTACGGTGATTAGTGCAGTCTTATTTAGTGTGTATTACACGAGGCAGCAATTCAATAAGGTAATTGGCTGTAGCACTTAAAAGAAACAAAAATATAATCTCAATGTTGATACTTTTAGAGGTAAAACTGCCTGACATGTCAAGTAAATATGCTACGGTTATTCATGCTATTCCTAATTAGGATTAATTCATAATTCATAATTGAGGAATTGATTGAGGAAAGACAAAATAGATGCATTTGAAATAAGAGTATAATGGAAGCCAGAAGCCAGTGTGTTAGTTGCTGTCAGCCTCACATTTATCCACCACCAGCCTTGTGAGTAGGAGGACTGTGGACATGTGTGATATTAAATGAGGAGAGTAAGGAAGTCGACTGAAGACAAGTTATCCAAATGAATATTAAAATCGGCAAGGATTAATAATGGGCATGTATCCATTGGAATAGCAGACAGTAGAATGTCCCATTCACAAAGCTGCCAAGTTGTCCTGGAGGGAGATAAATAGCCACCAAGTATAATTTGTATGGCTCAGTTATCACGATGGCTTGATATTCGAATGAGTTGTGGTTCTGAGCAGGCAGCAACTGAGTAAACCTCCAGTCATTAGAGACAAGATGAACGACTGGTATGCGAAAAAGCATAAATGGTTGATAACGCTGCAGGTGTGGCAGTATTCTCTGGCCTAATCCTCACAAGCAACTGAAGTGATAACTGTGAGGCCAGAGCAGGAATGAAGTCCGCTTAATTCACTGCAGACTGGCAATTCCACAACCCCACAGAAAAAGTAGGACATTCTGAAGC
Organism: Alosa pseudoharengus; assembly: GCF_046254945.1. Taxonomy (NCBI): domain Eukaryota; kingdom Metazoa; phylum Chordata; class Actinopteri; order Clupeiformes; family Clupeidae; genus Alosa; species Alosa pseudoharengus. Next base: position 32,180,394 of record NW_027468640.1, read on the forward strand.
CTGCTGGACTGATGTTAAGTGCTGCCTTTCAACATTAGGGTGCTTAAAAACCTGATTGGATACAGGGATATGTTGAAAGTGCATTATTACTAGAAGGATTGCCAGATAGCAAGACAATGTGAGACAAGAGTGACACTTATCTGAGAGGTGCCTAGTAGTTTATCTGGAGACTAGTGATGTATAGTGTAATGCATCGCTGCAGTTTGTTTGAAATAACATTTCTGCTGACATTTTCCCTTCAGCTCAACATGGGCAAAAACAGTGAGCCTATTCTGGAAGGTTTCATGGAGAGTCCACTCAACTTCCCTCCGACATACAAGTTTGATGTGGGAACTCATACATACGACACAAGGTAGATTTACACTTTTATCCAAAGTGACTAACAAATGGACTATAAACATGTACCTTATTATTAGCTTTACTTCGAATAGGCAACATGTGTGTGTGTGTGTGTGTGTGTGTGTGTTTATTTTCCTGCATACAGTCTATGGTCCCTGCTCATTTAACTTGCAAACTAGAGGTCTCATACTCTTCACATTTTCATACAAATGTTCATATCCCTTTTTCCTCCTAAACGATCATCTGCATTCCAAATGCTAGAATTTGGTTTCACTTCTGTTTACATTGCAAAAAAGGGGTGAGTCTGTAGTTGCTTCACTGCTCTTGTTCACTTGAAAGCATTTTGAAAGGGATTTTATATTTATTTTTTACTTTCATCAATGAGGGTGTTCAAAATCTGTGGACTTTTGACGCCACACAAATGTGCCATTGTTCCCGCTCACATCTCCCCCTCCCCATGCTTACAGTGCTAAGAAGAGGAAGCCTGCATGGACTGACCGCATCCTGTGGCGCCTTCGTCGGACTGGTTCACCAGTGCCGTCCCACAATGCAAATCTGCAGCGCGGGCTGACGTCCTGGCTGGGCGGGGTTACCAGGGTGACACAGCACTCCTACCGCAGTCACATGGGGTTCACCATCAGCGATCACAAGCCCGTTTCTGCCGTCTTTTCTCTGCATGTGAGAAAATATATTTATATATAGCTACAGACACTAACAATAACTTTATATGACACCAAGCAGAAGGTCACCCGTCTGTCTAATTATTCAACTCTGAATCAGTTTGATTCAGGAGTTTGATTCAAAAGGACAGTGTCTCATTTTACCCTCATGATGACTCCTTTTATCCTCATGATGACTCCTTTTAGCCTTATGATGACTCCTTTTATCCTCATGATGACTCCTTTTAGCCTTATGATGACTCCTTTTAGCCTCACCTCTCTGCTCCCTGTCTCTGCTGCAGTTTCCCTTCAGGGTCAATGTGCCTTTAGTAACACTTGAAGTTGAGAAGGAGTGGACTAAAGTCTCAGATGCAACTGTGCAATTTGAAGTGGCCTCAACCTTCCAGAGAAGCTCCTGGGACTGGGTGGGCCTCTATAAGGTATAAGGCTCAGTGCAAATGAACCTCTGGTTTTCATGTTTTTATTAAAATATCCTCCCAACTTGGAAAAAACTCCTAATCTGGAGCTGTAGTTTGTTGTTATGGTGAGCTGGTTATGCTCTTGACAGTTAGAAACATTATATGAAGAGACAATACACTCTGATACCAGAAACAGAAACATTTGGATTTTAGTTGAAGTCTACACATTGACAACAACAGGGTCTATCTGCATGCTTAACCAGTGGAAGCATTGTACACAACTACAATAATAATAAAAAAGCATTGCCTTCATTTTCACATAGCAAAATTAGGACTTGTACTCAATGATGGAATTTTTGGAAATGTAAGGAAACCAATTGTATATAGTATTATGTTAAGAACAGTAAATTGTACATGGGCTTATAGTTCAGAACTGATATGCTAACATTCCATAATACTGATATGCTAACATACCATAATTCTTTCCACAAGATGATCACAAAGTAAATGACACTTTATCATCAGTAATATTACTCTTTTCAGGTGGGGTTCAAACATCACAAAGACTATGTGGCATATGTGTGGGCTAAGTCTGATAATCTGCCTCAGGTATGAATCTTAGTTGATGCAAGATATATTGTTTATGCAGTGAATTCAATCAAAAAATAGATAATAAAGAAAAACAGTGTTTAATTTCTCCTTCTCTCTTTTATTTCTTTTTTGTTAATTTCTTTCTCTCTCGTCTCATTTTTGTTTTCTGTTCAGGTAACTTTTGCAGAGGAAGATCTGCCCAGGGAGGCCGGAGAATACATCTTGGGTTACTATAGCCACAACATGAACAGCATTGTGGGAGTGACGGAGCCCTTCCAGGTCATGACCCTTGCCCTGTCTGTTTCCTCCTGCAGATCAAGTCTTGAGTCTTTGACAATACAGTCACCGACTTTTCACGCTTACTTAAGAAATTTCACTTCTAAACAACTACCATAGATTAGCAAGTATCTGAGTATTAAGAACTCTGAAGCTGATGATACATAGGGCAGCTTTTTGAGCAATGTTGAGGTGGCTCTTGAGCACAAGAATTTCATTAGTTATAATTCCTTTTATGAGTACATGACAATAAACTACTTGAGCTTGAACTTACTGAGGAACATTGCTCAAAACGTTGCCCCATCTATCATCAGCTTTACATCAGGTGTTGTACAGTAATTTCAGCCCTTTGATTTATAATGTAAAAAAGTGGTGCTTATGTCTTTTACAAAACTCATCCATTACTTATGACTTCATAGTATTTTCAGCAATGTACTTTTTGGGGTCATTTTAATGTGTCATTTTCACAGCTCTCTTGACGACAGCTGGGAACACTTGGAAATGTGTTTGAGCTGTTACAAAGTCAAAATGCATATCTTTAATCTGCAGAGTTGTGCGTCATTCTTCAAAACTGTTTCCTGCTGGCTTAAATACACACTTGGCATTTTGTTTAACTTGGATGGCAGTCGCACATTTGTTGTGCCCCATTTTGAGTGCCAGCCTCTGATACCCCATGTCCGCCTGGATGCATCCTCTGCCAGCTTTCCTGGCACAGATAAAGAATGTCAACAGAATATTTGAAAAAAGGGTGTGGACAGGATCTGCCATTGCCATAGGCATATTCATTCTTCAAACAGAAGCTACATTATGGGCAGATAAAGAAAACATGCTTTAAACAAACTCCAGATGTGTCTTATGGGTGGAAGTAATACATGCAGGATAGGAGTTGCTGTATTGAAAGAGACAGTGTGCAACTAGTCCTGGTATCATCTTTAAATTAAAGTTTTGGGTATATAGTCATGGACAGATAAGCATACCTATCATTCCCAACTGTCTGAATAAACACAGACACAGAACACAGATAAACACACCTGTCATTAACAGTACATCACCAACAGCAGAGCTGGCACTGATACAGCCTCTGTCTTTGGTTGAGTTGGCAATGTGTTGTGTGAAAGCTTTCCTTATACTGTATTTTTGCATGATGGTCTGCCTTGGACCACATCCCCTGAATGGCTAATCGAGCTGAAAGGTGTGTTCATTTGACCATGTACCATTACCCAAAGGAGTGTCAAATTGTTGAATATTGTTACTTGAATTTTCGAAGCCTGTTTTTTTTGTATGTTATCGGCAACTTAAGGTTCGCTTCATAGTCTACGCAAGCTATGCGGATGCAGTTGCAAATGCAAGACTCATGCACGTTTTGAAGAGCGTTCTCATAGTCTGCACAAGCTACTCATCAGAAATGCATGCAAAAATTACAAAAATTTGGGCGACACATTTTGCTACGCAAGTATGCATCTGACCCTCCTTGCGTAGCTCGATGCGTTGGCGTCTGCGTAGCTTGTTATAGGCCATGGATCAGCCCTAAAGGTACTTCGATGACCAGTGAAGAGCAGTGCAGGTGCTTCCTGTTGTGTCATTCACGCCCCTCACGCCCGCTTGCAGGTGCACCTGCCTGTGGTGAGCCCGCCAGCCCCGGCGCCTGCAGCCCACTCCGAGAGCTCGGACGAGAGCTCCGAGGATGACAGCACGCTGGTGCTGCTGGCCCCCAGCTCCTCGCGCAGCCCCAGCCCAGGGACGCGCTCGGGCAAGCGCTCCCACCACCAGCGCCAGCGCCGGCAGCGCAGCCGCAGCCCCGCTGTGCCACCGCCGCGGTCAGCTGCCACCCTCTCCGCCGCCTCGCCGCTGCCCGCCCTGCAGAGCCTCAGCCTGTGCCCGCGGCCCCGCGACTCCCACACGAGGAGCCCCTCGCCGCGCGCCCCCCGCACCTCCGGCTCCTCGTCCGCCTCCTCCTCCTCCTGCACCTCCAAGAAGGAGCGGCTGGTGTGCCAGGACAGCTCCCCCTCCCCCTGCTCGCCCATCAGCCCCCTGAGCCCACGCAGCCCCCTGTCCCCCCGCGGCGGCACGGTCACCACCCCGGAGGCACTCATCGTGGCCATGCTGGGGCCGGCCCAGGTCCACCCTGGTCCAGCTGCAGACGCAGGCTTATGATGGGAGCCTCTGCACCCCCCCTCCCCCAATCCCAATCCCCATCCCCAGCCTTTCCAGCACTCAGACTGCAAAACATGCTCATGCTAACTGTACTTCCCCTGTCGGTTTCAAATATATTGCTATATATTTTTTCTACTACGCAAATTAAATATATGTGCAATATATTTAGAGAGTATATATTTTTTTCCTTTGGAGAGGCTTAAGGCCTGTAGGGGACCTCTGCTGCTGATCCTGACCCAGGGACAGCAAGGCTTCTCTAGTGCGGTAGTGTTGCCCAGTGTCTGGTGTGGTCATATTGTTTGGGCGTTGTGGTATACTTTCAGTCTGAATGCCCACAAGCATTCAAACCAATTTATCTGAATGTCGTACAATGAAAAAGAGTTGGAGATTTCTTCAACAAATGTGGAAAACTTTGCTTCAGGACTACTGATTGATGACATACTTTCAGCAATTCATGGCACTTGATATTAAGTATGTTCAGCACCTACGACCATATGTGGACACTGAATCCGTGTGTGTGTGTGTGTGTGTGTGTGTGTATACATGTACATGTGTGTTTGAGAGAGTTTCTGTTTTAAAAGTGTATGTGTTAAAGAGCATCTATTTGTTCTAGTCATGTGTCATGGTAATATATGTTAACATAGGCAACAGTGCCCTGCTTTACTGAAACACAGTACTTCTCCCTAACTAACAGCCTTCTATAGGAGTGGATCTGATCACTGAGGCTGAATGTACAACTGTAGATATGTCGTAACCTGACCACCTCAGATTTGTGCTCATTTGTGTTAGAATGTGGCTATATACACTCTCTGTGCCTGTTTGGGTTAGGTATGGCTTTTATGTGGCAGTTTTGTGACTTGTGTGCATCAGGCATTACACTCTGGGGGCAGATGTGTTAAGTGTTCAATGGAGAAGGACTGTGTACACAGCCGAATAAAATGACCACTGACCAGTGATCTTTGTGTTTTGACCTTGACTTGTCAAAGTAAAGTAAGAAAGTGGAAAGTGTATTTGTGAAATCATTTACAGCTCTGTGACACGTGTAGAACACAGATACAAACAGAGCTACATAAATTACTGCAATCCTGCACAAAATTGTTAGACAGAAAACCATGGTGTTTTGTGCTTGGTATAGTTAAGGCACGTTTTCTACATAAACATCTCCAGACAGAAGGCATATTGCAAAAGGTCCTATGCAAAGACTTTACTTGAGGTTTCATGTTTTATTAAGAGTCATTGTAGTCCCATGTCTATGTACAGCATTACTGCCAGTGAGTATTGCCTCAAGGGACTTTACAGTCACTGTAAACCCAAGACCTATCCCAAAATTTCAGTAAATCAACAAAACATAAAACATGTAGAGAAATTTAAATATTTGGGAGTAACTCTTGATTCTAATCTTACTTTTAAAGATCATGTTAAAAAATTGTGCAACACACTGAAATTTAATTTAGCAAGTTTTAAATATATAAGAAATTCTCTTAGCACTGAGGCATCTAGTACATACTTACAAGCAATGATCATCCCTCACCTTCTATACTGCATCACATCCTGGTCTCAGGCAAGTAAAACAGTGATAAAACCTTTAGAATCTTTGTACAAAAAGACACGCCATTATCATCACTGTCATATACTGGCCAAATATAGTTTATTGAGTTTTGAAAATCTAATGAAACTCTCAAATGTGTCTTTACTACATAAAATAGTTTACAGTGCTACTGCTCCCCCTTTGAAAAAGTTTGTAACACTCTGCTCTGAAAATTCTGAGCGAACTACACCACGTGTCACAAGGGGGGAGTGTAGCATCCCTCGTCGTATAACCAAATTTGGGAGTTCCTCTTTCTCATGTGTGGCCATGAGACAGTGGAATGCCCTCCCCACAGAATACATATTATGTACAAATTCTCATACCTTTTCATGCTTGACTAAGAGGTGGATGTTAAGTAGACAAGTTTGCACACATTTTTAAGATGTTGTTTGTGTGTGTGTGTGTGTGTGTGTGTGTGTGTGTGTGTGTGTGTGTCTGTGGTGGTGTTGTGTGTGTGTGTCTGTGTGTGGAGCTGGATAATACTAAACAGGCTTTAGTTATATGTGTATGCTGGGGAGGGGGTAAGAGAGTGTAAGTGGGCTGCTGGCGTCCATGTTTTCTATTCTAAGACTGCTTGTTTGTTAAATACTATGGCCATCACATCATCTTTAGTCCTATGTAATTTATTTATATTACTGTTATTTTATTTTATGTTTTTATACTTGCCCAGGGACTACAGGTGCAAATTAGCAATTGCTGCTACAACCTGGCCCAAGACATATTTTCCTGGATCCCAGGATAAATGTTATTTTGTGCACTGTCCCTGATTCAAATAAATATATTTCCATTCCCACTGAGGCCTAATCATGAATAGAGAATAGGCTGCATAAAAAAATAATAAAGTAAGGTAATGAGTATTCAGATAATAAATATTCAAAGAGTTATGGATGCAGTAAAAAGCAGATACATCACATTATGTCAAAATGATTACTTCTCTTCTTGCTATTTCTAGGTCAATTTTAAGTCTTACATGTAATACCTTTATTAATAAGGAAAGGACCAACAGTTTGCCCTTCAGTATTCCCAAAGAAACTTCACAAAAAGGTTGCCCCCATTTTGATTGTTTCCAGCTTTTGGAGCCTGGGCTGCCTACAGACACCGTTTTTTTTTATATGGTGTATTCACAGGATGGGCAGCTAGCGGATTATGAGATGTTTTGCGGAATGTGACAGAAAATGTTATGAGCTTCAGAGCTTGAAATCGCTGACTGTGCCTTTAATGTATTGGTAAAATTGTTGTGTAACTGCATGTCAGAATATCTCGTCACCAAAGATCCTTAATATACAGCTTTATCAACCGTCTCTGTCGTCACCAAGGATAAGGATGTACAAGGATAATTGTGTATGTGTCAAAAACCCTTAGGGAGTATTATGTCAATATCAGGTTTAACCGGTTTGAATGTTCTTGTAACATCACTGTCAGCCGGATAGACACATCACATACTCTACACATGTTTGTTTAAAGTCCAAAAACCAAATCCATGGGTTACATTGAATTATGAAACCCTTGGATAAAAACGGATATGAAAGGTCTGGTTGGCACAGCATATCAAAATCCATATGGAGGTAATAGTGTGCCCACAGTGCCCTGTGTCACTCCAAGAGAATTGGCATTGCCCATGGACTTTTTTCCATTGTGCTAGAAAACACTATATAAATAAATACTTTCTTACTTAATTGAATATACCCATAAAGGAACGCATGTTGACACAATAAAAAAAAAAGGCCCAACAGTTCATGTGTATCCTCAGAAGGCTTAAAGGATTTTAAGTGAGACAGGTCATTCTATCTTGATAGATCGCTTTCAACATCACATCTTGGTACAGCTTCCTACCAAACAAATTCAAGTGAAAGCTGGCTAGGATAGCCAGGCAAGCCGTTAAGATCATAGGCATTCCACAAAAACAGCCATCTGATCTTTATAAACAAGCAGTGGAAAGAAAATCCGACTTCATTATCCAGGATGCCTCCCATCCCCTCCTCCAAGTTTTGAGCTATCAGGAAGAAGGTTCAGAGTGCCTCTGGCTAAAAAGTCCTTACACAACAAATCCTTCATTCCCAATGCGATACAAATACAAAACTCATGCAACTGACACATCACACACACTCTGCCTTCAATCAAAAGAAAATGTTCTAACATGGCAGCATAGACATTAGACAATAAAGCTTTTTGAATCTTTGAATATTATGAAAGAATAGCAATGTTCTCATAGGCTGAGAAGAGACAGAGGGAAGTCACATGGTCTAGAGATGCATTAAGTAACTTGTTTGGTAATACTGATGGGAGGGTTTTGGAGTACATGAATTAAGAAACAGCAGGGTGGGGGGGGGGGGGGGGGGGAGTTGTACATGCAAGTACATGTATGTAAATTCTTTATATCACCTCATGGTAACTTTCATAACTAGAATAGTCACATTTATTCACAAGCCAAACATACATCATATAAGACAATGAATTATGTCCATGGTTTAGTAATATCAACCTGCACAGCCAATAATTAACACTGAATATTGCAGTTTCCAACAACCTATTGTGCACATATGATACTGCTACTATGTAATCACCTTTGAGAGTACTTAGTGTTGCACACATTTTTCAGGAGGACATGGTGTACTTTGAGTCAAATGGATTGGGTAAATCTTCACATGGAAACTTGAACTGATTTAATGTTGTTTAATTGTGTATCTGGGGATTTTAACATTATGAAGAAATATATCTGATTTACCCTTCAGCCAATAACCATAATGTAGGCTACTTCTAACCCCTCCTGAAATTGGGACTTTCCTGTCCCTCATTATTTTATAAACTTAACTTAATTGTATTTGCAAGCCTGAAAGTACAACCACAGAAAGAGTTGAGTGACTGAACCTGCATGGGCAGTTCTTCTTAATTGGTCAGACCAGAGGAATACTTGCTGCTGTATGAGGGTAAATAATGCATGGACCATCTAAAGATCAAGGGGATTTGATCCAATGGTTTTGAGTTAGTCTGACATGCAAAAATACAGTATCTAAAAAACAATATGCACCCTGCATAACAAACTTATTTCATAATTGCACATCGTTTTCAGCAGTTTCCAGCATTCTGATGACAAACTTCCAATCAAAACAGAGGATGGCAATGCAGGGAGGGCACTGAATGGAGCAAAAGGCCAATGACTGACAGCTGTTTGTGATACAGACTTTGACCTTTTGAGAGAGGTTGTCATGCACTCTGCAGGACTTCGGCACAAACTGTGAACAAAAAACACATGATAGAATGAGCAATTGGGCGTTAACTTTACATGGTTACTTTAATCCTCATCATTGTCAAAAGCGGTTCACTGGTATCGCCTACAATCATAAGGGAATCTATTAAACTGTTCTGAAAGCTGTTCCAATAAGATCAACAGGCAAGGGATGAAGTGGAGTTAAACAAACCCACAACTAAGGAGCCCATGTCAACGGTTGAGCTGAGACCAGGCTCTACAATAAATTGCACACATAGTAGGCCAACAGAGAGAGAGGGAGAGAGATGCATATCAGCATATTTTCATTTTGTTTTACAATAGCACTCTAAAAACTGAGTTGATTAGACCCATGCTGGGTAGGCAAGTTAATTAGAGAATTTACTGACAATAAGATTAGATATCCAATATCATATCCAAGGCATTCACAACACCAGAGGAGAGGAGAGCATGTAATCATACCTCAAATGTTTGGAAATATTGTAGCCTACATGAGTGCTGTAGTGCTGCCTATAGGCTCAATTCCACTTTGAAGTTATTTAATCTTAGAGAATTGCGTGGGTCTGGCCTTTGTGGTCACAAGCTCTCTTATTCCTTCATAGCCTATACAGCAAAAGCAAAGCAATCAGTAGAGTGACTAGGGGGCTTATCCCACGGGTCCACATTAATCACACCATTCAATCTGTTGGCTAAAGCTTTCCTTCAGTTGTCTAAAGATATCAAGAATAATGGAGAGCTTCACACAAATTGTGAAATAAATTAACGCAGCCACTATCAAGATGCTCACGTGAAAATTGGTCATTCAAGCAAACTGTTAAGGATGAATTCACAATAGGCTACAATGTTCTGCATTGAAGAAACTAGGGGATCACCATCGACTGCGTAACGTTGTGTGTAGGGGCGGGACATACAGCGAACGTTACCGATTTCACCAGCCAACCGAGTATATAACTGGCGGAGTGTGAGGTAGGGCTAACATACCACGGGGAGTGAACGAATACTCTAGAAGTCACCAGTTTATACGTCTTCGAAATCTGTGGTCAAGAAACAAGAATTCGCACACCTTGCGTAAAAGAATTTAGCTACAGAAGACAATCACCGCAAACGTCTGTACTATTAGATAGCTGTATAACGTTGTTCTCCGAAGATGAACGGACAAATGAACGGTTTCCATAATTCACTCATCGATGAAGACTGTTTTCTTTTTACTTCTGAGTCTGTCGGAGAAGGACATCCAGGTTAGTGACATTAGCGAGTTTACCTTAAGTCGATATACCTAATACAATTTCATTTTACAACGATTTTGCCTAGCAAACAAGGTGTCGAACAAGGTCATGTTCGCCTACTAATGCTAGCTAACTTGAAAGCTAGCATGCAAAGGCTTGTTGCAAACTAACGTGGGGCCTTCTCAAAGGCAGCTTTGCATGCACAAAATATCATTAAGACGGTTATTGATAAATTACTTGTTAGTCTAGAAATTATGTCAATTTAGTGGTAGTAAGAATGATTTAGTGGGCCAGCTAACACGCGGGGATAATCAGGCCACACGAGGTGCTGGTGTTCGGCGACTAGGCTAATTCATTTGTAGGTAGGTAGGCCACGGGCCCGCCTTCCTTGAATTGTTGCTGTCAACGCACTTCTAATCAACACTGTCATAGCAGTAATAATAGATCTGGCGTTTAACACTAATAATGCATTGTGGTGCGGCCTATACCTATACCCTCGACCGTAACTTGTGTGTTTTGATTATTTATATGTGGTGCGTACGTATGTATCATAACGGCGGATCACACATGTACTCCAATGTTAGCTCAGACAGATAGCGACGCAGAGAATTTAGGCTAATGTTTATCCACTTAGCCATATACGCTAGCCAGTTAGCTTGGCAAGCTTTCTTCGGTAGTTGCCGTATTTCACCGCAGCCGGTAATACCTGGATGCAATCCAATCATCGTCTTGCAATGTAAGAATTGGGTCAGCTACGTTAATGTACGTGTAGCAAGTCTACCGTGTAGGTGCATTAACCAGTCGTATATTTAATTTAACTCGCGTTAATTTGCTGTGTCTAGCTTTGATGGTGTCAAGAAACTGTAACGTTAAGTAAGGTTAACACGCAGTAACCGGTAGATGACGAAATTGTAGGCAGACTGATTTACATTTCCGTTAGTAGAATTCGAAATGAAAAGAACTGCAGCGTCTGTATCACAATGAAACGCTCGTGGTGGGTTAATGCGCATGAATGAAAGGAGCTCAGTATCAACATCCTCTGTGGCTGTGCTTGAGGAGGGGTATTGTATCTGTTAATCTTGGCTTACCTCTGGCCTAAATATAGGACTCCCTCTTATCCTGTGGCGGCAGTTCTACAGTACCAACAGGATATCCCAACACTGCGTTTTTTGCCTGGCCACACAGGTCTGATATTGCTGTAGCAAAGTAATTATAAACAAATTGACAGAAATTGGGCGCAACACAGCTACCAGTTACCTCATTATATGGTGTCAATTGTATGTCACGTTGTCGTTATTGTTGGGCTATTCCAGAGAGTACAGACTTTATTGGCACATGCCAGTGTCACCATTGTCAGTTTTACCTAAAGTGTGGTTGCCTAATTTTTGAGCAGTTTGTCTTAATGCAATGTCGTTAGCCAAGACCAAGATTCCTGTTGTGCTCACAAGGTATGGTTGGCTGAGGAATGCTATTATGTAAGCAATTAGCAACCTGAATGGGAAGGTTATTGCACAAATAACTGTTATGATGCTAATCACTGGTTCTGTTCTTGCTGTCTTCTGCACGTTTGCTGTGGTTTCTGCAGACAAGATATGCGACCAGATCAGCGATGCCGTGCTTGACGCCCACCTCAAACAGGACCCTGATGCCAAAGTAGCATGTGGTGAGTGTCCTATTACAGGCTTCACCCCAGCCAGCCCCACCCCACCCCCCTCACACACACACACACCATCTACATTTCACTTACTCTGCCGTTGGTGTCTTCCCTCTCCCAGAGACTGTTGCCAAGACTGGCATGATTCTGCTGGCAGGAGAAGTGACGTCCCGTGCCACTGTGGACTACCAGAAGATTGTCAGGGACACCATCAAGAACATTGGCTATGATGACTCTTCCAAAGGTTTTAAGAGAATCACAAAACTGGCAATACATTATATTTATACATCTTTTTTTTTAGCTTAATATTTTGTAGCTATATATTTTATAATATATTTATATTTATATTTGTAAACCACTTATAGACCACTGTGATCCTCATCCTGTAACTTCCCTCCTGTTTGGAAAGAAGGCACATGCAGAAGAGTACTTTGTCCTCTCATGCAGATGCACATTCCTTTCTGATTCACCAGGATCTATGAAGACTGCTTATAACAGTTGGGGTGGATCAGTTATAATACTTAACCTTCTTTGGGAACTGTGACGTGACTCACGAGGCACTCATGTGTCTGAAATAGGACCTTGCCTGAAATAAGATCACTGCCGTAGCGATGCATATTACTGTACAGATTATTCTAGACTGGTTTGAAACACAAACTGTAATCATACTAAAGCCATATTCGGTGCAGGACTACTTTCTTCACCCTGTTTTTTTGATTGGAAAACACCATGGCATTAGTGCATGTTTTTTATGGAGCTAAATAAAACTTTTACTGGAAGGTTTCTATTACTTTGAAAGTATTGACAGACAGTTTTATCCTATTGCCTTTATCAGTACGGGAAAGTGGTTTTGCAGAGATGACCTTAAATTTTATGATTGGTTAAACAATTCACACATTTGCAAATTAATAGAATCTTTGTGCTCGCAAAAACTGTCTGGAGATGAAAATGTTAAAACTGAACTGTATGCCTATTGCAAATGCTTGTATGTCTAGGCTTTGATTATAAGACCTGTAATGTGCTGGTGGCCTTGGAGCAGCAGTCTCCTGATATTGCACAGGGGGTCCACCTGGATCGCAGTGAGGAGGACGTTGGAGCCGGTGACCAGGTGAAAATCTGACCTACACATAGACTTGATCTTACTTTGAAAGAAGGGCAAAGTCTTGAGTCTCAAACACATGGACTGAACATTATTCTTGCATATTTATAGTAGCATTTATTATTTAAGTGAGAATAATGATGGGTGCATTTCATAGATTTAAATCTTTGTCCATCGTTACCATGGTTTTGTGATCAAATGTAAACTAACATGGCATGTTTTCCAGGGTCTGATGTTTGGCTATGCGACCAATGAGACGGAGGAGTGCATGCCCCTCACAATCATCCTCGCCCACAAGCTGAATGCCAAGATCGCTGAGCTGCGGCGCAATGGCACCCTGCCTTGGCTGAGGCCTGACTCCAAAACCCAGGTTTGTGTGCAGTGATAAACACATTTGTACACACTTACACCGCTAAGAAAATATTAAGAGTTTGGTTCCAAAATGCTATAAATCCATTTTTGAAAACATTAATAAGTCATGTTATTTAATTGTGTATTTCAGGTAATATCAATAAAATTGCAGTTCTGTTTTGATTGGGCATTGTTATTTGATTTATCTTTATTCAATCACATGTCCACTAAAATTACTAGGAAAACAAAATGAAAATAAATGATTTATGAAAAATCATTAAAATGGTGGATATAGCGTTTTGGAGCCAAACTCTTCTTTTGTTAATGTGTGATGACCAACTGTCATTAGAACATCCAGGAATCTCACTAGCTTGCAGCTGTCCATATGGTGAACTGTGGTCTTGTGTGTCTTGCAGGTGACCGTGCAGTACCGGCAGGACCGCGGCGCCATGCTGCCGGTGCGCGTGCACACGGTGGTGGTGTCTGTGCAGCACGACGAGGGCGTGTGCCTGGAGGAGATGCGCGACATGCTGAAGGAGAAGGTGGTCAAGGCCGTGGTGCCCAGCGCCTACCTGGACGAGGACACCGTCTACCACCTGCAGCCCAGCGGCCGCTTTGTCATCGGGGGCCCACAGGTAACGACTTGCTGTGCTGCTCCAAATAGTTAATTAGTTATTTTGTTTGTTTGCTTTATTGCCTAATATGGAGATGTTTGGCAAAGGACCCTATAAGTTTCCGAATTTTGGAAAATCATTTTAAACAGCATTTGTCCTACTGGTTCACATTGAGGGATTATCAAACAATGTGGGTTATTTCTGTGTTTTTTAAAGATCATTGTGCATCGTTCCTTTTATATATGCATGTATGTTAATGGCTGCCCCATGTCTCTCAGGGCGATGCGGGGCTGACTGGCCGTAAGATCATTGTGGACACCTATGGGGGCTGGGGAGCTCATGGGGGTGGGGCCTTCTCTGGCAAGGACTACACCAAGGTGGACCGCTCCGCAGCATATGCTGCCCGCTGGGTGGCCAAGTCGCTGGTGAAGGCAGACCTGTGCAAGCGTGTGCTGGTCCAGGTGAGTCTTGGACTGGTGCCAATTAGTGATCAGTGATTAAGTTGATTAACAACACACAAGAAAAACAACAGGGTGAAATTCTTTGGTGCAAATTGCTGACAATGCAGCTAGAATGGAAAAACGTGTTGTTAACTTGACCTGTGAGTTGGCAGCACTCTGTGAAACTGCACCCTAGGCCAGAAAATAACCTGAATCTTCTCTCCACCAGATGAATGCCCATGTCCTTACTGTGTTGCCTTTCCATTCCCAGGTGTCTTATGCCATTGGTGTGTCCCACCCACTGTCCATCTCTATCTTCCACTATGGCACGTCTCAGAAGAGTGAGAGGGAGCTGTTGGACATCGTCAAGAAGAACTTTGATCTACGGCCTGGGGTTATCGTCAGGTAGCGTGCCTCCATCTGCGGCGGCCTGTTGGCCCTGTGTGGACACTTGGCTCTTTAGTTGAATATGGTTTAGGAAGTTTAACAAGGCTGAAATTGACAGCCCCTTGAAACGAAAACTGGCCTACTCTTTTCTGAGTGGCTGGCAGGTGACTTAATAACAGCACACTGATGAAATAGATCGGGCGGAAAAGTTTAATAACTGTTCCATGCCAACACTCTAGAAGCTTGTGAGTGTGTAGTGAGACAAGCTAAGAGTAAGAACAAAATAAATTGGATATTTGGAGACTTAGGCTAAGTACAGCTAGCAAGCTAAAGCATGAGGGCTTGGCAATAGTGGCCTTGACTCAAACCAAACAAACTTTAGTCTGTGACTAAAGCAAGCAGCACTACAAACTAACCAGGTTGATTTCTTTTCTAACAGAACCAAATTCATCCCTCGTGGGTTACACATCTTAATACATGTTTACACAATATCCCTTATTTAATTGTAGTCAGACTCCAAGATGTAAAAAAAAGAATCAAAATGAAAATGTGGAAATGAATAGAAATAGAAATTCCTTTTGACAGTGTTTGGGGGGGAAGTGTGTGAAAGGGTCTCAGCCACACCTGAAAGCGAGCCGTTTTTTTCAACTGTAGAGAAATGAGTATTATTTAGGCTCCTCCTTGTGGTAGTCTGTTTTCTGATTAGCCATTAGAAAAGTCCATAACAACAGTTACATAGTTAAAGCCCTTTGTCAATTAATGAAAAGCCAAATATGTATTGTGTACTTAAAGTTGGTTAAGAACACCTAGGTACTGATATAGGTCCTGAGAACTTGTGTTTGCCACTTACCATAACTTGTTGATGTGGTTTTTACGTGTGTGTGTTCCAGAGAGCTGGACCTGAAGAAACCCATCTATCAGAAGACCGCTTGCTATGGCCACTTTGGCCGCGATTCATTCCCATGGGAGGCGCCCAAGAAGCTCAAATACTGAAAAAAAAGCCTAATCATACAAAAGAACCTCTGCGCTTTCCCCCCTCTCCTCTCCTGGTGTTGTGGGCTGCCGGTGTGTGCACTACAGAGAAACCCCGGCGGCCCAATGGAGACGAGCGAGGGGAAAACCAGATGCACCATCTCCTTTGCATAACCAACCCCCCCCCCGTCCCCCCTGCTGTGTCATTCTGTCTCTCTGCACTCAAAGAGCTGATTTGGCTTGGATGACCCCAGGCACCAATTCTCCCCCATCACCCTTTGCCATGATTGTGCCCACCCCAACCCGCCCCAGTCTTTGCCCTGGTACTGTATAGTTTTATGCTTTACCATTGACCTGTCTCCATCACCCCCACCGGCCTAACCTACTACCAAACCCCTTCTGATCTAGTGATGGCACAACAGAGGACTAAGATTGTTTATTAGACGCTATGCATCGCTGGCTGAAGCCCCTAGGCCTGCTGTAAGCCCATTCGTTTTGCTTAAAAAGAAGACGAAAAAGTCTGGGTTCGCTTAAAAAGATTGAATTGAATTTTGGAAACGGGATCAAAGCAACCCTCCCACACGCACACACGTCTTTCTCTTATGAGTGAAAGCGTTTGTCGAATGCACCTGGGTGCAACTCGGAAGCTCCGCTATCGGGTTGCTGTCTCCAATTGACCCTATTCTAAGAAATGGACACCTTTTTCAAGTCACTCTCTCCCCTGCAATAGCGCCATCGTTTTTCTGACGTGTTACAGAGAAGTCAGAAGCTGCTAATACCGCCTTGTCCCCGTCTCCTTGGTGGCTGGCTTTTTGCAGGATTTAGATGTGGCTTTGTTTACCCTCGCCCTCTCCACCCCCACCCCTACCTCTCCAGTTTCTCTGTGTTTTCCCCGACTTTTTGGCGAGGAATCCACATAGAACTGCGGCGCTGTAGCTCCGTTGTGTGTGGTGTACTGTACGACCACGGGCGTCGGCAGAGCACTCCCCTGAGCAGTCCATTTGGCTGCGTGGGGTGTAGCTACAGAGAAACCTCACCTCCAGCCTGCCTGCTCAGGGAAAATGCCTTCGCCCAAAACTTGAATTTACTACTTGAAGGAATATTCAACAACAACAAAAAAAAACTCGTAATCGCGTGGCCAACCTCTAACACCTGGACCTTGGTGTACTACAGAAAAGCCAGGGACCTGTTGTGTGGGGAGGAACCGCCTTTTCTACCGTCAATGTTAAATTAAAGCAGATTTCAACCTCTTTTGTTGTCTCGTTTTGCCTGGAAATTGTGGGTTCACCCATTCCTTTGTGTTGCGCTTGTGGCATTCTCATGGTGTTGTACAGAAAAGCCATGAGGTGCTCTGTCCCAGGCCAGCACTCGCTGAAGAATGCTCTGACCATTGTTACTTTTTATCTGACCGACATAAGAATTATAAACGACCGAGAATAACCTTGTGCGCAATTGTTTTGTTTGTTTTTACGAGTATTTTATTGGGCGGGGTCTCCCTGCAGTCTTGCGAACAGAAGCAAAAGTCTGGCTGGTGTTGTACAGAGAAACCAGCCTCGTTTACATGCTCTCAATGTGGGACTCTGGGAGGCTCCGCCTCTTCCTTTTTATATTCCTCATTTGACCTTTTTACAAACCAGTGATGGGAGTGTCAGACTGGTCGTCGAAAGAGTAAAAAAGTGCCTTTTTCTGTTATTTTTCTCTCTCTCTCTCTCCCTCGTCTCCCCAATTCCTCAATCTCATTTTGACCTTCTACCCCACCCCCCTCCCAACCCCCACCTACAGTTAATATGTACCTTTACATGGGGCCATTAGTACACCCCCCCCCCCCCCCCCCTTCCCTAAAGAGCTCATGAATTCCTAAAGTGGTAATGTCCCACACAAAGTGATTTGAATAAAAGTCTGTCCTTGAGATTCTGGCTTTGATTTGTAATTATTTTGCGTCTTATGCCTCTCAGGTTTTTCCTCTTGCTGTTTTTTTTATTATTATTTGTATTTATTAAATGTGCTAAAACCTTGGGAATATTTTGACCACGGAACTCCACATTTGATATCAGTGACTGTTCAACTAGAGGTCTGATTATGGAAATGACCTTTGTCCTTGACAGGAGGTATTTCTGTTCGTTTCAAGTATTCTGTGCTCGGCAGTTTTGCCTCGTCAGGGGCGTTGCTACACTGTAGCGGGTGGTCCAAGCTGACATTTTTCCGACCAATCGATTGAATGCCATGTGTTGGAGTTAACATAACTGACAATTTACTGATACACATGAATGTCACTTGGGTATGATTTAAAAGTAGTTTCCATGTCTTGTCCTTTAAGGGTTCAGATAATGAGTATCTTGGCTATAAGTGTAGTCTTCAAACTGCACATCAGTGTGTTAAACAAGAGAGCAGGTGTTGGTGTAGAATGTACACTAGTTTGTTCCACCTGCAGCATACCAGAACATCTGACTGGTTTGAACCTGTTTTACTGTGATTTTCAGCTTGTTCTGTATAACAAGTCAGAATGGATCTAAACACGCCTTACTAGTTTACAATTGGTCCTAGCATGACTTGGGAGTACTACATAGCACATTGGGCAGTGATCTGATGTGCAAGGTCTCCCCCTGGGGGTGAGAAAGTATAATAGCAGAAATCAATTTCAACAGTGCTTTGCGAATACAAATTTATTGGGAGAATAATACAAGCTAGAAATGGAATTTCAGCATAGGTGGGGGTGCATTTCCAGTAATGTGTCGTCTCTTGAAGGTTCTTTGGTGTTGAACATTTCAAGGATTGATTGAGGCTGAACAAGATTTTACAAAGATTGTTGTAGGCCTGTTGCCTACCTCAACAATAATAGGGGGTATAATGTCAGTACCAGGGCACTTGTGTACAGATCTGTGGCCACTGAGTTTGATAATGAGTGAATGCTGTGAAGCGGGAAAGCCAGGAACTGAAGAGTTGTTTAGAAACGGTCTTCTCTATATCCATGCTGCCTCAGATTAAAAAAAGATTGAATATAGACATTAAACAACAGAAATTACAACTCACAAAAGAAAACAAGCAATTTAAATGCATATCCTTGCCAAATTGGTCGTTCCTACTGGTTAATGCTCTCATGTTTTCACCTTGAAGTCATAATATCCAATATCTGCGTTTATGGCTCATTTGTCATTGTATCTCATTATGTTGGAGGTGTGTGTTTGTTTGTTTGTTTGTTGTCCTCGACCAGATCAGGGGGATGTATGTGGTCGCTCACCCATAATGGGTAACTCCACCTTGCCATCAGTCAGTGCACAGCTGGAGCAGGCTGCAGATGGTGTCTGGGGACAGGACGGACATAAGCAGCTCCATCACTGTCTTGATGGCTTTTTCAACTACTGTCTGACACAACATCTTGCTGGAGTCAGGTAATACACTGCACCCCAGGTCCATCACCATGGTAAGAGCATCCTGAGAGATAAACCAAAGGAAAAAGTTCAGCCAATAATACAAATAAACATCTTTAATATCCCTGTGTATTTTAAGGCATTACATTGCAAACCACGCAGTGTGGACACCACTTTGGCCGTCTCAGAATTCTTTGGACCTTGGTGCTATTGAGTGAGTCAGCCCACATCCGCACCAATTTTGAATTTGTGGTCTACAGAGGGTGTAGCTAAGGTCCTCATTACAGTTTTTCACAATTCGCCTTATTCACCCGGCGGCCAGAACGAGGCTACAGGGTACACTTGCCATCACACTTCAGTCCAGCAGATGGTGGTAATGCACTCCATTTGCAAACTGCCAAACAGAAAAAGAAGGGTTCGCTGACCTGCCAGAGTAACCTTCAGTAAGGTTTTTTTTTGGCAGTTTGCAAACAGAGTGCATTACCACCATCTGCTGGACTGAGGTGTAATGGAAAGTGTACCATGTACCCTCGTTCTGGCCGCCGGGTGAATAAGGCAAATTGCTACAACACATTTTTTTTTTTAAACCTTCCACCCTTTTGTCAAAATTGTAAACCCAAAACCTCATTCTCAATGTACATTCACAAAAACAGTTATTGCAAAATCAAACAATCACTTTAAAAATGTTGATTTGTGTTCAAAACTAAACAGATCATTCACAAAGCAGTGCAGTCAAAATGAAAACACTACTGAACAGCCATGATACTTCATAAAAATGGAAAATACACTATTCAGGGCAGAGCATATAGCTCCTGGGGAAATGTTTATCCTTTACAATACAGTTAAGCATGATTTCATAATTCATTTTCAGCTTTTACTGTAACTGTACTGTAGTAAAAATAAAGTATTGGCAACATTTTCAATACTGTAGATGAGTAGTGGGCTACATTACAGTCTGTGTTCAGGCCACTGAGCATTTAGTTCAAAGAATGGGGTTTAGTGTTGTGAAAAAGTAAAGTGAAGTGAATGAAAGGTGTAGAATTTCCCCACACCTCGGGATTAACAAACTTAGATTTTTGATTTTCTGGCACACCCCCCGTTTTATTTTTGTTACCTCAAGTTCGTCTGTGGGCAGGAACGATTCGATGCTGCCAATCAATTGGGTACAGAACAGACATTGGATGCCAAAGGTGTCCTGAGAGAGACAAACAATTTCCACCAATCTCAGAGCAGTGACACAAGAGGACAGGTGCAAAAACATCCATCAATAAAGGATCACTAAGTAATCAGAATCAGTGATGCTGGGACCTGACAAGACTCAGATGGCGGATGATGGTGATGGTGGAGTAAAATATGAGAATGCATTCAGTACATATCAGATATACTTCTCTTACCGCAAAATATGGTGCTTTAAGGGCCATTTGACCTGGCAGCTCATTTTCTGTGTCCACACAGAACCCAAGAGCAGAACATAAATGACCTGGTTTCTGTGAGAAAACACATTATAGTCACTCTCATTCTTACGTCTACAGAAAAGCTCCTGCCCTTTTATGCCCATTACATGAAGAGACAATGATACGATGCATTGTACTTTAATCTATTTGTACAAGACATTTTCTAAAGCAGTTATCATGGGATCATTCTGAATGTGCTGAGGTGGCCTCTGGCTTTAGTGTGTTTCTTAAATTTCCCCTTGAAGATCAATAAAGTATCTATCTATCTATCTATCTATCTATCTATCTCTATCTATCTGGTTCAGTGTTTGTCTGGCTATGAGTGTTTTTTTTTTTACTTGTGGTAGTCCTTTTTCAGATATATACTGGAGAGATGTTTAATTCCTGTCATTGTGCTGTAGGTAGGGGATTTCCCACAGTGTTCAGTCAACAGCTAAGTCTATTTAACATTACGCAACATGGATACAACGACAATGCAAACACGTCACATGTTGTACCCAGGATGCAGCGATCACAGTACCACATGCGCTGCCAGTAGCCTGAATGCCCAAACAAAACACCAGCGCAACAAAACCAAGATCTCCAATAAAGCAACCAACATCATGTGCAACACACAGCATCACCAACAGAGCAGCCTTCATAAGCATATTGGTTTTGCTGAGTTAGGCCCTTTTAGTAGAGCTGTGAAAAAAAGTGGGGAAAGAGTAAATGGTTTATTAACTATGACTTTGTCAGCGAGAGTGAAGAACACAGGGAGGTTTTTGTCCATCATCAGCTTGCAGAGTTCAGCTCGTCCAGACCCAAGGAGCCTCTCACACTTGGTGTTCATGTCACTTTTTGTCATGCCCTGAGGTGAAGAGGGTTCACAGTAAAGTGATATTGGAAACAAAAAGACAGATATAATCAGACATGTGGACCATATGAGTGTTTTATGCTGTTTGTGCATTTGAACAGTTTATGTATTGTAAATGTTATGTATGCACTTGAGATAATCAAGAGAGGATCTTGGTTACATTAAAGTCCTTTACTTTACCTGAACTTCAGTATCCACAAGCAGTTTTTTCAAGAGGTCAAATAACTTGGTGCATGTCTCACAGGACTTTGCCTGTACAAATACATAAGGTATAAGGTCAGCAAAGGTCAAGTTGTATTCAGATTGTTTCAGGTTTTGATCATGCAGTTAGATTTAAATCGGATTGGTCACTCATTCAATATTTAAGTGAATTTCAACACTCCAGAGAACCGAGGCAAGTGCTCCCAAAACCTCAACCAAATGCTTACATGTGAGCTTGCAAAGTCATGTATATCATGTGACCGATTTTATTGAAACTAAATTCTGTGGATCTACATGGCAAGTGTTCTCAACAAGCCCATTTTTACCTCCACGTAGCCTATCCACACATAAAAAAACAACTGATAAATCACAATTGAGTAAAACAAAGTATCTCACTTAACTTTAATTGGCTACCATTGCCTAATTTATAAAATATTTTCACTTACACTGTTGATCAGTTTTTGACAAGCAATATCATCAAATATTGTTTATTTCCAGAAAATAAACCTTCCTATGATTTGTATCCTTTATGCTATACGTTTTAGGAGACACATTACCAGCGGCAGCTGTCCTGGGACGGCCTTCTGGTTATCCGTATCCGTGACTTGAGCTGGAACTAATGGAGAGTGGAGGTTTAAGGTACTTAAAAGGCCAGACATTACACATAATTACACTACACTGGATATGTTAGAATGATAATAAAATGTTACTAAGACTTTCATATGTAGAATGTAAAAAACCCCAATAAAAATACAAATGAAAATCAAGCAAGATATATCACATTTTGAGCCAAGTAAATATGTGAGGATATTAATCTATTAATCCAAGTATATATAATTACATTTAATTTCTTATTCCTCTTACCTGCATACTGAAAGCACATTAAAATCAGAATGTTGAAAAAGGTCGACATGTCTTCAGTTTTTCTTGCTGTTTGATGTGGAAATGAGCCACTTTCGGAAACCTTGCTAGTGGCTGTTTTTATAGAGCAGAACACACCTAAAATGTTTGGCAAATGAATAATGTGCTGAAAAATGTACTGTGTGCTCACAAGGTAGCATTTCTTTATTGACATTGCAGTTGATAAGCACCGTATGTCTTTAAGGAACTTTGCAATACTTCATTCATGCAACACGTCTCCCTGTAAAATATTGTTATCAGTGTTAATGTTCAAACTCCATCGTATTCTGACACAGTTTTATGTTTACCTGGCTGGCTAAATATTTTTAGTCATTAAAATTAAACAGTGTTCCAATTTGAAGATCAGAAGAAGAAGAGAGAAGCAGATACACTTAAATGGTGACGCTGGAGTGCTTGAGACACAGAAATCATGGGCCTGTCCTCCATAGGGGGGAGCCAAATTTACCATACGGCTCTAGGGGCTACTATAGACTCCCATGGCAAAAGCAAAATTGCTTATAAGAAAAGGTAGAAACAGTGGGTGGTTATGCATTGTTTTCTGCTTGACCCCAATAAACAATATATCACTGAATTGTATCAAACCAAAGTCACTGATTTGAAATGGTGAAAAAAATGCTAATTTGACAACCTTATCTCTTTGGTTGACGCTTTAATCCAAAGCGACTAACAGATGTCAATTAACTACAGGGCCAAACTCCCTGGAGCAGCTTGGGGTTAAGTGCTTTGCTCAAGGGCACAACGGTGTCACGAATTGAACTCTTCAACTTTTCAAGCTACTATACAAACGGCTTCTTAGCCACTATACTACCTTCGTGTGACCAGGCAACTGTAACTAGGGAATGGTGTGGATAGGACAGTGGTTGAATAAAAAAAATGAATTGGTTGAGGAATAAAAAACAGGAAATGGCATCCCTCAGATCCCTCCTTGTGGGAGATTCACACTGCTTTCAATTCTCTGTTTAGTTCTGCTCAGTGTGAGGCTGCAATACTTGCCTGCAATGACCCTAAGCACATCCCGTTTTGGGTCCTAGACTAACCTTTTGCATTTTCGAATGTTAATACGATCAATCAGGGAAGTAATCTATCATGTATGTGTGTGGGGTGGGATGTGTGTGTGTGTGTGTGTGTGTGGGGGGGGGGGTTTATGTTTCAATACTGTGCATTGGGCAAATTAAAGTCCAAGTCTGTGATGATATGTAATGATGACTCATTTTTATTTTTTATTTCAGTCAGGGAGGTATAGTGGATGTTGATGCTGTCTTACCCATAAAGAAAACACACAATAATAGGACAATGGATAAGCCACCTATTTAACAGGATTCCTGAACTGGACTGCATTTACCAAAAGTGCCACTGAGCAAAGATCACCATAACCGAAGTATTAAAAAATGATTTGGTACTTTTTCAACCATGCTTTCAGTAAACAAACTCAACCCTGGTTGGGACCCTGTCACCCCAAGGACCCTTGGCTGTACCAAAGGCCTACAACACAGGGTTGCTTCAACTGAATTCTGAAACTGAATGTTTGTGTAAGAATACCTTAACAAAGCTCAACATGCTTCAGCCTTCTCCTTTGCTCTACACATTTTCTGACCTCCCCTTTAGTAAATGTCAATACGTTCACAAGTTCTTATCAGTATATAGTGAACTGGGCACCAGAGGTATTGCACAGTCAGTATTTAACAACTTAAAAAAATAAAATGCATGGTGGATGGTTGATGCTCACTGCATTGTGGTAGTTTTCATGGAGCAATCTTTTCAGTGCACTGGAATGTTTTTCAGGAGGGCGTTGGAGCTGAACTTGAAAAAGGGCTGTTTTAAAAGTATTTAAAAGTTAAGCTGTTTATAAGTTGGTTAGGTGTCCTTAGAATAATAGTACCAGAACTGGACACTGATGTATGCTTCTTGCATCAAAAAAACACACAGAACTGTCATCTCTCTGAGGGTAATGTTATAAATAATACAATACTAAAAATAATAAATAGTAATTGAGGACATAGTGATATATATGTTTTCATTTAAAATTATATGCTGTACACCACTGCATGATACTTGGCTATACACACATGATATTCTCAGAGAAAGGTATTCATGCAGTGTAGACATTCTAAACAAACCAGTATGACACTAACTTCTGAAGGGGCACTGAGCTGGGTCAATATTCTCTTGTGCTAAAGCATTCTCAAGAAATGGCCATGGTGTATTAATCGCAGGGACATTGATAACACTTTATTTTAGGCATTCATAAACAACTCATATCTTTATTTGAAAAATATTTATTAGGACAGATCATTCGAAGTACAAATCAAATACTTCAGTATGATTGACCAATAAAAAATGACGGCAATAGTGGAGAGGAAAAGACAGTTAATCACACACATGACGTGTGTGTGACATGTATAGAAAACGTAAGAAAGCCTGTGGGGTTCTCAGTTTTCTATGCTGTTCTTATAAGTAAAATGTATGTGAACATTTGCATTCAAGGACTTCAGGGAATTAAAATTGGCTTTGATTTGCTAAACATAACTTGTGGACTGGTTGGCTTCCATGACTAACACTGACACAGCCATTAGGTGTGATCTTATTTAAATACTTTAAAAACAATATGTTGCAATGTTCTGGTTTCAAGGTTATATGTGTATTTAAACAGTGTTTAAAATTGAATGGCTTTACACGTTTCACTGGTATCTCACTACACAGAAATCTTGAACCAAAAGCATGCTTTTCACACATTAAAAACGACAGACTGTGACAAAGTAATCTGATGATATCAGTCCCATTTGTGTAGGTGTATGTCTGTAGGTTGCTATGGTCACCATGGGCTTGTGTACAGAGCTGCTATCACTGACATTGACACATGGTGACCACAGCCAAGAAAAGGAAACTACAGAAAGCTGAGGTGCAGTCCTCTAAGGCCTGTCTTCTCTTTATCTGTGCTGTCTCAAAAGAAAATATTAAAACATTAAAAAACAGACATTCTAAACCAATAAAACTATTTGAATATATAGATTACTGTTTACACCAGGTAAATGCTCAGCATAAAATAGAATATGAGTATAAAAAGTAAAAAATATTCAAGAGTTGCATCTTACCATGCACAGAGATTTTACAACCAGGCATATTTCTGACAGTATTCCACTGCCTGTAAACAACAACAACAAAATACATGTAATGTAGCCTTTGTAATTTTTGTTTTAAACCACATTTATCTTAGAAATCTTTATCTTAGGAAATTCAATTATAAACACAGTAGCCTTTTACGAACCCCACACTCCATAGCAGTCAGAAGGTTCTGGCACCGATAGCTGCTCATGGCGCAAGCATAGCCACTCATGTGAGCACCTAAACCACAAATAGAGATTATTATTACTTATTTCCAGGAAGCAGGTAAAAATAGAACAATTCCCACATCACTACTAAAGTCATAGGCCATATGAAAGGGTCATATACCTCTATCCACACTGCCTATGAGGGTCTTGCTTTACTTTACTGATCTATTGTTACATACTGTTCATGTACGCAATATTACACAAAAACAACAAGCCCGATTTTTATGAAGCTTGGTGAAAACGTGTAGCATGGGCGAAGGAGGACTGTGCGTTTCCTTACCAGTGATTGCTGTCTCCATGCCCTTGCAGAGATGGATGAGGGTGCAGATGGTGTGGGGGCTGGATTTATTCAGGAGCAGCTCGATCAGTTTCTTACTGTACAGCTCGATGAAGGCCACACACTGGTCCCTGTACGCCGCGGGCACAAGATGACACACCTGGTCCAGCATGTGGGCAATAGCCTCCTGCCAGAGACATGGAAGAGATGAGAAAACGAGCACATCTCACTGGAGAGTGCAGTTATTCCCATCGTCCATCATCTTTACAGCGTAGCACATGGATTAGTGGCAGAGACCAATTCTGATAATATAACTCTAAGCTATTTTCTTTAGTTACCTACACACTCTATTGTATGCATCAAAGGACCAAGGTGACAAAACAGTTGGGATGCATGAATACAGCTGGAGTGCTTGAACCATATGTGTCAGGTGGTCTACTAGACAATATTGGAAAAAGTTCATGATGACTATACAAAACCTATACTTTTGTTTTTAGCACCCAACTTACAAGTTGGTAAATGAGCAAAACCACTATGAACATGCAATCTGACAATGTCTCTATAGACATTTCAGTTGATAAGCACCATATGTTTTTGAGGAGCTTTGCACTTTGCAAGAACACATTGTTTATGCTTTTGTTACCTCAGTCTTCTCTTTAGGCAGGAGTCCCTCCAGGAGCTCAATCAGATAGACACAGAACTTACACTGAAGGTCAGACTTCACCTGAGAGAGAGAACCCAGGGCAAGGCATCAGATGACCAGTATAACATAAAATACATATCATTAGGACCTTTTGAGATGTAATCAGAATATGATGATGTGGTGTGATGTTATGGTGGTAACATTAAGATGCTAGAGCTATGCCTCAGAGCAAAGTTGAGAATGCTTACAGGTCACTTTTGGGACAAGACAGACATAACCATTGTGTTAATGTGTGATGTGAACGTTTACATAATGGAGATGCTCTTACCCCTAGAGCTGGAGATTTGAGAGCTGTCTGAAGTTTGGCCATCAGACCTTGCAACTCGTTTTCTACCTCGACAACGCAGAGCCCCAGTGCAGAGCAGAGCACACCTGGTTTCTGTAAGAGAGCCCAGACGGGCTGTGATTGTTGGTCCTCAGAGTATTATCCCTGTCCTATGATTGTTAATACTCCTTTTAAATTGTAAGCATAGTTTTGAACAAAGGTAAAAGAATAAAATAAACCAAAACTCAAGATTTACTGATGGATGTGCAGTGTTATATTGAATGTGATTTGCTGTTTAGGCAGCCCTGGTTTTTGTAGTGTGTGTGTGTGTGTGTGTGTGTGTGTGTGTGTGTGTGTGTGTGTGTGTGTGTGTGTGTGTGTGTGTGTGTGTGTGTGTGTGTGTATGTGTCTAAACTGTCAGTACTGCATGCAGTTTTAAAACTGTGTGGTGCAGATCACTGTATGTAAACCTCACCAATACACTGTCGAAGATAGAGAAGGCCAAAGGCAGGTTTTTGTCCACCATATCCTTGCAGATTTTCTCTGATGCAGGACCAAAACTTTTACGCAGCGCCTCACACATTAAACCCAGGTCGTGCTTAACCATCCCCTAAAGGAGAGAGGGAGTCAGGGTGAAGTTAGGACAGGAAACACATACAGATGAATTCTGCCTGCTATTTTGAATTTGCCCTTGGGGATCAATAAAGTATCTATCTATCTATCTATCTATCTATCTATCTATATATCTATCTATCTATCTATCTATCTATCTATCTATCTACCTACAAGCAAATGTGTTGTGAGAGAGGAAGTCTGGAGAGGCTGGGAACAGGAGAGGACATTCTGAGGTGGTCATCTGATGAACTCTGGTGACGCTACGACGCTAATTCACGCCACAGTATATTCACTTCCTGAGAACTTGCACAACCGTGTAATGGAATAAGAGAAGATAAGAAATAAGAGTGTAAGAAAAAAACTCGCCACCTATAGGCCTGATTGTTACTACAATATGACTTGAAATAAATAAATGAATAAGTACCAATTCTGCATATAAATAAGTGGAATAACAAAACCCAACTAGCACCAAGTAAAAACACAAGGACGATGTGTGCAACAATTCATGAGGTAAAGCTTGTTTGCACAATATTCATGTTTGCGCTCATCAGCTTCACTTACTGCATCAATCTAAATGAGATACATAGGCTTTGCTGTAAATCTCCAGGGTATCACTTCTGCCACAAGCCACCTTTCAATAACGCATCTTTATTTCTGCTTTCCTGAAGATGTGGTGATAAGGAGAAGTGATCCACAGAAGTGAAAGCCCATGAAAGGCTTCAAACTTCTGCTTTCTGAGAATCAAACCTGAAAGTACTCTATTGTTTTTCACCAGTTGGGGATAAGCCCTGTTATCAGATCACCTCCTACAAACACGACAATGAGTAGCCATTTTCAAAGAACACAAAGGCCTTTGTGTATTTGTAAGTTTAAAATGATAAAGTCATCTGATGCATTGTCAAGTGGAACTGTGTTGCAAGGGCTACTATTTAAACAGGTGTGTTCTCTTAGGGATGTTAGACTGTTTGCATATTTGAGGAGGTACACATTTTGACAAGATATATTGTTATTGCTGGATGAGTGGATGTGTGTGTGTCAAGGTGCTGCATTTTACCTGAACTCCAGGATCTGACATAAGATCTTTCAGAAGTTCAAACATTTCAGTGCACGTCTTACAGGTGTCAATAGTCTACAGAAGAGACACAAATATGTTTATGTTAATGTTTATAGTTTTAGCAGATGCTCTTGTCCAAAGTGACTCAAGATATTAATACATTTTAATGATATGAATACATTTAAGTCATAGTCTAAATTAATCAATATACTGGTACAGCTCTGGAAACCATTAAGAGACCACTGCACATTTTTCTGATGTCATCCTACAGTTGTTGAGATACTGTTCAAATTTGCAGTGGTCTCTTAATTTTGAATATGACCATCAACTATTAGTATTAGTAGTGTTAATAAAATATAACCACTGTCTACTTATGCATTATCTCCATAATTACTTGGAAATGCAAGTGACTGCAGTGTAATCTTTTTCAACATTTGAAAATTATGCTTTTCACAATCACATGCTGAAAACATGTTCTCTGATGTTTCCCAGTCATTTCTGGTGACAAACTGAGAGTGATTTGTTAAAGACTTAAAAATGATCAGTCCAAAAATACATTATTGTACACTACAGCAAAGCAGAAGTGAGACTGAGGAATTCAGTCATGCATAAAGAAATTTGTTTTTAGTGGCTCTAATGTGTAGTTTGAGAATTAAGACAAGCTGAATAACCAAGTGAACCAAATGTTACATGCAGATTTGTCACTGATGTATGAAGTGGAGTGTTTCAATATAATACAATTGTAATTATAAGGATGTGATTAATCGTATTTAAATTGCTTCAAAACATACTGTAAAAGGATACGTTTTGTGGGCTTCAAACGTCAGCAATGGTGAGCATCACAATTAATATGGTCTTGATGCATAGGCCTATTTTCAATAATATTACATGAGACATTTTCAACAATATTACATTTGTACATTTGTACTTAATGTATACATCCATATACACTGTCATATCAAGTAAACTGTATAGTTTATTTCTGTCAACATATATCATAGATTGTATCCCACGTGTTTCATAATAACAAAGAAGTAACATTATCTAGAAAAAGGTAAACTTATGTGTGACATACCACTGTAGGCAGCTGCTCTGGCGCAGCTTTTAGGTTCTCAGCATTCATGACTCGAGCTGTGACTAACATAGAGCAGATGAGAAACACATTACCTTATAGCAATCCAGACATCATCTCGTACCAACTCATCTTGTTTTGAAACAGCCTTTACAAGAGGCAGACAAGAAATCAAATATCTACTACAAACCACATGTTGAAAACTGCATATCATATCATATGTAGAGAAACTAAGTAATGTGGGACACCTCCATAAAATGTGTTGTTACATATCTTTCTTTCTTATGGTTTGCTCTTACATACCGCCATTCTGAAGGCAAATGAAGATCAGAAGTTTGAAAAAGGTCGACATGTCTTTAGTTTGTCTTGATGCTGCTGGAGGCGCAAATGAACCCCTCCCTATCTGAGAACAGTTTTTATACTGCAGAAATGGACTGTAGCACTCACACATCAAGACAGGAATAACCACACAGTGCGAAACCACACCAAGAAGAGCAGACAAAGTGTGCAAACCACTATGCAAATACAATCTGAGTATGCTATGTATGCCACACAGAAACACAAGTTTACCCCTATATTTACTGGTATGACTAGATCTAACCATATGTAACATTGCATAAGGATGTAGTAATCAGTCCTATAGAAGTCAGCAGCTTATAGGGATGATTTCTTTCAAGCAACTTATCAACACATCACAAACATATCACTTAATTCAGTGGTATGAGTAGTCACCTCTCCATCAATAGACTGAAATGGTTTTTGGTGATACGAAATGTCATCCATCTCATTTGCTATGAACTATGCTAATGTCTTTCTTCATTGTTCAGTAAATCAAGGTTTAATTCATGACCTCACAAGATATGTATTTTCTTGTGTAACCAATAACATTGTTGACAGGCTGTTAGCAGATAACAGCGAGGGCTACAATGATCAAACGATGATACCTCCTGACAGAGAAGGCATTTTGGGCCTAGTCATGACATACTGTTCTCTTGCTCCCTCTAGTGAACAAAGATGGTAGCACCCTCAGTAGACTGGAGATCCAATATCATTCCAATATCAGACTTCAAGGTGCAGGTCAAACTATGGAACATCATTTAAGAATCACTTCTGTCGATTTTTTCAAATATGTAAAAGAAAATTGGTATCTATTGTGAACTTAAATAAATCATAAGACTCCTTTATTGTTTTCTTTAGAAGGTGAATCTTTTTTTCAGACTATTCAGAGAGAAACCTTACAGATTGTATAATCTGTTCTTTATTTCATGTATGGGACAAGTCTAGTGGCAGTCTAAAAGATCATGACGTGTTAAAGTCAGCGATTTCGCAGGAAGTTGTGTTTGTTTATATTAAAATGTAATATTTTTAATATTAGCAATGTACATACATTTAATAAACATACATTTAATAAACATTTAATAAACCATGTACATTATATCTGAACTAAGGATCAAACAAAACACGCCAGAGAGGTAGCTCACTTTAAAGGGACAGTGTGGAACATTTTCAGTTGTTTGTTATCTAATACTGTAGCTATATTAACATTTCCCATTCATAAATGTGGCCTCGTTCATGTTTAATTACCACCACCACCAATTCGAAGCATACCTATGGGCTTAGAAATCAGCATTTACATATACATAGCGTTTATAAACGCTCCATCTACGTGCGCCATGTTAAAATAACGGTGGCCGGCTAGGGACATTTGTGAAATACAGCGCCGTCTTTGGCATGCAAAGAAAAACTTTCTTGGATTCATCTGCTGAATTTCCCTACATTCAGCGATCTAAGTTATGAACCCATTTTCTACAACCTACATGTCTTCCTAACATTCCAACATTGGCATTGCATGCATTTTCCAACGAAACAAATAAAGAGAAACAATAACGTTGTTCGTGATCTGTCACTGTCTCAGCAAAGCTCTTGTGCACAGCCACCTGTTCAAAGGCTCTACCCAGAGACAGTTGGTAAACTCAGGGATGCAAACAGAGGTATGGTCAAAAAGGAGTGAGATTATCGAAGCCCACGCCCCCGCAGGAAATATCATATAATTACATTTTGCCACCACCTCTGCCATCCAGGGCTCACCCTATTCACACAAAAATGTTCTTTATATGAAAATACACTGTCCCAGTTCCTTGGCAGTGATGCAAACACATGTGAGGTGAAAAAAGAGAGAAACATTACCAACCAACAGTCTAAAAAAACAGTCTAAGATAGTTCCAGAAATGTATCTTTATGGATATATAAAACCATTATCATTGTTATGGTCTTGCTGTTGCACAATTGAAACTAAAGCAGTAAGTGAAAACATTCACATCGGTGGACTGCTTTACTAATGCAAAATTGCAAACTATTACAATGATTTCATTGCATTACTCAGCATGGTTGCACAGTGCTTGCATGAGAAATACTTCCCAAAAACCTTCCCTAATTGTAAGGATGCCATATAGGGGTGTAAATCACAAGTTTCATCACGATTCGATACAATATTGATTCTTTAAGCCAATGATGATTATTTTCGATCCTTCAACATTTTTAGCAATTCCATGTGTTACTGGGGTCTGTTGTTCATAGGAAATGATAGATTTTGATTAATTTTCATGGATTAAAAAATGCCAAATATTATAGGCTTAATTATAGGCCAAATACTGAACATTGACTGTGGAATCAGGTAACACACTTTTTTCTCTTTTCCTCCCCTAAAACCTCCTGTCACTTGCCAGATGCTTTTGAATTTAACATGGTTTAACTCATATGTTGCAGTCGAAGTGAAAGGAAACTAGCCTATTTGGAATATTCTGTAGGCCTGCTGTTTTTTTTTATGAGAGCAATTTAACTGACTGAACAAGTTTTCATCAGGCTATTGAATGCTTTATATGTGAATGCTATATACTTAATTTACCATTAGCTAGATTAGAATGGTTCTATACGCAGTTGTCATATAAATGCTTGTTTTGTTTTGCGTTTGTTGTAGTAGGCTATTCAAAGCATTTCATGTTCATCGCTCGTGGTGTAGGCCTATGTCTTGAGTGATCGCTGTCCCTTTAAATGTCTGGGACTTTAAATTAGGCCTACGTTTTGACTCTGTGCTGTTTTTGTTGATGGACGTCGCCGTCTTTCATTCAGTTTTCCTACCGTTTTAATTAATGACACAGGCAATTCCGTGGTTGAAGTAAGGAATTGTTTTTACCCGTATTCTTGCAATTCCCACATAACATTAAATACTAGGCCTAGGTCACTGACAGGAATAATTGTATTATTGTACGGTTCCGGATGACCGTGTTAAAACTTCCACCTGAAGTAGCTATAGGCTACTGCGGAGGTAAGAGCGCGAACTGAGAGAGTTGCCTCCTAACGGAGCCTATATTTTCTTAGCTGCTAGAACGATCACTACAGCTCCTTTGCTACATGATCAGAAGCACATTAACCAGCAGGCCCATTTGAGAAACGCTCTGGTTCCTCTTGTAGCCTGCGGTAGATGACGTGAAAAAGCTAGAGTCGCCGGAAAGCGTCTTTGATGATCAGACACCCCCCCCCCCCCCCCCCCCCATTAAAAAAAAACTCTTCGGATCCGCACGATTCACACAAGTCACCCAAACTGACGTGAAAAAAGCGGGAGGCGCCGAAAAGCGCCGTGTTTGCATCCCTGTAAACTAACCTACCATAGTTTTGCTAGAACTCTGGCGCAGGGTAGGGCAATGGGCCATTTGGTGGTGCTAGTGCGTCACCTGTGGCTCACACTGTCGCAGCTGCCGGACAGGGAGAAGATCCCGCTGCTCGATGCGCCGCTGACTCCCTCGGAGTTGTTCAGGCCAACAATGACCAGCATGAGGGAGCGTTTTGAGGCAACGCAGAAAAGCGCGGAGGCGCTGAAGAGCTTTCTGCCTCGGCAAGAGGGGATCTCCCGCCCCGCTGTGCAGGCGGCGACAATGGCCACGCGCCGTGTGCGGGCAATACGCAAGCATGCGCCACACCCACAGCGGCAGCAGCAACAGCAGAGGCAGCAGCAGCAGCAGCAGAGGCCGCCTGGACAACAGAGGGGGATCTACCCGCCGCGGCAGGACGGGCAGTCAAGGCGAGGCTGGAAGCGGGGCAGGGAGCGGTCTGCTTCATGCCCAGCCCCCACTAGCTAGCCTCAGGCGAGCTGACTGTTGGGACGGTCACAGGAGGTTGGCGAGCTGTTCCCCAAGCGCGCCAGAATTCTCTAAGGTGACAGTTCATGCACAGTTGCACTGTTGTATCCACAAGTACTTGTTAAACCCCCCCCCCCAAAAAAAAAAAATCATTATCAATCTATAATCATGATGAGGCACGGCCAAGCGCGTGTTCCTGCCGCGGCGCTACGGCCTGTGGCAGACACACAGCCGGCCCCAGGCTTGATGGCTCCGGACGTGGATGCCCCGTCTGGAGTGGGTCGGCCTGGGTTAAACCCGCGGACGCCGTGACTGGCGAACCACATTGCAGAGTGACGGAAGTGCACAAACTCCCAATGGGTTCTCCATACGCTGGAGCATGGGTACAAGCTACAGTTCGCCCGTGCTCCTCCCGTCTTCACGGGTATCAGGCTGACAAGGGTCTCGCCCATACACGAGCTGGCGGCCAAGCAGGCCATATGCCCGGTGCCGCGGGGCCAGTGGATGGAGGGGATGTACAGTCAGTATTTTTTGGTTCCCAAGAAGGATGGCAGCATTCGGCCTATTCTGGACCTCCGCATACTTATCAAAAATTCCGTTCAAGATGCTGACGTTGCAGCGCATTGTTCAGAGCATGCAGCAGGGGGATTGGATGGTCACAACAGACTTGAAAGACGCATATTTTCATGTTCCGATTCATCCTCGGCACAGAAAATATCGGTTTTCGGTTTTATGCTTTGGGCTGGCTCTAGCGCCCCGCACCTTCACCAAGGTCGTTCAGGAAGAGCTGTGGCCCCTCTCAGGAGGCGAGGTATTCGCATATTGAATTATCTGGACGACTGGGTCTTACTGGCAGACTCCAGGGCCCTTCTGGAACAGCATGTAGCCGAGACGGTTAGCCATCTAGAACGGCTGGGTTTCCAGGTGAATTGGGTAAAGAGCCGACTCACGCCTGCGCAGGCAATCCCCTACCTGGGACTGGAGTTCGATGCGGTGGGCATCAGTGGCGGCTGGTGGTTAAAAAAATAACGGAGGAAGGAATGTCTGCCTGATTGGCGTTAGTGGCAAATGTGAGGTTGTGATGGTGTTGGTGGCATACGTGAACAATATATGTATGTATGTAGTATGTAGGCCGCCTACCCAAACACATTTATAGCAGCAGTATGTACTATGTAGCATTTTAACTGGCAATGTTGTGCAATAAATGCTGTTCTGACATTCTCGGGGGGGGGGTTTGCTCAGTGTAATACATTGGCAGAAAAGTCTATAATAATAAAAATAGACACTTGTTTTATAAAACCATGTAACTATTTACCATTAAAAATAGACCTTAAAGGGGACATATTATGCAAATTTCACTTTTTGCATCTTTTTGTACCTCCATTTGGGTCTCTACTGCTCCTAACAACACTCCACGCGTGCAAAAAAGCCATCCATGCGTTTTCTGTGAGTCAGTTGAACGATTTTGGTGTCAGGAATCATAGGCTTCTAAGAGCCATTTTCTGGCTCCCTAACCTGACGTCAAAATAAGGGAATTTGCATAGAACCACCCTGGCGCCACCCCTCACCTCTCAACCCCCATATAGTATGAAGGTATATTGGGTGCAAAAGTGGCGAGCACATTTAACTGCAGATTTTGCATGTGCACACTAAAGTCGTAAATGTGTAACAGTAAAGTTGAAGTTGTACATATTTTTTTATATCTTGTTAACACAAAATAGGGGCTACGGGTTCACAAATCCTTTTTACAGGTACACAAATCCTTTTTACAGGTACACAAATCCTATCCTGTGAGTCACAACTTTCAAGAGTCACGCACTCGACACTTTTGCTCCAATCGTTGCAGCGCAGTAGGTGCGAAACACATTTGCACATCCGTGTTTCATAATCTGAGAACATGCACAACATTCGTGCATTTGTAAACCCAAATGTGAACTAATGCATCCGAAGTTGTGCATCTGTGAAATAATTTCTCATTAATAAAATTCTACAGATCGCTTTGATTTTCTTGCACGACTACAAGTCAATTGATACAAGTGCTCGAATCTTCTTCTATGAGTGACGATACTTTTGCTCCTGGCTAGGTGATATAATAGGAGCAAAACGATTTGTATGTGTGCACGTCGAGCGAATCGATCGAGAAAACAAGGCGGCCGGATCTGGATCGCGCTCAGACTACCATTGCCTGCTCATAAGGTAAGTAACATGATAATAATATGAAGAAAGTTATCTTGTTTGTTGGTTTACATTATCATGACCGCTATGTTTAGCTTAGTTTACCTGCTTGCTAAATCCTCCAGTGCCAGATCAAGCTAGCTATCGCTAGATAAATAACTAGTTTAGAAGTACAGAAATATAACACTGCCCGTCCAAAATCGTTAGGACACACAATCTGACACAATCGTTCTGCAATTTTCGAACAGCTGACTTGTATCTTGCACGAAGACTATTGGATAGTGCAAGGCAAGTTAGCAATTGTTTGCTGTGCAGACATTATGAATAATAAGGTCGACTTAACACCGCACACCGCAACATTTTTTTCCTCGCTTTGTGCAAAGAAAAACTATAAATCGTGTGTCCTTCATTGATAAGGAAACATGCTGAGGTTACTTACTTTATGAGCAGGCAATGGTAGTCTGAGCGTGATCCAGGATCCAGATCCGGCCGCCTTGTTTTCTCGATCGATTGCTCGACGTGCACATATACAAATCTTTTTGCACCTATTATATCACCTAGCCAGGAGCAAAAGTCACTAGTCACTCGTAGAAGCAGATTCGAGCACTTGTATCAATTGACTTGTAGTCGTGCAAGAAAATCAAAGCGATCTGTAGAATTTTATTAATGAGAAATTATTTCACAGATGCACAACTTCGGATGCATTAGTTCACATTTGGGTTTACAAATGCACGAATGTTGTGCATGTTCTCAGATTATGAAACAAGGATGTGCAAATGTGTTTCGCACCTACTGCGCTGCAACGATTGGAGCAAAAGTGTGGAGTGCGTGACTCTTGAAAGTTGTGACTCACAGGATAGGATTTGTGTACCTGTAAAAAGGATTTGTGTACCTGTAAAAAGGATTTGTGAACCCGTAGCCCCTATTTTGTGTTAACAAGATATAAAAAAATATGTACAACTTCAACTTTACTGTTACACATTTACGACTTTAGTGTGCACATGCAAAATCTGCAGTTAAATGTGCTCGCCACTTTTGCACCCAATATACCTTCATAATATAGCCCCACCCACCCAATTAGTTGAAGATCGCCATTAGTTTGCTGATTTAACGAGCACAGACACCAAGCTCAATGACTACAAGCAAGAGCAAGTCGCACATGAAGTGTTGTGTTGTTGGCTGCACAGAACAACACAAATCCTTGCACTTTCTCCCAGCCAAAGACGACAGAAGAACCGAGTGGCTCCACTTCATTGTCGATGGCCATGTTCCAGCAACTGTCGGCAAAAATTTTGTGGTGTGTGCGAACCACTTCAAGACAGACTGCTTTGAAAACTTAGGACAGTACACTGCAGGATTGGCCATCAAACTTCGTTTGACAGAGGGATCTGTACCTACTGTTCGTGGCAAGTCACAAGATGAGAGACATGTAAGTACTTTCAAATAATGACTTTTGTGTTTCTATCGCAGTTAAGCATGAACTAACGTTAGGCTGTTCGTGTTTTGCCATTTAGCACAAGCTAACGCAAACATTACGGCTAACTTTAGCCCTGCATCTGCTTGGAGTGAGCATTTCCTCCATTCCAAATTGCAAATGCAGCACACA
This sequence comes from Alosa pseudoharengus, assembly GCF_046254945.1. Taxonomy (NCBI): domain Eukaryota; kingdom Metazoa; phylum Chordata; class Actinopteri; order Clupeiformes; family Clupeidae; genus Alosa; species Alosa pseudoharengus. The sequence goes on from NW_027468640.1 coordinate 32,218,418, forward strand.
GCCGATCGAGTCATATTTGACAATCCCAGTCAATAATATCTGAAAGTAATGAATTGAAAATGTTGTCTAGACGCTAGACCTCCATTAAATATTGTCATGTTATCCACAATTGAGGCGACCAACAGCTAAAAGCCCTTAGTATAAGCTAATGTTAGCTTGTAGCCTCACTTTATAACGTTATCCAGTGCACATTTCCCCTATAGCTCTATTTCATTTAAGCTGCAAGGGTTTGTCACAATTTGTAGTCGTTTTGTCCTTACTGATAAGGAGTTAGATATGGTCATGTTATCTACAATGAAGGTGGCCAGTAAGCTCTTGGTCTAGGCTAATGTTTGCTGTTGTAAATAAAGCGAGATATAGTACTGACAGTGCAAGAAGTTGTAGCCTCAGTTTTTAGCTCAAAGTAACAGGCATATTATGTGCATGCCATTATTTTCATGTTTGGTTTTCTCTTTACTGCGCAAGACTCTACCTGGCTGCTCTGCATTACAATGAGGATGCTGCACGAGACCAGGCCACCTTATCCTCTGGGGACCCTCTCTACAGGATGCATTTCTCAAAGTACAGGGAGAGTGCAGGGTGAAACCCATCAAAACCGAGACAACATTCCGTAAGTTACATAATTTTACATAATTTTTTATTCATCAACAATAAAAGATCTGTTCATTTTGCATGCTATTGCACTATGGTGTCTTTACAATGAACAAAACAATAAATAAATGTACAATGAAATACTTTACAAACTATGTACATAGTTACAGAAGTGTTTGTAAAATATTGCACAGGGTATGTGGAACACTTGATGGGCTTCATCATGGGCGAGGTCTTTGTGGACCAAGAAGCATACAGGGAGGAACTCCTGAAAATAAGCATTCCTCCGGACCTGTCCTCAGAGTTTGAGCACCCAGAGAAGGAGGAGGAGGTGATCGCCAACTATGTGTCTCGCTTCAATCCAGGGGAGGCAGTTTGAAGCCCACGTATTGTCCTTGGCTGTCAGGAAACTCCCGACGAACACACAGGACCACACATGACGGGATGACGACCCTTATTCTGCATCCAAGGAATCCCCAACACCAACTGACAAAGCTCCTGTAGGCAAGCTATCTGTAACGACTAAAAAAAAAAAAAAAATTGCAGTAGTTAGCAGGTTACATAATCTGTCAGTTCTGTCAAAAGTGCAAAGTGCAATTGTCATATTGCATATGTCATGTTTTATTTCTGTTTTGTGTAATAAATATATTGTGATTTTATTTATATTTAAATGTGTCACGAGTGTATGTTTGATACCTGCTGAATTTGCAGACAATAGCCATACATAAAAAGAAAGAAAACAACAATTGGGGCATGTGTTGGTGTGTAAGGCCATTAGTGACCTATGAACATTAGTAAGACTAACATCTGCTTTTGCTGATAAAAACAGTAGCCTGTCACTTCTCATAAACACTGGGAAAAACTAATAAGTAGCTTAATAAATAACACATACTGCTCTATTCCCCGTAGCCGTAAGGCCCCATGGTCAGCTCTGTATATGTTCAGTGCGTTCTGAAGAGAATAAACATTCAGGCACACCGGGTATAAACCCGTCTGCTGCAGACGTCGTGTGATCTATAATGGTAAGGTGAGTGCTATGCTAGCACAGTCCCTAGCATTATTCTTAAATGAGTGAGTAATATGGCAGCATACTCGCTAGCTCATTTATAAATAAGTTAGTAACACGGTAAGATATTTGCAGGCCTTTCTGTATCTTAGAAAAGTTACCTGTGTAATCTCCAGGCAGCATATACTCTGCCTCAGTTGCCACTGCCCAACAATTTCCACAAGCACACCTATATAATAATTAAAATAATAATAAAAGCTAATCAAGTGCTGTGAATCTAGTGAAATTTCAAATACAAGCAAATGTTAAATATTGTAAAAAGACTGGCTTTGTCACGAAAAATTACATTACGTTTACTTTGTAACATGCTGAACAGGGTGAAGGCTAATAGCCAAGACTAATTTGGCACGTAGGAGAGATAGCAAATACATTGATTTAAAAAGTTAACAAACCATTTAGAAACTGCTTGCAGCATTCGTGAAGGTGTTTCTGCAGGTGGCTCCTCTTCATCTTGATCTGGGTCCGACTCTGGGTCGAAAATGTTGGGCTAGAGTGCGCCTCTGTATTCTGTCATTTTCACCCAAGCAGTGGAGGTTTTCACGAACAGCGTAAACATCTGACAGGTGGGGCGTGGTCAGCAGTAGCTTATTTGCATAAAAGTGATAGAGTCCTTAAACGGCTCATTCTGAAAGGGACTGAAGCTGGCAAGAATTAGGCTGCAGAGATCTCTTTATGTGAGATTGATTTTGTGCAAAAAACTTTATGAAGATGTTTTGTATAGCCCATAGACCTATTCTAACTTGTTTAAAAAGAGGTATAATATGTCTCCTTTAAATGTGGTTATTTGTAACATGATTTTGTTTTTAAAGCCAAATCGCTATAATTTAAAGACAGGTTGTAATAGCTAAGTGGGAATTTATGAAAGCATACTCGAAAGGCAAATGTTATTGAAGACTTCTTTAAGTGATGCATCATGGTCTGAAACATTCATTAACAATGTTACCATCCAAAGATACATTTAGAACGGTGAAAACAAGAACATAACAACAAGAACCTTATTTAACAATTGTTTAGTTAAGGCATAACTTGGATGATTATAACAACGCATAACTATCCAAAAATGTTTTATCACCAAGTGAACTGTCCACGTATGTGACATGCCAGCAGTGGGCTATGGCTGATTGTTTTCTGTGCTAACGTTACCAGTTAGCCATGAGTAGCCTATTTGTCTGACTATGTAGCATTCAGTAGCCCAGTGTTTTTCAACCACTGTGCCGGGGCACACTAGTGTGCCGTGAGAGATCATCAGGTGTGCCGCAGAAAATTACCCAAATGTCACTCACTGGTCCAGAAAAGCAACTGTTGCATCAAAGAATTTATAACCACATGCTCTCATTGATTGTATGATTGCACTATTTGTGGTATGCAGGCATTGTACAACGGGGGCCCCATATCCAGTATTCACAGAATCATCACATATCCAGTTCATAACAACAATTAAATTAGATATAGTCACCTACAAATGAAACAGAGGGCGCTTGTTTTATTGAGCAGGTCTTGCATAGAAGCCATAATAAGGATATATCTGTGTATTAGTTGAAATTTTAGGCTATGGTATGTTTATTTTTTCTTCACACAGGATGTTAGTGTGCCGTGGGACATTTTAAGTGTGCCGTGGCACAAAAAAGGTTGAAAAACACTACAGTAGCCTACACTTACCATCTTGTTTTGGAATATTTTTGGAGCTGGTCTTCCTGCTTTGATAAACATTATCAGTGTATTTGAATGTATAAAAGATTTGAGATTGTCCTCTGATTCCATTGTACTGTTTATTTCACGAGCAAAAAACAAGCTTTCCGTTCAACATAAGATTCGTAGTTTGACTGCAGATAACATTCTTGAACCGTTGCCGCTAAAAAAAGCACCCCCTATCGCAATTGAAGCTAGCGAAGCGGTCATATAGGGATTGTCAAAGTTTTTTTTTTTTTTTTCCCCGTCATCTACTTCCTGAATTTTTGGTCAGCGATACCCGGGACACCGAACCACCGGGGCACATGAAATTTGGTGGGTGTGTAGCCCCACTAGACTTTTACGGAAAAATTTCGTTTCGTCCCCGGGGGCCTCTCCCCCCCCGTGCTGGGCCCCCCGAACCGCAAAAAAAGCAGTTTTTCCTAAATAACTACTTGAACCGTGGCACTGAGGATGAAGAATCTTTTATGGTATGTTGGTCTCAAGGGCCCACATCAATCTGGCTCATAATCACTCATTTGTGATTTGCACCCCCCCGGTAAAAAATGAAAATGCAATTTTATTCTGCTTTAATCGCCCCTATCTTCAGTTAAGATGTTCAGAACTGCACCAAATTTTATGTGTATGATTGACCTGGCATTCTCTGGGGGTATGCCAAGTTTCGTAGAATTTCATCCATGGGGGGGTCTAAAAAAAATTAGGTTTGGTGTACATTTAGTGACTGTACACTCATTGGCCTGTAGATGGCGGTGCACACATATACACATGCACACACACACAGGCACCCACATACTATCGGTATTAGAACGGCCAATACATAATTACAAATTTAGTAGCATTAAAAGAAAGCCAAAATAAATATTCATCATCATCATGGCTGCATTTCCAGTATTGGCGATAAGTTGTCGTTTGTCCACTAGATGCCGCATCGTTGTAGTGAGACGTAATTTTAGTTAAAAGTGGGTTGGAACAATGGACGCTTCCTACAAGGACTAGTTTACCGCAGAGAACGTCTAATAAGGATAGGATGATGTTCACATGAAATGTAATTCCCATTTCTTCTTGAAGCTGAAATAAATCTGAGGATGTTTATCGGACATGCTTGGTTTTTACTGCAGGTAGGCCTACGTTAATCTTATAATATCAATAAGGACCTAGTGTTAGCGTTGGTTGAGTGATGGAGGCCAATTTGATTGATTGCATTTGTAGAAAATTATAAATGCGGTTATACCAAGCAAATTGATAGCAGCACTGTAATTGTATCTTTCGACTGTCATTTGTTGCACGTGCTACAAAAATCATTCTGTGCAATGGAAGATTTACCAACGTTACACCGGTCTGATACAGTTTTGCCTATACATGCGTGAGACTGAGACGCCTGTTTATTTTGTTTTAAGTGCGTGCAGGGTGTGAGAGGGGAATCGATGTGCTTTGATTCCAGCTTGGTAGTTGTAGTCTGTGAAATTAAAAAGCCTGTGTGTGTGAAGTATCCAAACAATGACACCTTCATTTCATTATGGCTGCTTTAGCAACACACCTTAAGCTACTGTGTAGTGGGTCCCATTTAGAAGTGGCTACTTCATTCGCGCTTTCCTTGACTCATGGAGCTGCGTGAATTTTATTACAACTTTTCGCCACGGTATGGCAGTTTAAGTCCGCTTGATACTGTAAGGCGTAAGCCATTGGTTTCCAAAGGAGATTTTATTTGTGTCGCCAGCATAGCCTATTGACAATTTATGTTGTAAATAGGCCTACCTTATAAGCCTACCTGTAGCTTAGGGAAGCTAACAGCTTTCTATTAGGATCTAGTTTGTTAGTTACAGTTTTGTCATAACTCCCTGATGCATTTTTGCATTTAGAATAGCCAGAGCGTGGATATCTCAATCGGAAAATTAAACAATATCGGGTGCCTATGAACTAGGCTGGGTGAACCCAGCCTGATCTGCCCGCTATTTATTTTTTGATTTCTTAAAAGATTGAGCTTGGTCTGGTGAAAGCCAGACTAGACATGGACCTCAGTTACACAATGCAAGGGAACATGAATCAGCCTATATTTGCACGAACAATAACGGACAACAGCTCTTCAACTTTGGCCCGTTAAAATGTGTATGAACAGTCTAGCGACGCATTTAATCAAGGCCCATTTGGACATGTCAGTTATTTGCACCACTGGTTAGATGTAAAACAGCATTTCGTTTCAGACTACTGTTACTTAATTTGTGCATTAACAATAACGTTTCAGACTACTGTTACTTAATTTGTGCATTGACAATAAAGTATTACATGAACTAAAGATGACTAAAATCTTATGTAGAAGAAGAAACATTCACAAAAAATCCATCCATCCAAAAATGACCTTTGTTTTTGATAGCTGTTGAAAACGGCATGGAACTGACAGAGATGTTTTTGTTCATAAATAAACAAACAAACAAACAAACAAATAAATAAAATTATGCTAATACCTTTTGCTTTTACAATGTAGGCCTAGCCTACAGGTGTAAGTGACCTTTCATCAATCCAGTTGCAATGGATGAACTGTGATGAACTGCCCTACTTGTGATTGTTTAGAGATTTTAAAGGTTTTATAACAATGCTACATCTTCTTTGGCTATTCTACAATCTATTCACCTTTTCAGCACCAGTAGGCTTCTTTCTGTGCAGCCGCACACACACTCAGGCATGCCAAACAAGCATACACAAAAGTTTCAAGAGTGGGGGATGGAGTAAAATATGGAGACAAATTGAAGTGTGATTTATTTTCGCGGAACGGATGTACAGGACTGAGCGGCGGTCATATTTTGTACCGCTATGCGGTACATCTAGTTTGTGCTACTTCTGTTCAAGTATTGATGAGTCACGTTTTTTCCTACATGGTATTATATGGAGAGAAAACATTAGCCTTTGAGTATTTTAATAGTCAGTTGTAAACAAAGAATTCTTCTCATGTAAGCCTAACCCTTTTGTAAATGGTCTGAAGTTCGCTCTAAATATCTGTTTATCGATTATGCTAACCGTTAGCATCTCTATGGGATTTCTCATATACATTAGCCATAACCTAACACATTAGTTTCTATTCTGTAACTTGGAATGTTAGCCTACATATAAGTATATATACTCTTTTAATCCCGTGAGGGAAATTTGGTCTCTGCATTTATCCCAATCCGTGAAACACACTCATCCCGGCGCAGTGAGCTGCCTGCAACAACAGCTGCGCTCGGGGAGCAGTGAGGGGTTAGGTGCCTTGCTTTAAGGGCCATTCATCCGTGCCTACTAGTCGGGGTTCAAACCGGCAACCCTCCGGTTACAAGTCCGAAGCGCTAAGCAGTAGGCCACGGCTGCCTTGATGCTTGATTGCTCTTAAACAAAATCTTGAAGGAAATAACGGAGATGTACTCTGTTGATCTGCTTAGTTTTACAGTGAATCCTAAGTAGAGGTTTTTTGAAGGGAACTTAAGCTTCAGACTTTCTCTTGGGAAACTGTCAGGCCTATTCATCTTCTCTAATGTAGCTGGCTAGACCATGTCATTGCCACACACACAAGTGGGGGCAGAATTGGAAATGTGTCAGAGTGACAATGCATTGGTTGATTTGGTTAAAAGGTCACAGGTTAGGTTATTGGTTAGTATTGTATTGATGCTATTCATAAATAATGAGCTGTAAAGTAACTAAAAATTTCTTTTAAAGGATATCGACTAATTATCATTATCGTCAAAATCACAAAAAATATCGAGATATTATTTTTTGTCCATATCGCCCACCCCTAGCGAGGTGTCATCTCCTTTCAGTCCGCGCAGTTCATGTGCCGGGCAAGCAGAAGGGGGCGGCGGATATGCTGTCGAGAGGCCCGTTGTCGCATCGAGAGTGGCGCCTCCATCCATAAGTAGTGGAGGGGGTGTGGCAGCGCTTCGGGAGAGCGCAGGTCAATCTTTTTGCTTCACGCGAGACGACGCACTGCCGACGTGGTTTGCGCTGACGCAGAATGATGCTCCGCTGGGGGTAGACGCTCTGGCCCACGAATGGCCGAGGAGCCTGTTATATGCGTTCCCCCCGAAGGCCTTGATACCAGCGGTCTTAGAGAGGGTGAGGAGAGGCAGACACAAGACTATCCTGATAGCCCCTCATTGGCCAGATCAGGTTTCCGGAGCTAATGGCTCTACTGCACGGTGAGCCGTGGAAGCTCCCAGCCCGCAAAGATCTGTTGTCCCAGGCGGACATGGCGATTAGGCACCCGGCGCCGGAGAGATGGCAGCTGGCGTCTTGGCCCCTGAGAGGCTGAGGCTACTTAGCGCGGGGTTGCCACTCTCGGTGGTGGAAACCATACAGAGTGCCAGAGCCTTGTCAACCCGCTCGCTATATTCCCTAAAATGGAAAGTGTTTGCGGACTGGTGTCGAGAGAGAGCGCTCCATGCTTTTACGATCGAGGAGATTCTGGTGTTTCTGCAGCATCTTTTTGACCTGAGGCGTGCCCCGTCCACGCTAAAAGTTTACTTGGCAGCCATATCGGCTTGTCATGTGGGTTGGGCAGGGATGTCGCCACCCACCCTGGGACCTAGCCATGGTGCTCTGGCAGGAGCGCCGTTTGAGCCATTGACGCGGGCCGAGCTGAAATGGTTGTCCTATAAGATGTGCTATTGCTCGCACTGACCTCGGTGAAGCGAGTGGGTGACCTCACCGCATTATCGGTTAACCCTCGAAAGCCGTTCTTCACCCTAACCCCTTTTATCAACCCAAGATTCTGTCCTTTTTGGCGAGCTTGAGGGTGATCGAGCTGCCCGCTTTTTGCCCAGAGGCCCAGCGGGAAGAGTCGTGGCTTTGTAGCCTGTGTCCGGTCAGGGCTCTGAGAGTACACGGAAAGGATGAGCGCGCTACGAGAGACTGAGCAGCTGTTTGTCTGTTTTGGTACACAAGCGCTAGGGAAACCCCTTCTAAACAGAGGCTCTCCCATTTAGTAGGGGAGATTATGTGAAAAATCGTTATGCGGTGGATAGAAGCATGACATTTGGTAGATATGTTCCTTGGGTGATCCTAAGACATCCTAGAAGGGGTGCCCAAAAATATCTCAAACACGAAGTGAGATTTTGAAGAATTTCAAAATGGCCGCCCATACAAATGACAGCTGATTCAAAAGCCACCTTCACAACCTCCTAAAAGCTTGAAATTTGGTATACATGTTCCTTGGATGATCCTAAGACATCCTAGAAGGGGTGCCCAAAAATATCTCAAACAGGAAGTGAGTTTTTAAAGAAACTGAAAAATGCTGTGCTCCCCACCACAAAATTGGCAGCTGATTCAAACACCACCTAAACAACCTTTTAAAAGCTTGAAATTTGGTATGTTTGTTCCTTGGGTGATCCTAAGTCATCCTGGAAGGGGTGCCCAAAAATATCTCAAACAGGAAGTGAGTTTTTAAAGAAATTGAAAAATGCTGCGTTCCCCGCCACAAAATAGGCAGCTAATTCAAAGACCACCTAAACAACCTCTTAAAAGCTTCACATTTGGTATACATGTTCCTTGGGTGATCCTAAGACATCATAGAAGGGGTGCCCAAAAAATATTAAACAGGAAGTGAGTTTTTAAAGAAATTGAAAAAAGCTGCGCTTCCCGCCACACAATTGGCAGCTGATTCAAACACCGCCTAAACAACCTCTTAAAAGCTTGAAATTTGGTATGTACTGTATGTTCCTTGGGTGATCCTAAGACATCTTAGAAGGAGTGCCCCAAATTATCTCAAACAGGAAGTGAGTTTTTAAAGAAATTGAAAAATATCACACTCCCCATCACAAAATTGGCAGCTAATTCAAAGATCACCTAAACATATCTCAAACAGGAAGTGAGATTTTGAAGAAATTCAAAATGGCCACCCATATAATTGATGGCTGATTCAGAGGCCACCAAAACAACCTCCTAAAAGCTTGAAATTTGATATATGTCCCTTGGGTGATCCTAAGTTATCCTAGAAGATTACTCCAAGAAATCTCAAATGGGAAATTAATTTTTAAAGAAATTGAAAAAAGGCTGCACTGCCTATCCACAAATTTGGCAGCTATTTCAAAGGCCACCCAAACAACCTCCTAAAAGCCTGAAATTAGGTAGCCTGGGTGTTCCCATGCTGCCTTGCGCGCGATTTGATTCACGCTGCTAAGGCAGCCTGGAGACCATGGAGCAAATTTTCGCCTGAGATAGGGGACCAATCACAGAACAAGCGGGAAAGCAAGACTATGATGAGCTATGTACAGACGCATTTGATAGACATCCGTGGCACCCAATAAACGGATCTGGGCATTTTTTTCAAATACGAGAAAATGAACGTTTGGTTTCCAGACCACGTCTCATTGAGAAGTGGTGGCGCTAGCCAGGCTAGAAATTAGGTATACGTGTCTTATAGATATGTCTCTGTTGGCTACACTATGGCTACCTATATATCCACCAACTGTCTCAAGGATACTACTGTATAAACACAGACACTCAAGCACCTCAGGCAGACCTCATAAAAACATACAATTAAGCACACATGTCCCCTGCAACTGCTCTATTTGAATACTGTGTCAGTGCAGCCTGTGTGTGAGGAATATTTTCCATTGAGAGACATATTGTATTTGAGAAAATAAGTCCTTCCTGAGATCACTGACTTTTTCAAGATCCGTTTTCTTATCGTAAAGAACACAAGTGTACTTCTCCAGCAATGCAAACATGTTTGATTCCTGGCTAAGCAGTTGCTGTCATAGCAATGAAGGCATCAATTACTTCTGGAAATGGTTTCCATGCAGCCCACCCTTTAGAAGGAGTCTGCTGTTCCAGAGATACCCCATCACATAGTGCAGTTGTTCAACTACTTCCATCTAAAAGTTATCCGTTCCATTGAGCCATCTCTATGTGTAACCCACCAAGCATCACAAACCTCTCTCCATAACAGTCTGGATCACTCCACTGAACCATTTTTGTAAATGTATATAGTGGTAGGTCAAATGCCATAACTGGGACCTGGCCTGGATTTAGGTGCTGTCAATTGTTTTACAACATTCATGCCATGTCTGACCATGGCAAAGCTGAGTTTATAGCAGGTGGGTCAGACAGTTCTGGCTGAAGTGAAGCATCAGTTTGATTGCATGCTCAGCCCACTTTTCCTCCTCTGTTATTGCCCATGCAGGTACCAGGTATTGGTTTGGTTAACTTTTGGCACTACAATGGCCTTTGGTTGAGAAGTAACAGCTGGAGCTGTAGTGTATACTTCTCTGGAAGACAGAGCATATATGTTTGCGCTTTTTGAGCTGGCTGAATGTATATTTGCTCTCTAGCACCTCGGATCGGGAGGCGAGCGTGCTAGTAATTGAGCTAATAGCCCAGGCTGCTAGTTCTCTCACTAGCACGTCAAGGTATCATGAGGGAGGTTTACTCAATGTACATACTGCACAGCTAAATACTAGCTGGCTACCGTTACTGTAGTACAAATCAAAATTTTGTAGCTTCTAATGTTATTCCCGAAATAACGGTACAATACCCCCCAGATTCACAAATACGCACCCCAGGTGATCATGGGGAGACAATTAACCTAGGGATGCCTTTGTTGGTTACATGCAGCTATTCCGACATGCCGCAACTTAGACATTGCCGTCTAATTGTCGAAGTGGCGGCATTAACATTAATTTTCAAGCGTCCCACTACTGCAACAATTTTTTTTCCATTGTCGGAGTAGCGACACTTGACCTTTTTTTTTCAAACGTCCTGCCATTCCGACACAGGTCATTAACAGTGGCGTAGCCAGGATTTTTCAACGGAGTGGACTTTTGCGAAGTAGGCCTAGGGTGGGCCTTTATTTTTTTATTCCAATATGGGCAGTATAGCCTAGGCCTACAGTAATCCCAACTTTAAACAACACACGATTTCATCACAGCTCAGATGATTCATGGCAAAAAACAATAAAAGGCTACATTGATAAATAGCAGGGGCAACAGGATTGGATTCTATAATAGCCTACGCACAATAACTTCAACTGAAAGGTTAGTCGCGTCTCAATGAGTCCAAGAGTGCGCCTCACACACACCAGCTCCGTTGAACAGTGTATTTTTCGTGTTTAAGAGCTAAAAAAGTTGATTAGAGAGTCACATTTGAAATGTTGGGTAGCCTAAATTATAGCCTATAGTGAGTGCATCTCAGAGGAAGAGATTTTGGAGAGAGAGAGAGGATTTAACCTAGGTGATGATTATTTGTGTCTGGTGGTAATTAGACTTGAGTATGGATACCTACGAATTGTTTTGAATAAAAAAGATAAGACAACAAATGAAATGTGACCCTGGCGAAACCAGTCGTTTTGGTAAAATTTACAAAATTAAGTTATTGTACTCACACGAACGGCCATAAACTAAGCTTTCCAACAAACAAGGTTATCGCAGTTGCTGTGAGACATAGGCCCTTCTCCAGTCTCTCTCAAAATCAAAACACACCCAATTCACGCTTGGACTTTTTTTCGATTATGTTTCTAAATGTTGGGACTGATGGACACTGAACTCTGGGGGTTATTTGAATGTTCATTGTGAAGTGGTTTACTGTAAAAGGAGCGTCGGATATCCCGCCTGTCTTTGCACAATTATAGGGTCATGATAATGCATGCGCTAGCCTAGAGTCGAGAGAAAGAAGACTAAATAAATATGCAGACATGTTATGTGCAATTCAACAACTGCACGCATGACATAGAAAAGATATATTCCTAGCCTACATTATTGTGTAGTAAATTGAGTTTATCCAACCTGCTGGCAAGCCAAAATGCGTTGCACATGACTTTATCTTTGTCCTCTAAAATGCAATAGCAACTTGAATATATCGCACATCCAGTTTGAACACCCTGATGGACACTGAACTCTGGGGGTTATCTGAACGTTCACTGAAGTGGTTTAGGCTGCTGGAGCGTAAGAATTCTAACCTGACTCTCGCTAGGCGAAACAAAATTCATCTGGCGAGAGTCAGGTTCTAAGAATTCCGCCCTTCTTTGCGCAATTGGCCATTGATTGACGGCCATTAATTAGTTAATATAGGTGGCCTGCACGCACAGAGTTTGTTTGATGCATGGAGTTTCCGACCGTTTTCCCCTGAGAGCATAGAGAATAAAATGAGGAGAGCTACCTGTGTTTTACATATGTGTAACATTTATTCACATGGCCAGTTCAAAATCACCTGAGGTTTTGACTGAAATGTGTGCCAATATCAATTATAAACATTGTTTGGAGTGGATGGCGGGTGGATTGATGTAGCTGCAGGTGCAGATGACATGACTACAGCTCATCCATGCATCTAGGATGTTGGAATTTGATAGGCTACAGGAACTGCAGAGATAAATTGAAAATGAGGATTGGTAATGTCGGAATAGCGGTACTAAAAAAAATCGGAGTAGGGGCATGTCTAAATAGAGGCATGTCGTAATAACGGTATGTCGTAATAGAGGGTTGTCGTAATAACGGGATGTCGTAATAAAGAGTGAACCCCGCCTTTGTTTGCCTAGATTTAGCTTGATAATTGGAACCCAGCTAGTGGTTCTACATTGGCTAACACTATGGGCCCGTCCCATTTCTCCCCCTTTAAAACTTCCACTTGGTTTTGATTGCCCTCAACATTAAAGCCCCCTCGACAAGGGAAGTGGGGGTGAAGATCTTTCCCTATGAATTAGGACACCACTATATGCAAATTAGCGTAGCGAACGTGCTCACCTACGTCACGCGCAGCGCCGACGTGTCTACCGGTAGTAGCCTGCTACTATTTTCATTCAGGAACATGCCCGTTCCAGCGGTCATTGTTGTGTGGGCTGTGCTGGTTTATCTACGTCTGGTTAATCAACAAAGACATTCGTGTTCATGTGAACGCCAGAACACACTATCCTAAATATTGACGAAACTACCCAGATTGATTTATAACGTTATTTGATGGGCAGACTCTCTCAAAGCAATCAGCAGATATCATGAACATCGTCAGATAGCTTCGTGAGATATTTTCTAACATTAGTGTTCAAAACTCAACAGTCCATCAGATGTGCATCAAACTAACATATTCCAACATATTTCGAAATTTTAATATGCTTATTTGCGAAAATATATGAAAACATTGACCGACTCACTGAGCTTGCACGGTATCCTGGGTAATTTCATCTCCCACTTCGTTTTAAGCCTGCATTGGTCCTGGCTATATTTTGAGGGTTGATTTTAAGGGGAAAATAGCACTTCCCCTTGCTCCCTAAAGTAATGGGACACCCTAGCCCTACACGTGCAAAAACGAGGGTTAGGGCAAAAATCTAGGAGTAGGGGAGGTATTGGGACGGGCCCTAACACTGCCATAACATTTGGTCAATGAGTTGTGTCCCTATTTAGGGCTTGATTTCCCCCCCTCCGTTTTCAATAATAACATCGTGCACACAACATTGTTTTCAAAAAACTTTTCATTTACATCAACACGCATAAATACGCTGTCGAGCGCCAAAATAACTATGCCAAACCTATGGGTGGCAGTGTAGGGAAAGGAATAAAGCCATGCTGGCCAATCAAAATCCTCAGAATCGACACCAACGACTAACACGAGCGACTTCCTGTTCCTTTCAAAACAGCAAACATGGCGCGATGTTCGTTTGTATGGACAGACAGCGAAGTAGAGTTACTCCTTCGTGTAGCGTTAATTTTGCACAAAAGTAAAAATTAGTAGCACCTTAACAGCATCCATGATAATCCTGATCAGTAGCCAAAGAAACTGTAAACATCAGGCGCTCACATGACGTTAAGGATTTTCTGGCGCATAATGTGACGTTTAAGAACACCGTTTATCCCTGTTGACACGGCAGCACATGAACGGCGTTATCAGAAATTTCCACTTTGGCCGGAGGTTTTTAGAAATAATCGTTTTCTGTGATAAAAACGGGGTTTTGGTGTAAACGAGAGGCCAAACCGCAGGGAAATATCTGCATTTTCCCTTCGTATAAATGGGGTCTAACACTATGATACAGTGTAATTGTCAAGTTGTATGGCTCACTGTGTTCAAAGTCGATCTTAAAGGGACACCAGGCAACGTTTTCGTGTTAATTAATCATCTTCGTAAGCCGATATATGGTTAAATGACTCATTACGGGGCGAATTAAGGCTCTCTCGCCCGCCCCTACTGCCTGTAGGAAGAATATCCCACTTGCAAGTTCGGTGTATCCTGCCCGCCGACCGAAGCAGGATCAGTTTACAGCACAGAGGCAGGCGTTTCGCTAGAGATTGTTGCAAACGTGTGTATAATGGCAGAGCCAGCGAAGAAGCAGCGAAAACCCTTGACGGAAGACACAAAGAAAAGGAAAAGAGCTTCAGACCGAGCGAGGGGGAGTTTCGTAGAGAAAAAGCATCAGGCTTGCCTGGTGTCCCTTTAATAACCCTCGTCACCTCGACTAGCCTAACTATGTGGTGGTTGTTCTGGGAAATTAGCTAATAAATGCCAAGGCAGCTTTACTGTAGTGAAGTTCGCAAGATTGGAACGAGGAAATAGCGTTTACATGTCCATTTAAATTATAGCCTTTCTAATGCACTTTTGTGCTTTTAAAATCCGAAATAAGATGGAATGTGAAGAGACTGCTAAGAGAGGCCTATCTACAATTGACGCAAATAAACCTAATGTCCGGTCTATGGATGTCTGCTTTAGCCTATTGTTGACAGCAGGTTTTTTTTACGATTTAAAATGATACTTTCTAGATTTTAATGGTTGGCCATGTTGAAGAGCTGATATTCGTTATTGTTCGTGCAAATATAAACTGATCCATGTCCCTTGCATTTTGCAACTGTGAGGTCCATGGTAGGCGCCCGACAGAAATATTGTTTAATTTTGCGAGTGATATACACATTCTGGCGGTGTTCTAAATGTGCACAGAAAGAGTTCCTAAGCGATGTAAGGTAGGCTATAAGCTAGGCCTATTACACAACATAAATTGTCACTATGCTGGCGACCCAAATAAAATCTCCTACGACCCACCCTTTGGGGACCAATGCTTTAGACAACATAGGGAACGAAACGGGAGTGGGACGGGATTCGGGAGCCTTTCTCTCGGGATTTTGCAGGACAGAATTTTTTTGGGGGGGCAGTCACGTGATCGGGATATGATGGGAGTATTTGTGTGGGCTCGGGATGGGACGGGAGTGAAAATTGATTCTTGTGTCACCCTCTAGTTTTGACACACCTATTTAGGAGTTCGGAACTAGGGCCATCATCTAGGTAGATTCGCAATGAGATGAGTTGCAACTAGATATGGTAACGTTAAATGCTTTGCGATGGCTTGCAACAGCTGGCAACGACATGCACCATTTAATTCACACCGCTACAACTCCTTCTGCGACGGTTTTGTCTCGACGCGGATTTTTGGTGTGAATTGGGTGTTACTGTATGTTTTTGATTGTGCGACGGCTACCGTAGTTCTATTAGGTTGCAATATAATCCCTAAACACTAGATGGGAGAAGATCTTACACATGGGACCTTTAAAGTCGACATGTCGAGTTTAATCTCGTCATAGCAAAAATATATTTTTCTTCATGTGTAGCCCTCCGTCGTACATTTCACTCCATTTCCTAGACCTCTACACACAAAAGCATAATAGCACACACATCTCCACAAATTCCGGAAAAAAACCCTCTCCACTCAATTAAACTAATTTGTCTACATCAGTGTTTCTCAAACTTTTTCAGGCTAAGGACCACTTAACCAAAAAAGAAAATCATGGACCACCTAGCCTTAACCAATAATAATAATAAAATCACGGACCACCTACTGTAGCTAAAAAAACAGTAGACCTACTTCAACAGTATATTACACAATAAACACTGGTCTACATGACAATTACAGTTTTTTCTCCATTGAATGCTGCTTTTTTATTTTTTTTCACCAGGCTTGTGGTTTGGGATGTTTACTACATAACACCATCTACCCATAGACAGATCCATTTCCCAAAACTATAAACGCTGTTCTGTTTTCACACAATTATGAACCTATAGGGCAAAACTCACTAATTCACAGAAATCCCTTCATTATGGGTCACTGGCTGCACTGCAAAGAAAGCACTGGCATTCCTATTATTAAAGTCTCTGCAAATCAAAAATAAAGAGTTTTTCGCACCACAAAAAAGGGTCAGTCATTAACTCAGAAAAATCTGATTAAATAAAAACATCAACAAGTAGGATAACTTTGGCTTCAAAATCATGAACATTTGAGGGTTCTATTCTGTTCTAAAACTGTGTGAGCAGGTATGTTGACTATACTGAAGCCACGCCTTAACTACCACATCATCACAACCATTCTCTAAACTAGCTGATTAGCACAACTCTTCAGTCAGATAGATAAGCTAATTAGTTAAAACATCTAGCCTGATGAGCCAGACCCACATTAAAATGTAGGGTCTGGGCACTCACCATTCGCAGTGCTCAGTCCGAGGGGCGGGATAATCGATTGTCTTTCAAATTCCCTCTGCACGCAATAGGACAGCGCTGATGCGTTTTCCCACTAGCGGAGCTAGTTGGCTAGTTCAAACTTTTGCCAACTTGCCAAACAAGCTCGTTTCACACTGTTGGCCAACAGCAACATCCATCTTCTTTGTTTTCAAGTAGCAGGGAATTCAAGCCAAACCGTTGCAACTCTGCCATCAATCATTATGTTAAGCCTGCCTAACGACTCTATATTAGTCATTTTTCGAGCTCACAAGCCAACGGAGAGTTGCTAGACTAGCCCTGGAAGCAAATGTAATTTGCTGCCGCTAGGATGCGTCTAGATTTCTAGGCTATAAAACATCTGTTCTAAGTACACAAAACATATTTTGCTAGCCTGACGTCGTCATACTGAAATTGTAGATTTGTGTGCATTATGCTATTTCAAACTGTGGGAAAAGGTAACGATAAAGCACATGGATTTGTTTACAAGCTAGCGAACGGTTAGCATAAGTTTGGCATAACTATGTGGATGTTACAAGGTAAGAAACACGATTTAAAACAAGTTTATTGTTTCTCACTTCTCTTTCCGGGACGGTAGTCTCAATGTTGCAAGGTTGGCTGGGGACGCTAGGCGCAGCGGGGAAAGTCACCATTTTTACCGGAACAGGTCATTTAACCATCCAAATGATTTCTAAACGGGTTTATTACGTTGAAATAGTTGCCATGTTCCCCTTTAACATTGTTTACTGTTTTTTTTTTTTGTTTTTTTTTAAGTTATTGCAATATCAATGTCAACAGATGCGATGGTGAAATCTAAATGTCTACCTTCTAGCAACAGTGTTTTTGTTAGGGATAAGCGGGATGAATTAAACGTCATTTACCAAAGACATCGTACCATAGTGAAAGCTAATATTTTGTCACTACCAACCTACATCTGTCCTGTCAAACATAGTTGCATTTTCAGTTGTGAACAAAACCATTCAGGAGTTCTCCTGGTCCGAACCGCTCTGGTTCGGGCATAGTTGCTCCACAACAGAAGAAGGCCCGACCGAACTTATTATGACAGCACACTATGACAGGCCAGACCGAACAATGTTCATGACAGCACACTGCAGATTATAGCCTACTATTTCTATTACAACTCTACCTCTTTAATTCAGCTGTCTGGTTGAAGCCTGGAAATATTGTAAACAAATATTTGGCTAGCTTATCATAGTCTACTGGTTGGACTGGAAACTCAGTTTCCCCACGTGTCTAAGTTTTTTCTTGTTGTGACAGGTCTTTTTAAGTCTTCAAAAACATTGGTATTGAGATTATCAGTCAACTTCAATGCAAGAGTTTTAAACAAATATGTGCAGCATGCTAATGATGCTAACCGGATTTAATAGTAATTTAGATAGTCGTTTTCTATGCGTACTTGCTTTCACGTTTGTGAATGTTTTATATGGATTAAATATGCATGCCGAGGGGCGCATGTCCATTGAGCGCGTGAGAGAGGGAGAGCGAGAGAGAGAGCAGGCAAGGAGAGGGGGTTTACTTAGCCTACTGTACAATGAAAGCTACGAGAGCTATGAAATTATGATTTATTTATTTTGTTTTGGACAACTATGAGTGCAAAAGATCCGGGGCTTTAGCCCAAGATTTTTTATTTTTTTACTGGGGTCCCGGGGTTTTTCCCCCGGGAAATTTTGAAAATTGGGCTGTTAAAGATGCAATTTCAATGTAATTTGAGAAGGAAAGGAAGGCCAATCGTTGGGGTCCTCAACATCATATTTTAATAGCCTAACTACTAAAGCTAATTTTCCGTCACTAGACCTAGGCCTACTGAGTATATGGTATTTATGGGGCATTAAGAGAAAGAAAATTGTCATTTAACAGAGACCTCACACCCAAACAAAGTTTTATGCCCATGACATGATGAATCATTTTCAGGTGCTATCTAATCGCTAACTGTAGGCCTAAATGGATTAATCCAATACAACTCCTTGTTCAAATTTCAGTTTTCAGTGTTGCCAGATGTACGATAATTATCGTATTTGTACGATAATTTTGACCTCTGTACGTACGATCAATAATGGAAAAAAATCCCATAATGGTTTCCCATCACATGGTTTCGGCCGCACGTCAACACTACACTACAGTTTTGCCGAAGAAGACAGTTCAGTTTAACAAAATGAAGCAGTAAAGTGCTAAAAAAAATTAGTTCAGAAAGTAGGTGAGGACAGTGGAGGGGCGAAGAGGAAGGCAGAGTCTGAAGAGCAGCAGAAAAGTAAGCAGTATCATAGTTTAAGACCCCGTTTACACGAGCATGTGTATTTTTATAAACGAAGACATTTCCCTACGTTTGAGCCTTTTATTTAGACGCAAACGGAGAATTCACCCCGTAAAACGTTTATCCAAAAAAAACTCCGGCCAAAGTGATTTTTTTGGAAAACTTCGTTTATGCGTTTGGTTGTAAACTGTGGTAAACGGAGTTTTGGGCAGCCAACGTCACAGTATGCGACAGAAGTACACCAAATGTGCGACCAATGTTTACATTTACATGTTCTCACGTGCGACTTTTCAGGGTTCTGATTGGTTAATGTGAGCTTGAGCTTATCGTTAGACTTCCACTGTGGTTTGGCATGCTCATGACAGCATGTATGTACACGAGTCTCGTGTAAATGCAGTTTTATTTGCAAACATAGATGGCCAGATATTCGTTTAGGAAAATACCCTGCTTCGTGTAAACGTAGTCTAATTATGGTCTGGTTCAAAATGTGGACTGTCGGCATATCTTTTGCACTTAGTTAACTAACTCCAGTTAGTGTGAGCGTATTACACAGCTTGTTTAAATTGGCTGTAAAATTCTTTGGAAAGGAAAATTGTTGGAAAATAGCTATATTGAAGGGCAGCCGTGGCCTACTGGTTATCACTTCGGACCTGTAACTGGAGAGGCACGGCTGAAGTGCCCTTGAGGAAGGCACCTAACCCCTCACTGCTCCCCGAGCGCCGCTGTTGATGCAGGCAGCTCACTGCGCCGGGATTAGTGTGTGTTTCACTAATTCACGGATTGGGATAAATGCAGAGACTAAATTTCCCTCACAGGATCAAAAGAGTATATATACTTATACGTATATTTACTTATTTAATGCGTTTGGTTCGTGTACGATCATTTTTCCCAAAAAACGATAACTTTGAGGTTTTGGTACGATACTTCATCATTTCTAATCTGGCAACACTTGCATGGAAATCATGTTTGCCTAGGACTAGGCTAGCCTGGCCCTTCCACTCGGTTTATACCCTATGGTAGCTTGCAGTGTTAAAGGAAAATTCTGGTATTTAGCACTTTGAGTCCCTTTTCTGGTTTGTTTTGGATGAACGAGAGTGGTGGACACCGAAATTTTGACGATTGGTCCTGTCTTGACTTTTCTGACTCGTTTTGAATCGCCTTTGACTACTTCAGAGTGGCTGCAACAGGCATGCACAAACATGTCCCAAAACAACCCTTAACATTTGTTTTCAAAACTGCAACTCACCGAGTGGTTAGTGGTGTGGCTATATTGTGCAGTCGAGTTATTTCTACCTACGTAGAATTTCACACCACACTAAGGGAAACAGCCACCAACATATACAAACAAATTAACAATGAACTTTTGAAAGTTGTCATATCCGCTGACAGTCTGGCAAAGGTTGTCTGTTCTGATCAGGACCCCAATATCAAAGCTGCGGTCAATAATTATTTGTAGATTATGTGCGCAGTGCATGTAATTAATACTGTCCTAAAGCATACGAGGAAAGGGATGCACCAGATTTCATAGGGGAGGTAACTGAACAAATAATTCAATGCAAATATCTGGTGACCTACTTGAGGAAATCTGGTAGCACACTCAGCCTTCCATAGCCTATAAATCTAGAAGCACCCTAGCGGCGGCAAATTAATTTGCTCAGCCTGTACGTCTAGTAGCAAACCATAGGGATTTCTATTGGCTTAACACCGTGGATGTTCTCCAATCACAGCGCTCTATTTCGTTAGAGAGTCTTAAGGCGGGCTTAACAGGATAACGACAGTCCTGTGACGGTGAACAACAAGGAAGGTGGCTATGGCGAACGAAGAGCGGTTGTTTGAATCGGCGTTGGCGTCAACTTTGGAGGAGTTGGACTTGTGCTTTTCTTTGAAAGTTGAGCAACACAATGCACTTAAGTCATTCCTTTCGAAGAAGGATGTATTTGCCGATATGGTCGTAGCGCTGGCCTTTGCATGCCTAGGCAGTTTGAAAGACAATTCTCTGCCCGCCCCTTGGATTAAGCGGGGTGAATGATTCGATGCCAGACTACACATTTCAATGATATAGGATGGCCCGCCAGGCTAAGCCTTCCATGCTGTGGCACAGGAAAGTGAGACGAGATGGAACAGCAAAGCGGTGAAGCTGACTTCTATTGCCAAAAAACAAAGGGCGATCCGGGAACTACTCCAAGACAAGGGACAACAACAACGTATGGAGGGTATACAAGTAGAGGTCCTCAATACAATTGGAGATTTCTCAACCCCCTTTAAAAATGCCTCTGAAGATATGGAGGGTGACCGCTATCCAACCATCAGCTCAGTACTGTTGTGGCACCACAGCCTGTGAGCCTCGGTGCCATGTCATTTCTCTGACGCTCCATTGTTCCGACCTCTCAATAACATGAAAAATTCCCTTTCGTCCGACAGCCCAGTAGTCTGACATCCCATTGTTCCAACAATATGGCTTTTGCGCGCACCTCTTGTTTGAGCAGGAGAGTAAATGCGCACGCATAAGCACATGTAACGGTAATAGATTACCGGCTATTCTCCCCTCGAAACACACAACAACACAACGACGTAGTATAAAATATATATTTTATTAACAATCAAGTTTTAAAAACACAGTTCAATAAATAGCTTCGGGTCAGGTGAATAAGTATGCTAGCACCTTAGTTAACACACAGTAGAAGCAGGGTTTCTAAACTAGGGGCTGTGATGGGGCTAAGCTCCGTACAGGAGAACCAACCAAAAGGGTGTGTGTGTGTTTTAGCCAGGGGCTCTATCTAAGTATATGGGCGCCACTAGAGGTTGCTCAATGCACCCAACAAGGAAGACAAAAGAGGTAAGCTACAATACAGTACTCACTCACAAAATGGTAATAAGGCACACAGCAACCTTTTGAGAAAAACACAGCAAACGTATACGTGGTGACTTAGAGGAAGTGATAACACAAGCTGCTAAGCTACGAAGAAACACTAGAAGAGTAGCCAATAACACGCTAAGGGTCAACCCCCTCTACTGGCGACTGGTGGCAATTGCAAGTAAACACCTAGGGGTAGCCAGGTCGTGGGTGGGGCCACTGATACTAATTCCCCCAACTGAGCCTACACTACAAGTGGCAATACTAACACACCAATACCACACACCAAGCACAGCACACAAATTATGTAGGTACCACACACTCACACACGTGATATCAAGTAACATCAGCCAGTAGGTAACACAGTAAAATGAATATTGTACCAGGGGGCAGCCCCTCACTACTTGACCACACCTCACACCTCACACCTCACCACACCCTGCAATGAGTTACACACAATGCACTAATAAGGGGGAGTTGAACTAGGTGAAGGGAAAGCAATAGGCTTGTTCGTCTTGCCTGAGTCTGACTTTCGTCTGGCTTTCTACGTAAACGTGATCTTCAGAGGCTAGCTGGGAGGAGCTACAACAGAGGGCAGCTCATCCCGGACAGAAAGGCTACAGTCTGCCTGACGTGACTCGCGGGAGACATCACGGGAGATATCGCGGAATGTTGTTTGCAATAAACACAGCAGAACTTTCATTCTTACTCATTAAAATGAGCATGATGACTGACGAAATAAATTCTTATGATGTAGTTTAAATAAACCACTGTTGTCATACAGTTAACAGGCCTGCATTGTAGCACATAAATTCAATATCAAGTGGTTTCCCTATCTATTTAGCCAACAGCAGAAAATAACAGAATATCCAAACGTTTTCAGTAGGCTAGCCTACCATTGTTGCAGAAATCACGTATAAGAAGGTATCCCTTCGATTTCTGTTTATTTTCGCATATTCCAACATAAGGAAGCAGCATGAGCCTCTAGTCATAATCGTCATGAGGACATTCCTCCCAAATGGCCCTATCGCGTCTTTGAACTGACGTCATGAGGGCGTGTTTCAGCTCGTGCAGCTCGTGGAAGGCAACTGCAAGATCTGTCTGCAGGCTAAGACTCCCGCGATATTTTAAGGCCATGTGACATGGTGTCACAGTGGTAAGTCCCTCCCTGGCTGACAGAAGTCGGACAGAATTTCTAACCAGTATGCATTGCGTCCATCCCAGTATGCATTGTGTTCAACCCAGCATGCATCACATCAAGTCAGATCTGCCGCAAGTCGAACTCCCCTAATGTATTATTGTCCAGTACCACTCGTGGCCCAACCCCCCAGCCTTGAAGCGCTGCCTTTGGGAACAATCTGGAGTGATGCGTCCATCAATCAATCAATCAATCAATCAACATTTATTTGTATAGCACTTTACAACAACCAGTAGGCGCCCAGAGTGCTTCACATCAGAAGCTATATAAAAACAGCATATCAGCAGTAAAAAGATTGACATGTAGACTTAAATAAATAACTAGAATTGTCGCACCACTACAGCATATTAAAAGCCATTCTAAACAAGTGAGTCTTTAGTTTAGACTTGAAAAGACCAATGTCCGTTATTGTCCGAATATCAGGGGGTAGCTTATTCCAGAGTTTCGGGGCCAAAACCGCAAAAGCCTGCTCACCCCACCGTTTATACCTGGACCTTGGGACCTCTAACACCAATTGGTTAGAAGACCGCAAAGACCGGTTGTGCTCACGCAGGGTCAACATCTCGGATAAGTATTCTGGGGCCAGGCCATTAAGGGCATTAAAAACAAACAATAAAATCTTGAACTCTATTCTAAAACGCACAGGGAGCCAATGTAGTGTATAAAGAACAGGAGTAATATGTTCGCATCTAGGTGTGTTTGTTAAAAAGCGGGCAGCAGCATTTTGCACAAGTTGCAGACGTGAGATGGACGTTTGACTCAAGCCAACATACAAGGCATTACAGTAATCGAGTCTTGAACTAATAAAAGCATGAATCGCCTTTTCTAAATCATGCCTGTTAAGAAAGTTCTTAACTTTAGCCAGGAGACGGAGCTTGAAAAAACTTGTTTTAACCACATTACTGATTTGCTTGTCAAATTTCATGTTGCAATCAAAAGTAACCCCCAAATTTCTAACAGCTGGCTTGAGATAAGTAGCCAGAGCTCCCAAACTCAGAGCTGGACCGTTTGGTGTCCCAGCAGTGCTGAACATGATGCACTCAGTTTTGGCTTCATTCAAGTTAAGAAAGTTTTGTGATAGCCACAACTTAATGTCGTGAATACAGCTAAGTAGGGAATCTAATGCTGCGCTGTCATTCAGTTTCATAGGCAAATAAATTTGCGTAACGGGGCGGTGGTAGTGTAGCGGTTAAGGAACTGGGCTAGCATGCAGTAGCCTGAAAGTTGTCGGTTCAATTCCCGGCTTCCACCGTTGTGCCCTTGAGCAAGGAAGGCACTTAACCCCAAGTTGCTCCGGGGACAATGTAATCCCTTGTAATATAGTTGACATATGTAAGTCGCTTTGGCTAAAAATGCGTCAGCCAAATGTAATGTAATGTAACAGTGAAAAGACAAGTTGTGCTTTCTTATAATGGCCCCTAACGGCAGCATGTATAGGGAAAACAGGGTTGGGCCAAGAATCGAGCCTTGGGGTACCCCACAAGAGAGAGGAGCAGTTGACGAGGAGAAATCACAAAGCACGACAGAGAAGCTCCTGTTTGTCAGATAGGAGCCAAACCATTTAAGTGCCGAGCCTCGGATGCCTACACAGTGCTCAAGGCGGGAGAGAAGGACTGCATGGTCCACTGTATGAAAGGCCGCTGTGAGGTCCAAAAGCACTAAAACGGCAGGGTTCCCAGCGTCTACAGAGTAATATCATTGTGTACTCTCAACAGTGCAGACTCTGTACTATGACGTGATCTAAAACCAGATTGAAACTTTTCGAACACAGAGTTCTGTTTTAAAAAGGCTTGTAACTGGCTAAAAACAACTTTCTCTAAAACCTTTGATAGAAAAGGCAGATGAGAGACTGGTCTGAAATTGGACAGCACTGAGGGGTCAAGATGAGGCTTCTTGAGTAAGGGCCTGACCACAGTAGTGCTGCCGCGATTAGTCGACCTAATCGACCATGAAAATTAGTCGACGGCAATTTTTTTAGTCGAAGAGTTGTTTTACTATTGACCAAATATTTATTTTTGGTCTCCCGTCTCAAACGGCTCATTGTAATGTTATTAACTCTTGGAAAGTACGACTGTCAAACAGGCTACTTAGACTTTGGCAGTCATGTTTTAAACCCTGCCATGCACGCAAGTGTAAACGCGAGCAGCAAAACTGTGTGCCTGCCTGCTTTCAGCGGGAGCGTACCTATGTTCCCCGGGTCCTATGTTCCCCGCTATTTGTATGGGACCGGGGAACATAGGACCCTTTTTGTAGAAAAGGGTCCTATGTTCCCCGCCTTGTATCTGACCACGGAAATTACCTGAGATATGCTTGCGAGTGCACATTTCGTGCACAAACGGTAGCAAAGTGTATTTTTCTATCAATGTTGCTTGCTGTAGCACACCAGGTAGACCTACACATACTCGCACGGTGCAATATTGACACAAGCCAGAAGGGCGATTTTCCTAACTTCCACGTTGAGTATAGCGGAGTAAAAGAATAGATGAAGAACATTTTTATAACATAGGCCTACAATGGTTTTACTTGTGCTTCTTTACTGAATATAACGAGTTCAAAGTTAACATTCTATGTAACTTCGCATTGTCCGCTTCAGCACTAAATTGAGGACAGCAACGTACACGAGCTGCACCTCTCACAGAAGAAACGCGCTACAACTACATGCCATTGGTTTGTTTTGTTCATTTTTCCGTTCGCTGGCACGCTGCAGGGGGGACTGCGCGTTGCTCCGAAGCCCCTTTGGTCTGACTCGTCAATAATCCAAAAATGTCCCTTTGGGTCTACAGCCCAGTATAGTTTCATATCTCTTTGTTCCATTAAAATTAATCCCATTCTTCCGACAGCTCAACCAAAGGCTATTTTAGATCACCTCCCTTACCTCTTGTACAGTAAGAATCAACAATGACATGCCAAGTGCAAAGACTGACAAGCTTGGGACTGAAGCCATGCAGACTCGGCTAGATTTAACAGTGTTTCTCAAACTTTTTTTCTGGGGACCCACTTTTTAAAAATGACAGACTATCGCGACCTAACTCGTGACTGTGGTAGTTAACAAACTAGATCAGTGGTTCTCAAACTTTTTCTTTCATTCCCCACTTTGAGGGGGCATTCTCGAGCCCCACCTGTCCCTCATCGCTCTAAGAAAGTGGTAGGTCAAGCTTAAAATTGTCAAATTTATTGAAATAATGACAAGTTCTAAATATATCCTCTTCAACAGAGTTAAAATCAGCTGGTGCTGCAGATATAATAATAAATAAATACATAACACACATATTTCTGTTTTCCAGCAACATATTAGGAAGCATAGGCCATTATACAGCATTGTACAATATATTCAATGAAATGCCAACATGCTGCTTTAAATGGATCCATAATCCAGTCATACTGAGCACTGCTGGTTGAGAAATATTTTTGAAATAAACTTTGCAGGGATGTGATGTAGGCCTACTGTTTAATACATGGGATCACAAGAGTGCCTCCCAATCAGACGTTTCAGCGATTTCGCTCAGAAATCTCAAAGGCATAAAATACTGTCGCGATCGAGGCGCCTGTCCTACTCAAGTTTTTTTCGTGAATGCAGTAATCTTATTTGCTAGGTGAGGTGCTTGTCTTTGCCTTGTAACTGGACATTTAACTCAAATGTATCGCTAAGATATATCAAATATATCGCTAAGATAGGCCAGCTTCGTCAAGAAATGTTCATTAGTGAACGTGCTGGCAGATTCAAACATGCGCTCTTCCTCCAAGAAGAGGCGACTCGGAGATCAAACACGCGCGACAGCACTTTACCAACCCGCGCCTTGCCGTGCGGCTGCAGTCTACTTGGAAGCAGCGGGGAACATAGGACCCGGGGAACATAGGGATGACCCCCTTTCGGCGAGCGCAATTCATTATTAGGCAGAGCTAAGTCGGGGGAGCTAAACTAGTTACGCTAGTCCAGACTCTGACTAGTATTGTGGAAATTGCAATAAATGAAGTGAAGAGAGTGGCTCACGTTGACAACGCAACGGTATTCAACGGTATTCAACGGTATTCATTCATACAAAAAAACATGCTGCCCCCCGTGATATCAACAATAAGGTGCGCGTCATTTCCCATGTTCAATAAGTCACAACGCATATTTTTTTTAGCGTTCAAGCCACTGATAAAGTGAGGTAACCTATGTGGTAAGACGCGCAAAGTGCCTGTAGCCTACTTGTTTTGAACATGCTGATGTCAGACTCATTTGCGAAATCCTCAACTCCATACGCCTTTTCAAAGTTGGCTAGACCAGCGTTTCTGAAACTATGGACCGCGGACGAGCATCGGCCGCAACGTGGATACTGCTGGTCCCGGAGCCGCAGAGTAAAATTATTCCCGGGGCTTCGTCTGATAATTTGCTGCGCAATTGATCAAGGAACCGCAGACCGACAGAAAAAGAAAACAAACGTTTCTGCAATCAGTGTCATCAAACATAGAGGCATACCATTAGTGTTCATTCAATGCATGCATGTGCGCGAGAGAAACTGAAACCACTCGATAACGTTGGTAGCAAAGCACCGATTCAACCTATTGAAGCTATTTAATTATGAAACGACATTTAATAGAACGATGTGGATTTGTGCAACTTCCATAAAAGCACAGACTAATACACTATCTAGCATTGTATTGTATAGTCAAATTTTAATAAAGTGGCCAAAAGCTATTGTGGCATAATTAAAGGGACACCAGGCAACGTTTTCGTGTTAATTACTCATCTTCGTAAGTCGGTATATGGTTAAATGACTCATTACAGGGCGAATGAAGACTCTCGCTTGCAGGAAGAATATCCCGCTTGCAAGTTCAGTGTATCGTACCCGGCGACCGAAGCAGTTTCAGTTTCCATCCTGCATCCACAGCACCGAGGGAGGCTCACGAAACGCTAGCGATTGTTCCAAACGTGTGTATAATGGCAGAGCCGGCGAAGAAGCAGCGAAACCCCTTGACGGAAGATGCAAAGAAAAGGAAAATAGCTTCAGACCGAGCCAGGGGGAGTTTCGTAGAGAAAAAGCATCAGGCTTGCCTGGTGTCCCTTTAAATGTCATGTTAATATTCTTTACATTTGCCTACCAGCTTGCATGAGGGAAACATCCCAAAACAATGCCACCCATATAATTGCTGGTGTTTTGAGAAGTATGTATCATGCTACCATGCAAAGCAATGAATTAATTATATTTTACATTGGTAAAGCAGTCCTCTAATGTGCATGTTTTTGTGTTAACAATGTTAGCACTTTAAACATTGGCTGCTTTGAAGTGCATGTATAACAATATAGCATAACAATAATAATTGATAATGATAATTTGATGGGGGGTGGGTTCATGTAGGTGCCATGACCGGCCCTCAGGTCAAAGAAGTTTGACAAACATTGAACATTGTCTATGTCCATGGCAACACTGGCATACAAATAAAGTATATCAAAGGTCTGACATTAGACCTGATGGTAGCATTTGATGGTGATTTCTTTTTTTTACACATAATGTTTTTGAACAGTTTACTTAAGTTTTCCCTTCAGTTGAGTTCAAAATAAAATGGACACAACGAAATAACAAACACTTGATTTAAAAAAAAAAAGTCGTTTAGATTAGTCGACTAATCGAAAAATTAGTCGAAAGATTAGTCGTTAGAAAATTAGTCGTTAGTGGCAGCACTAGACCACAGCATGTTTAAAGGCAGCTGGGACAGAGCCTAGAGAGAGACAGGCATTTACAAAAGTGAGTAGACTCGGCCCAATAGTGTCATTAAAGGAATTATCCGGAGTAAAATGCACTTTAGATCAATTTACGGATGATTGGGAGTACATACGTTGAGTTGACATCCAAATCATGTCATTTGGATGTGTTTTAAGAAAGTTCGATGTTACCGTTTTTAGTCAAAACTCGTTAGCGTGGAAGTGAGAAGGGCATATTATTTCGCCACTACAAAACGCTATTTTTATACCTCTTCTACAGTTCCAAACAACATTACACTTACGTGGTAGTGAGTAGAGCATACATGGGCAACATACGGCCCGCGGGCCACAGCTTCCGTGGGCTTTCCCTGACCGGCCCGCGTAAGGTCCGTGAAAGAACAATAGTCAAGAGCCTAGCATAGAGATAATGCATGCAAATCAATATCGTTGTTTTTATTTTGAAAGCGACTGCTATTTGTACGCCCATACATTTGTGCGTGGATACGACGTAAACACCCTCACTGATGTGCTGGTGAATAGAATTTATGCTTCTGCGTCGACACAATGCAGTTGCCTTTACGTCGGCGTAAACCTTTCAAAGTTTTGTGTCTCTTATGTCTGCGTTGCTCACCACCGCAAAGGTTGTTAGAACGAACTCCTACTGCTGCTCGTTGGCGATACAAAGTGTTCATTTCAAAACGTTACTGGCAGATAGACAGTTTACAATCGGATAACCCCGTAATTGTAACCAAATGTCTGAGTTTATTTGCAAAGCTTATGTTAGCAAACTAGTATGATGCTACTACCCACAGGTTGCTTGAAGCAGCCGGCTCAACACACAGAGCGAGTTGACCAATCACAGTTATGTGCATAAAGTTAAAGCAAAAACATAGCCTACATTTTTTAAATAGTTTTCTTTGTGCATGTTGATTAACTAATGACAGCCTATTATTGTCTGCTCCACAGTAGTCTAATTCTGCATAGAGTTAATTTAATGATGGTAATGATTTAATGATGAAATATTGCTGAGTGTTGATGAAATGGTGGCACAGGCCTATCGGTTGTACTGACTCCTTCACATTTTCATGACCTAGCCTAATTATATAGATATTGTAGTACTTTTTTATATCAGTCTTTGAAAACTGAAAAAAAATGTCATGTCAAAAATTTTTTTTCGAGAATGAGGATTAAATACTGGACATAGATTAAATATTGTCTCCCTCACATTTTCATCTGTTCTTACGACTAGTAAACAAAACCATATGATTTACTTAATGTTATACAAGAACAGAATAGAATTGAACAGAATTGAGTTCAGACTTGAGTTTTTGGGTCCGGCCCTCCTCAACAATCTCAGTTTGTCATGTGACCCCTTGGGGAAATTAGTTGCCCACCCCTGGAGTAGAGGATCCCTAAAGCCAAACCGAAGTATCCCGATAGAGAGTCCAGAATGAATTTCATCAAGCCAGTCCCTTTCCGGAAATGTTGTCATCTTTGCTGCCATCTTTAGGGGAAAGTTCACAATTTCTTCGCCGTTTAAAAAAAAAAAAAAAAAACATAGTCCAGTCCATACAACTTCATTTCAATTTAAAAAAAAATATACTGGACTATGTTTTTTTTTTTTTTTTTTTAAACGGCGACGAAATTGTGAATTTCCAGAGCACACTTGGCAATTGACTCCTACGGACTTTCCCCTAAAGATGGCAGCAAAGATGACAACATTTCCGGAAAGGTACTGGCTTGATGAAATTCATTCTGGACTCTCTATCCGACCACATAAAGACCTCGGGATACTTCGGTTTGGCTTTAGGGACCCTCTACTCACTACCACGTAAGTGTAATGTTGTTTGGAACTGTAGAAGAGGTATAAAAATAGCGTTTTGTAGCGGCGAAATAATATGCCCTTCTCACTTCCACGCTAACGAGTTTTGACTAAAAGCGGTAACATCGAACTTTCTTAAAACACTTCCGAATGACATGTTTGGATGTCAACTCAACGTATGTACTCCCAATCATCCGTAAATTGATCTAAAGTGCATTTTACTCCGGATAATTCCTTTAAAGACCTCCTTCACTAGCCTGGCAGGAATAATGTCTAACGGACAGTGGGTGGGTTTCATGTGTTGCACAATCTCTGAAAGCAACGTCGGAGAAACTGGCTGAAATTCCTCAAGCACAGCAGAATGCATATTAGCAGCAGGTACAAACCCATTGCAACTAACATTAAATTTAACACTAGTGCATTGCCTAACAGATGCTATTTTGTCTGTTGGATCAGCTGTACGTGGATTTACAACAGCATTTATAGAGTTAACTCTTGGTTCGTGGCAACTGCCAGCTATGACCGACGAGAGATATTGCATCTTCGCCGCTTTCACAGCCTTCTGATAAGCGGCTAAACTGTCTCTTAATAAACCCAGTGATACGTGCAAATTGTCCTTCTTCCACCTACGTTCAGCTTGTCTGCAAAGTTGTCTAAGGGACCTTGTAGAGTCATTTAGCCAAGGGTCCGCCTTAGGTTTAGTAGATCTAACCCGAACAGGGGCAATAGAGTCTAGAATTTCAGTACATGTGGAATGGAATACAGAAAGAATGTCGTCTGGGGAGGAGGGAGAGACCAGACCATTCATGGTATAGAACTGTGAGTTCACGAAAGCCGAAGCAAACTCTCCAGTGGATGCGGAGGAGATAAGCTTACTAGCAGGTGGTGGTGCACTGATGTCAAACCTAATGGGGAAATGATCTGAGATACCAGTGCCTGTTATTTCACTGAGTGAAACTGACAACCCATAGGAAATAACGAGGTCCATGGTGTGTCCAAGATGATGTGTCGGCCCTTCCACACATTGATTAAAGCCAAAAGAGCTCAAGAGGGTTTTAAAGTCATTAGCAAGTGGGTTGGAGGGGCAGCACACATGGATATTGAAGTCCCCACAGACCAGGACCTTATCATATTTTGGAACAACATCAGCTAAAAACTCAGAGAACTCGCGCATAAAATTCTTGTTGAGCTTTGGTGGACGATAAATAACAGCACACAACACAGGAGAATCCAGATCTGCCACAAACAGCTGGAGTTCAAAACTATCATAACAGAGTGCGGGTAACAATCTGCATCTGTAATCGTCCTTGAAGAGAGTGGCCAGGCCGCCACCGCGACGTGTAGCTCGCGGAGAGTTGAAAAAGGAACAGCCGGGGGGTAGGAGCTCCGAGAAGGTGCTGTTGTCACCTGGAGTCAGCCAGGTTTCCGTCAGCAATAAAAAATCCAGAGTGTTGGTCGTAAAAAAGTCGTTGAGGATAAAAGTCTTATTTGTGAGTGATCTGGTGTTGATCAGCGCCATGCGAATTGAGCGCCTTTCAGCCTGTTGGGAAGCACGACAGAGCGGGCGAAGATTCCCATGCACGCAGCCTCGTCTGCAGCGCTTCCTACTCCAGCTGCGAGAAAATGCATACTCGGAATCCGGGACCGTCAGCCGGAGCTACCGATTACTTTGTACCACGGGAATCCCGGCACATGGATGGCCCGGATCGTGTGTGAAGGATGAAGCCAGGTAAGCTCTGAGCCTTACATGAACTCCGCCTCTCTTTCCGCGTCTCCTGCGGCGATTATTGCGGA
This sequence comes from Alosa pseudoharengus, assembly GCF_046254945.1. Classification (NCBI taxonomy): domain Eukaryota; kingdom Metazoa; phylum Chordata; class Actinopteri; order Clupeiformes; family Clupeidae; genus Alosa; species Alosa pseudoharengus. Next base: position 32,250,809 of record NW_027468640.1, read on the forward strand.
GCTGGGCTCACGCCGTAGATAGGCCGGTATGGACGCCAGGAAAGGCGGCGGCGTGCTTGAATGTTCATGTGAGCCATAGATCGGCACTCTTTCCGCAAAATTACGGATATTTAACAAAGTCAGGCGATCATACACTAGCAAAGGTGACACAATTCGAGTGATAGTTAGTAAAAACAGGCAAATCAATAAGAAGCTCAGCAGAGGCAAGCGGTGAGACACACACAGCGGCGCCATCTTATCCACATACGTCCATGATGCTGTCCCTTTAAATGCGTGGCCAGATACATCCGTAGGGGCAGAGCCCGTTTACGGAGAGCCGAATCACTCCCTATTAACTCCATTGTACCAGCAATCTGTTGCAGTTCCTCTAGGGGCGATCACGATTAAGTGCAAAAACAATGGGGGTCTATGGAGCTAGACGGCTAAATGTGTCTCTTTCACCTGGTTGTCGTTGAAAAATCGAAGTTTTGATTGTGGTTTCTGCAAGCTCAATATGGATTATAGGTCAAAAGTTGAATGAACGAGTACTCACGTCCTTTCGATTTCTTACAGGTTGGGTCGTTGTTGCCCACAACACACTAGCTTTCTGCTAATGAATGACGTCATTGACACATTTGAAAGGTTTTTTAGAACAAATAAGTGACTCAAAAAATATAATACTCAGCCGTGTGTATTTTCTCTGCCCCCTCTTTCGCATGCAACATTCAAATTTCTGGGCAAAAAATGATATCCCGAGAAAAGCGGATTTGAGGGGTACAGCTCCATAGACCTCCATTCATTCTGCACTTATTCGTGAGCCCCCTCATGTGGAACCAGAAAAGTTCAGAAACCGGAAGTTTCCCGAGAGTGGCGGTTCTCCCCTTATTAGACATTAGGCTTGTTTGAGATGGACTGAGTCTGACTTTGGCTGACTGCATACGTCAATGCGATCTTATGCCGACTGTAGGGGTGGAGTATAAAAACGCTGCAGACAAGTCGGACACGGTCTACTTCCTGTAAACAATGGCGGATCTCGCGGCGTTTGCATTCGTTGTTGCCGACGAAATAGAAGCTTTGGAGTTACCGGAATTTATACCCGTGTTTCAACAACAAGAAAATCTCAAAGAACGAAGGTGATGAAAACGTTTTACATGATGCTTTATTTGTGATGTTATGTTATAGGCCTACGTGATTTATGTGATTATAACTCTACCTGTTGTAAAGGTTTCATGTTCTCTCCTGTATTAGGTTGAGCTGTGGAGTCGCGGTAATGTCAGCACCTGTTAATCCAGGGACCCGGGTTCGAGACCTACCGGGGGTGACCGTAACATATTTTGCTAGGCCTAGCCTAGGCAGTAGCCTATCAAATGCAACAGCCCTATGTATTTATGACAACCATAGACTGTGGCTTATATAGAACAGTCTATGATGACAACAGCACCCTCTAGAGCAGTGTTTCTTAACTGGTGGGTCGGGACCCAAAAGTGGGTCGTGGAACCGTTCTGGGTGGGTCGCAGAGCTTGTGGTTAAAAATACATTTTAAAAATCAGCAATTTAAAATGATACCTTATCAGATCAAATATTGGACCTTTATTTTTTTGATAAACTTTATTTTTAGCCTACATATCAGTCATTGACATAGACAATGTTTATGTGACAGGTCATGTTAGATCATTTTAGTGGTAAACGGAAGTAGGCTGCTACTCTGAATATTTGAAGTAGCCTACAGTAGGCTCAGATATGGATTCGCTTAAACTGAGGACAAAATAGGATAGAAACCCCATTGTGTGGTGTGCAGTAGATGGCTGGCACATGAGAGCATGAAACCATCAAAACTAAAATGCCACATAGAAACAAGGTACCCCTGTCAAAGTCATACCTGTAGAGTACTTTGAAAGGTGACATCAAGAGTTGAAGACTTCACAAATGTAGGCTAATGCCAAACAAGTACTGTAGGCCTACAGGCACTTCGCTTGTCTTACCATGTAGCTCGCCATATCCATGGCTTGAACGCTAAAAAAAATATATGGGTCGCGACTTTATGAACATGGGAAATTGTGGGTCCCAAAGTCAGACCAGTTGAGAACCATTGCTCTAGAGTCAGTCCTGCTTTATTTTGATTTTACTTCAAAACACACTATGGATAACCTAACAATTTGGTAGCCAAGGGCCACCATTAAATGTTGAGCCCTGTTGAGTTATGAATGTATATGGTCTCTCAATGACTGCCATTGACAACGCATGGCACTGACAATGAAATGCACTACATCTCTAGTCTACTGCATACATGCCAGATGCACTGCAAATGGTTTTGTTCAATCATGAAATGGAATAATAGGCTGTGTCGCGCGTTATCAATTATCAAATATGTCATGTATGTTGTATGTCTTTATGTTGATCAGAATGCATTACGCTGTCAAAACATAGTCATTAACTCATTACATGTAATGTACACCCAGTGGGCATAGCCTGTGAAGCATTAGTTATTTTTATACAGTCATTTGTGAGACAACCAGTCAGATATTAACAATATTGTCAACAAAACTTTTTGTTGTAAACAATGATCCAAGGCAGGACTTTAGGGAGGGATTATCTGACAACCTATATGAGGCTTTTTTGATATTCAATCCTGTCTGTCATGACAGTTGATCTACCAATTATAGGCTCCTTCCAATATCTGCTATTGTCATGTGACATACAACACAAACTATTTATGCATTGTGCATTTATTGTAAGCAGTTTTTCCAGTTCATCAATACATGCAATGTGTCCCAAATCTAATTGATTGCAGGATCATTCCAAAAATTCAGGGATATGTGGAGGAGGTCGTCCCTTGTTATAGCCTAGAAGAGTTTCACTCTCACTTCAGGCTTTCTAAAGCACAAGTGGAGGTGTGGAGGTCATGTGGAGGCCATAGCCTAACTAATACAAGGGTGCCACATCCACATCAATAAGCCACATGTGGAGAACCCTATAGCCTACTATAACAGAAAGCAGTTCTATTCTGTTATTCTGACAGGTTTTTGTGATAGTAGCAGGAGATTCTGCCACATAAATGTGGGCCACCCTGGCAGTTGGCATGATGCCAGGGCCTTCAGGCTTACTGCAGTTGCCCAAGCGCTGCAGGAAGATCCACGCTCCGTCATACCAGAGGGTATGCACATGTTGGGGGACTCTGCCTACCCGCTTTTGCCACAATTGTTAACCCCTTACAGGGATAACGGGCACCTTACAGGTAGGCAGAAGCGATTTAATAGAAGGCTAAGCACTGCACGAGTTGTCATTGAACACTCATTTGGCCTTCTTAAAACCAAATTCCGCCGTCTCAACTATATGTACATGACGTCAATTGAACACATAAGTTCAGCGGTGTCTGCGTGCTGTGTTCTTCACAACATCTGCCTGAACCCAGAGGACATTGAAGAACCAGACGTGGAGGCCATGGATCATGCCCATCATCCACCACAATACCACAACCAGCAGGCTGCCCTTTACAGGGATGCCATTTGTAACATGTGAACTCCACCAACTCCACCTTTTTTTTCTGTCAACAAATTCTGGTATTACAAATTCAATCTGCAACCCCCCTTTTTAATTATTTTCCTTCATTTTTGTGAGCTGGTGGGAAACACACCACAGGGTGATATGATGGCACATCTCATGTAATTACAAATAGAACAGGCCTGTTACCTTCTCAATGCTTCCCACCCAATTCCCAATGTTCTAACATCTCCAACACCATCTGGATCTCCTCCAAAAAGGTGTAAACATGGCGAGTCTTCAATTTCCTGACTCCGTCAGCTGTACTGTTCTAAATTCTGTACTAATCTTGGGGGCTTGAGGCCTGTGAAAACTCTTAACACTAGAAAAATGCAAGCTGAGTACTGTATTCGTTGTGAAGCTATTCTAGTAGGTTACACTAAAATACTGACATGGGCAATAGATGAATGAATTAACATTGGTTAATTAGGCACATGCTGAGGTGCTAAGGCCTAGTTATCTTCCCATCCTCTGTTGCACATTAGTGATAGTTGCTGGTGGAGCATTGTGTGGGTCTCTGAATAGAAATGAAGAATATGCTGGTATGATGGTTCATTTCCGATACTTTTGAGCCCTAAATGCAAAAGCTGTAAGTCCATGAGGTGTAATGAATTTGTGTTAACATGTAATGACTGCACTGCAGACACTTTTTTTATTTCAAATCCCTAAGGGCAGAAATTATTTATTTTTGACCCTCCACTATTGCCTTCTGGCCCTCCACAAGTTCCTTCAGGCCAGTTGTGATGTCTGCTAGATTTGAGAGTACCTTCTCAAAATTCCTCCTCCTTTTCTCTTCCAGTTTTCTCTGCCTCTCCAGATCCGGGCGCACCAGGGACTCGAGCGCAGCCGTCCTCCTCTCTGCATGACTTTCATAAGTGTGAAAGAAAGGAGAGGAGGCTCGGCTGGCTGTATGGCTGATGTTGCTGGTGGCCCGGTCTGAAGAGGCAGAATCTCCTGGCAGCTGGGAGCCGCTCTGCCTAGGCTGTGGATCCAGCCGACTGGGGAACAAGGGAGTGGAAACAACGGTGCCCTCCGGAGCACTACCAACCCCTGATCCTCCAAAAATGTCATCCATGTGCTGTGTGACTAGCCTAGAAATCTAGACGCGCCCCTAGCGGCAGCAAATTACATTTGCTGCCAGGGCTAGTCTAGCAACTCTCCGTTGGCTTGTGAGCTCCAGAAATCGAAACTTAATCAGGACATTGAAATCGTGTATAGAGTCGTTTGGTGGGCTTAACATAATGATTGATGGCAGAGTTGCAACGGTTTGGCTTGAATTCCCTGCTACTTGAAAACAAATATCCTATTGCATCCTATTGCGTGCAGAGGGAATTTGAAAGACAACTGATTATCCCGCCCCTCGGACTGAGCACTGCGAACGGTGAGTGCCCAGACCCTACATTTTAATGTGGGTCTGGCTCGCCAGGCTACTGTGTGACCAGACAGAAAGGTAAATTGCAAGGCTGAAATGACGAGTCATACATGGCTTTTGTATATGTGAAATGGAAATGTTTTGCACACAATTTCAGATCTCAATGAGGTAAGGTAACAAGAACACATTATTCTTACTGCATAGTACTCCCATGCAATCCTCTCCTCTCCTGTTGCCCGGCATCGGTCCTTCATAGGTGGACAGCATGTTCTGAACTTTCTTTCTCAGCTGCTCCACAGACATCCTGTATCCCTTTTCCTCCATTTTTTTGGCGATTTTTGTGTAATACGCATGTTTATTGGTGCAGTACAGGTGATGGTGTGACTTGAGGAGTGAGATCAGAAATAGGTTTATCCGGTGTTTGAGTTCTGTGAATATATGAATACGGGTACATTTGTATTAGACATATGTATTTGAATGTACTTACTGTATTTTTTATTATCAATACAATACCTGGTTGGGTGTGGGAAGGTGACTGCTGGATGGGTGCTGGGTTCTGACAGGAGGTAGCTGTGCAGTGGAGCTGGGGCCTGATGGGAGGGATGGTAGTGGCAGCTGCTGCCTCACCACAGTGGGGGTTGGTGGTGGTGGTGGTGGTGCCCGCTGCCTTACCACAGTGGGGGTTGGTGGTGGTGGGCCTGCAGAGTCGGAATTCAAACAAAAGAGTCATGGTGAGTATGATTGAGTTATAAGTTAGGCTTTATAAAGAATAACATAAGTCACTTGAAATGGTGTAACTTGGATATCTTGTATGGTTGCGGACTCCCTGACCTGCTTAAGCGTCAAAGCCAGGAATTCTTTGTCTAAAGATAATCATCCCAAGAATAAGTTATGTCATCAATGTTTGAGTACATTCCCTTTTTCCCCTTAAAACAATTGTACTTTTCACTCACTAGTCTTGAGCCTTTCGGCGAGTTCTTTAGACACCTTAAGTGTCACTGTCCCCTCTCTGTTCTGAATTTTTAGGGTTTCCATCTTGTGATACTAGTGGGTGGCAGCTTTTTGGCCATATATAAAGGTCTTAGAGTAACGGCCTAACATAGAACACCTGTTCCAATCTGAATACGTGACCAACCAGTGAATAGTGTGCGTTTGGGAAATTCAGCATGCCTGTGGTATAATCACTTAATTTAACCAACTGATTGTAGGAAGAAAGCCCCCCCCCCCCCCCCCCCCATTATATTCTTCTTATAATCCTCATAATATGAACATGGTCATATGATTTCATGGTCAGATCAAAAGTATAACATTTAAAAAATGGCTTCAGGGTCGAAACTGATTTTGTTATTTATTTGTTCCGATTTCTGTGACCTGGAAGTCTATCCAAGTCACTTTCTTGGTCTAGACCTGTCAGTGGTCAATGTTGCCATTTGTGACTTTGTTGCTAGATTTAGCGACTAATTTTGGCCATCCCATAGCAACAGAAAATATTGTCTAACAACTAGGCCTATAGCGAGAAATTGGGCGACTTGCGCAACGATGGCAAACTCGGTTTCGTCAGAAAATCATCTCCTTTCTCATGCCTGTTTCGTTTATGAACATCGCGTTTGCCCAAAGCGTTGCCCCATGATTATAGAAGTAATGACTGGCCTAGGCTATGTAGTATCAGCCCATGTTAGGGAAGTAGGCCTAGATGTTAGATCTATCAGCTCAGATCGTCATTTGTCGCCAACGTCATTGGAAGGCAGCCAGCTGCCGTAGCCTTCTGGTGGAGTACACCAAAGACAGTAGCTATGACAGGGAAACTAGGGACACACATCGTTCAACAAGCACATTGATCAAAGGAAAGAGGGGCTAGAACTTCATTCACAAACAGAGCAAATAATTCAAATCGAGCCATAGGCATAGTCACAGGCGGGCCTAGGCCCGTCTACTTGTCAGTCTTGCCCGTCCAATTACGTTCACCATCTAAAAAAGACTATAAGGCTTTGCAGTTGTACAATATGGTCAATCTGTCTCAGTTGTGTTTCATGTGACGCGCCGAAGCTAGGCCTACATCCATGCATTGTTTTGCTCCAGTTTAAAATGTTTCAGCTGTGATCAAATGCGTTCAATAAATTCCACTCCACGTATGGTGTATCTCATCTAGGCTTCTCTTAGGCTATGTTCAATCAAATTGGCTTTGCCCACCCTTTTCTTTCTGTGCCCACCCATTTGAACATGTCTGGCTACGCTACTGAATCGAGCATTATAGAGTAGAAAAAAGTCGTTTAGACTGCCGACTGAGGGAAAAAAAAAGAGATTCTGTTGCTCTGTCCGAGTGGTCATTTAAATATAGATCTTTAGGTTAAATATATATCAAAATCAGTTTTGGGCCTGAGGCCGTTTTTTAAACGTTCTACTTTTGATCTGATCATGAAATGAAAAGTCTGAAAAACAAAGCATTATTTGTTGGTTTGTATCACATTCATAAACAGATAATGAAAAAACAAGTCATTTTTTCATTTTGGATTCTCAATTGAATATCAAATGAACGAATGATACACGGACCACTTCCGTTGTTGTTTTTGTATAAAGGAATTAAACAAAAATACAAATTACAGTCCATTCATCCACTCCAAATGTCAAGCATCCCAGAGACATTTAAAAACATACAACATCAAACAGAGTAGCCTATAAGTAGGCCTACACTGCATGTAAGTAGGCTGCAGTGCATGGGACACTGTGTAGGCCTACTGCTAGTCTTTTGGGATAGGAAAGGGGAGGAGAGGGACCCAATAAAGAAGGAATAGTGAAGCTATAGCCTATCACTCTATGTGGATATTATCACACATAATCAAGCATGCTGCATGCAAAGGATTGTGAATAGCAGCAAATCTACTGAATAAGGATTAAGTAGCAAAGTGCTTTGGTCTCCAATCTGATTACTTATTTGAACATTCACTTTCACACCGTTTAGCACCTTTTAAGTTTTGGACAGACAGGTGTGAAGAGACCACAAAAATCTACTCATGATTAACAAGATTTGAACCCTGGTCGGCCGATCGCTAGACTAACGTGTTAGCCACTTCACCAATTTAGGATGATGCACTGAAGAAGCAGTACTACCATATAATTTATTCTAACATACCTAAAACTTCTTTTTATTGTTTCGAAGAAATGAACACTGCATTGAACTGCACCCAGAAGTACAACGGAAAAACATTTGCAAAGAAGGACATTACTGTAAAGCAAACATATAAGATAACGAATGTGAAAATCCCATAGACTGTAGGGACAATCCTTAACCTGCGTCATTTGTGTCTGTAGCCTGAGGACCAATTAGGAGAAAGGTATGTCGTCACAGAGGCGGTTCCATGTCGGTGCAGCCGAGGAAAGCCCACTGCGCAAACTGACTTAAGGCTCAGGCTCCCGCGGGATTTTAAAGTCATGTGATATGGTGACATCATGGTCAGTTCCTCTCTGGCTGTCAGAAGTCGGACAGGATTTCTAACCAGTATGCATTGCGTCCATCCCAGTATGCATTGTGTTCAACCCAGCATGCATCACATCAAGTCAGATCTGCACAGATCTGCCTCAAGTCGAACACGCCTATTCTCTGGTAGGGGATTCTTCTAGTGGTGTCTCCGCCACCTTCACTGCAAGACAGAAGCATCAATTAGACTTCTGCATACACTCCCAAAACACGGCCCAGATCAATCATACTCAAAGCAATGGAGGGTTTACTTTCCTTAATGATGCCAAATTGGGTGCGTTGAGAAGTTTCAGGTTGGCCATTCGTCACGGGAGGAAGGTCGAGCTCGTTCGGGACTGGAAAGAAATGAGGAAACGCGGCAGGCCTACTTTCCTGTAATGTGTGGAGTTGAGAACTAGATAGGTGATATTTTTGAGATATGTGCTTCCTAGAGGCATTTTTTAGTAAAAGTTGGGATCAGGACTTTTTAACATAATTAAGGTGTGCTGAATCCAACTAGCCCTGTTCCCAAGCTGAATTTTGAGTTTATGACCATCTAATTAGCATAAACAAAATGGTTGCCAAAATGGTGATTTTGGGCACTTTCATTGGGCGGATGTCATTATACCATGTAAATTAATTCATATTGTTTACAGAAATCTCCCTTGGCCAATAGATCAAGGATACAGGCTGTGAAAAAAAAAGAAAAAAAATCTAGTATTATGCCTATGTTAATTACCTAAAAAAAACCTTTGAAAAATGTAATTGTTAAAATGTTATAACTGAGCAGGCACACAGTATTTGACGAATGAGACTTATGTTTTTTGAGGGTCAAGAAAGATGTGTAGTGATGAAATGTAAAGTTTAAAATTGTGGCCTACTGGTTAGGTCTTCGGGCTTGAAACCAAAGGGTTGCCGCTTTGATCCCCGACCAGTAGGACATATGTGGGTGGTGGAAAGGTTGAGCACTAGTCTCCCATGCCCACATCCACGGCTGAAGTGCCCTTGAGCAAGGCACCTAACCCCTCACTGCTCCCCGGGCATCACTGTAGCAAGGCAGCTCACTGCTCCAGGTTAATGTGTGCTTCAATGTGTGACCTGTGTGTTCACTAATTCACTGATGGGATACATGCAGAGACAAATTCCTTGTATACCCAAGTATACTTGGCCATAAAACCTGATTTACATTACATTTTACATAATTGAAGCGAATTAGGTTGGTAATGTATGTAGTCTCGGATTAAGTTACACAGGCCTTTACCCATTTCGGTAACACTTTACGGTAAGGGTACATGAAGTAATTCATGATTTATGTATTACTTCATTCATTAATATCTAATTAATCATCAGGAATTTACTGAGTCCATAGTTTGCCATTTGTGACCTCATACATGAACGCATTACTAAAGTATTAGGTATGATGGGCACATCATTATGGATTATGATGTATTAACCATGATCATGACTTTATTTTTCTGCCAAAAATGTGGTCATCACTGCTCAAATTCTCATAACTTTGGAGTTCTCTAAACACATGTCATTATTCACTACTTTAATTGAGGGGCCACAGACATGATGAATGCATGAGCAATTATCCTAAAATTCATGTAATCATGATGATCATGCTTAAGAAATCATAAATCACAATGATATACCCATCACACCTAATGCTTTAGTTGATGTGTTGTTCATACGTGAGGTCATCATGAATGAGAGTATATGAATTCATGTCAATTCCTGATGATAAAGGATAAAGGAAGTAATGCATAAATCATGAATTAATTCATGCATGAATTCATGATAATTCATGTACCTTTACCATAAAGTGTTACCCATATTTCTTCATAACCTTTGTGTTAGTAAAATTATTGAATGTCCTTAGAATTAATAGCTAGATTAATAACTTCATAACTAGTGCAAGTTCAAGTTCAAGTTACTTTATTTGTACCCAGAGGTAGATTTAGTTTGAAGTATAGAGTGCTTCAAGAGAATTTGCCAGAACAGGAGCACAGAGGATGCCATCTTTACGGCAATTCACTCTGCCCTGTCCCTCCTTGACAATAGCAACACCTATGTGAGAATGCTGTTCATTGACTTCAGTTCAGCATTCAATACCATTATCCCCTCCAAACTGATCACCAAACTCAGTGAACTGGACATCAATACCTCCCTCAAACTAGATTCTGGACTTCCTAACCAACAGACCGCAGTCTGTTAGATTAGATCACCGCACCCACTCAACCCTCACCCTGAACACCGGCGTGTGCTGAGCCCTCCTTTACTCCCTCTTCACCTACAACTGCATACCTGTACATGGCTCTAACACCATTGTCAAGTTTGCAGACAACACTACGGTGATTGCTCTCATTAGCAACAATAATGAGACAGCCTGCAGGGAGGAGGTCCAGCACCTAACATCGTGGAGCACCGACAACAACCTGGCTCTCAACACCAAGAGGACCAAAGACCTCATTGTGGACTTCAGGAAGTCAAAAGCTAGCACACAAAGCCCCATCCTCATCAACAGGACTGAGGTGGAGCATGTCACCAGTTCATGTTTCTGGGTGTCCACATCTCTGTGGACCTCTCTTGGACCCTCAACACCTCTACCTTGATCAAGAAGGCTCACCAGCATCTCTTCTTCCTGAGGAGACTAAAGAACACAACCTCTCTCCTCAGACCCTGGTGAACTTCTAAACCTCTACCACCGCTGCACCATTGAGAGCATCCTCACCAACTGTGTCACAGTATGGTGGCAACTGCTCTGCCTCCGACTGGAAAGCACGGCAGAGAATGGTGAAAACTGCTCAACGCATCACTGGTTCCTCACACCCCTCCATCAACGCCCCCCCCGTGCCTCCTTGCCTGTGCCTGCTGAGGTGTCCATGTCGATGGCAACCTTCACAGGGACAACAAGGAGGCGAACATTTTGCACCCATACTGCCCTACAAAGCCAAAAGGCAGTAACTGACCAGAGTGTCAAACTGAGAAAAATGAATAATCCTTATTTTTAGTACATAATACAAAGGCAGAGTACAGTATCTGACAAATAAGAGTTAAAGGTCAACTTTAAGCACAATATTTTTTATATACACACATTTCTTCATCAGGACAACAAGTCACCAGATTTTCATTGCTCTACCCATCAGGGCTTTGAACCGATTTTTTTTTCCAATCGGTTCGTTCCGAACAGAAACGGAATTATAACGTTTCCGGTTATGAGTTCCACCAATAAATTGACGTTCCCGAACCGGTTAGAACAAAAAAATACTGTTCCCGGAACGGTTAATTTCGTTCCTGTCAGCTGTTTAATGCTATAGAATTATGTCACATCTTTCTCATCCAGCTTAAACCAAATGTAATAATATTACAACCATTATTACATAATAATTATATTATTAATAATAATAATTAAATAGGCCTATAATTATTTCAAATGTGTAGTTTATTGTTAAAAGAGAAAATTTCCACACAAACGTAACGACATTAAGACACGTGGTTATGCCACTCGGGCAACAACAAATTCCAACTGTCGGGGGGAAAGGCCATCCAGTAGGCCTAATGTTCGCTAGTCCATCATTAACGTGGAGTCAACAAATATAGCTATTGATATTGTGTTTGGAATGAGCGTTTTAATTAACGATGGATCGTAATTTACCTCTTATTTAAGATGTGGAGTGGAGACTTTGTAATCCACCGCTTTCTCTCCATTCAGTCAGCGAATGTCTGATGTGATGTCACACAGGAAGTGAACCTCAGCAGTCATGGTAACGTGCGCAGGAAAATAATTACTTTTTTTTTTAGTTAATTAGGCAACGGAAACTTTGAGGAACGAAATAAAACCGGTATTAACCGGTTACCATTATTTTTAAATAAGTGTTCCTGTTCCAGAACATAAAAAATAATAACGTTTCCGGTTTCGTTTCTGTTCCCTGTAAAATACAAAAAGTTCCCGGTTTTCGTTTTCGTTCCTTGAACCGGTTCAAAGCCCTGCTACCTATAATACATTTGTGTAGACAAAACAAAAAAACTTTGAAGTCATTTTTCTCAGTTTGACACTCTGGGGGTCGTTTCTAGAAAGCATCGTTTGCTAACTTGCGTCGCAACCTTGGTAGTACGCTCCATCGTTGTCAGGACCCACAGAGACAGACAAGACAAGAAGTCAAGCAGAGTGAGATTTATTTACAGGCATCATAGGTATCAGAACATCACAGACAGAATCCAGGGTTTTCACAAAAACATGGCCTACTGGCAAAAGTTCAGAAGTGTCATACCACTAGGGATGGGTCGCTCGACACACAGTCCCGACACACGTCTCGAGCTTGCGAAACACTAGTGCTTCGAAACACCGCTTCGGAGCCTATCTTGAAATTAGGTTGTCACGTGACCTATTGAAACGAAGCTTCGTTACCTCACTGATACGTCATGCAGGTCTCAAAACACAGCACAGACTCACCCAAATAGGTAAACTGTTAATGCATTAAATAATTATATACATAATGTCTAACATAAGTCTGTGTATCCCCCATCTTCATGCTCTGGCCAGTATATATCAGGCTCTTACGGGCACATCTGTTCCACATGAATGTAACTTTAGCCAGTATGCTAGGCTATATGTAGCCTACATTAGTAGCCTAAACAACGTCAAGAATAGTGCCTATGAAGGAGCTTTTAGCTCGGTTGACTGCACGCTCGACTCCCGATCCGGGATGATAGCCTACTGTTCGCGGGTTCAAGTCCGACGGGTGCAGGCAGATACTAAATTTCATATTTTTAAACGTACATTTTCCAAAGCTGGTGATGTCTTCCGTAAAAAGAGCCGATTAAGCGCCAGCACAGCAGAATAAATCATATTCTGAAATAAAAACATTTGTATTCGAGTATTTGTGCATTTCTGCAAATTCATGCATGTCTGTAATGTTGGTGTAGGGATTTTTATTGACCACCAGATGGCGTTGTGGAGTAGTGTGTCAAAAGCTTCGAAGCATCAAACCAGTTTGGCTGTAGAAGCGCCACTGTTTCAAAAGCCTCGCTTGGCACATCCCTACATACCACACGCTGAGAACACAGGAGATCCAAAAGGCAAACTTAGGAGATTCAGCTTCAATAGCAGTTCAGAACGGATTTCAAGGAACAGAGTGACCTGGAGTTCTGTAGCATCCGATGATGAGGCCAGAGACAGAGTGCTGGGTGAATGGAGATTAAGTAGTCTGTGGTTCAATGAAGTGCAGGTGAAAGTGATCACCAATCAGGAGGGAAGAGAATGAGCAGTGGAGACTGATTGGTTGGGGTGAGTAACTAATAAGCAGGGGAGAGTGAACGGGCAGGTGTGGTTAAGTTGGACTGATTGCTCGTTTGGGAACCTGGCCTGGCTGTGACAATCGTTCTTGGATTTGGTGTTTCTAGAAAAGGTAGTTCGAACTCTCAATCGCAAAAAAGGACGCAAAGTTTGGTCGTTTGAACTACTGCCCCTAGGCAGTCGCACTTGTGTCGTTCCTTGGTAGTTCCTGTTGGTGTCCGGAGCGCCTAACCAAAAATCACAACCGCCTAACCAAAATTTGCGAAGTGGATGTTTATCTCGTGACTCAATGATTTATCTATCCTGTAGCTTAATTTTGATTAAGACACTGACTCCCCTACTTGGGTCATTCTTGCTATTTATGTTAATTTAAGTATTGCCTTGCTTTTAGTATTATAATCTTCACAGACCCTTAAATCAGCAGTGCTAAATGGTGTAGTGGCTAAAGCAGATGACTTATCCCAACGTTGTAGGTTCGATTTCTGATGTGAGATTTTCCTCTTGCTTCTCGCTACCTGCAGGTGAACTGGTGTGACACGTAGATTCAATTGTTTTTGACTGATATATTGTACCTATGGTCTTTCGATGTAGAGTAATTATATACATAAATATGTATGGTCAAAACCTATTGTCTCGTAGGCCTACTCTTACTCAGAGATGAAAAGAAGAGATAGGATGCGAACTCCGGCCGAGCGCGCAGTGCACCGACGCGCTGCCGTTAAGCCACGGGACAGTTAATAATCTATGGGATACCCAGACATTCGTCCAGGCTATATATTTTTTTCCAACATAGATATTTAACACAAATAATGGCACATATTGGTCGGCTTCAGTAAAATGTTTTATATACTTGCAATTATAGGTTTAGATTTTTGCAGATGATAATGACAATGCCAGCATTAATCACTCGGTTTAAATGAGAAAAATGTCAACATAGGCTGTGGCAGAGAATTTTCAAGGGGTGGGGTATTACACGTTGCCACTGTTTCCACCAATGATATCTATCGCTGCCAAATGTCAATAACTAATTTTTGACTAAAAATGCAGTTACTGCCTTTTGGCTTTGTAGGGCATTTTATTCTATTTATATTTATAAATGTACACACTTTATTACACTTAAACATAGCGATATTCTACTGATATTTATACTGTTCATACTGCACATACACTTATATATTTTCAGTACTCTGCACAATGACAATGAAGTTGAATCTAAGATAATCTAATCAAATGAATAGGGCTGTAACGATACACCAACCTCACGATTCGGTTTGTATCACGATTTTTGACCCACGGTTCGATACGAATCTCGATTTTTCTTTTTTTTGGGGGGGGGCTAGACATTTTATTTAATAACATTTTTAATAGCCTCCCTTAGAACACCAGAGGATTACAATATAATATATCTATTTATATCCTGATATAAAAATATTTTTCTGAATGACTGATATTTATGACAGCACACTTTATGCAGATTAGCCTATAGTCTAGGCCTACTATTTTTTATTACAACTCTACCTCTTTAATTCAGCTGTCTGGTTGAAGCCTGGAAATATTGTAAACAAAGTAGCATAGTTGGCTAGCTTAGCCGATCATAGTCTACTGATTGGACTGTTCAGTTTCCCCATGTGTGTTTAAGTTTCAAGGTAATAGGCCTACTTGTTCTCCTTGGGACAGGCCCTTTTGGGAAACGTTGGTATTGAGATGATCAGTGAACTTCAATGCAAGAGTTTTAAACAAATATGTGCAGCATGCTAATGATGCTAAGCGGATTTAATAGTAATTTAGCTAGTCGTCTTCTATGCGTCCTTGCTTTCACGATTGTGAATGTTTTATTTAAGTCGCGCGTGTTCATTGATCGGGAGGGAGCACGGGAGAGAGCGGGGCAAGGAGAGGGGGTTTACTACTGTTTGGTAAAGTTGCACACATAGTCTACAATGAAAGCAAGGAGAGGTATGAAATTATTATTTATTTATTTATGTTTTTGGACAACGTAGGCTACCGATAAGTAAAGTGGGAGATGTGGGTTGCTTTTGCAGCCGTGTAAGCTGCAAAGCACTGCGTGAAACACTAGGGTGTGTCGCGATTCTGCCTTTACACACCGCGACACAGTATCGTGGATATGAATGTCGCGATTTCGGTTTCGAATCGTATATCGTTACAGCCCTACAAATGAAACATGTGACTGCTGGCCATCTTTCCCATTTGGAATCAAGGATATGATGCTAGCTTGTTAGTTAACGGTTGTTCGTGATTAGTTCAAAGGAACTCCAATGATTTTAAACTCCAAACATGTGTCTCCCCACCACGAAGAAGATGTTTACCAATGAAGTCAGGCCACACTCTTTGCCAAAGAGGACCGTAAACATAGTCAAGAGTATAATAAGGTGATAATAAGGTTAATTAGCATAATAATAGTTTTTTTGCATTTTATATTTTTGATAGCCTTTACTTTTTATTTATTGCCCACGGGAGATTTCTGAGATGCACAGATGTGAACAATATTAATTTATTTACATGATATAATGATGCCTGTCTGAAGAAAGTGCCCAAAATCGCCATTTTGGCAGCCATTTTGTTTATGCTAATTAGATGGTCAAAAACTCAAAATTCTGCTTGGGAACAGGGCTAGTTGGATTCAGCACATGTTAATTATGATAAAAAGTCCTGTTCCCAACTTTTACTAAGAAATGCCTCTGAAATAGCACTTGTATAAACGTTGATATGAGGTCTTTTCAATTCCTTCTACTGACGGACGTTCAGGGGGTCGAGATCTCTGCAGCAGGCTTAAGTGGAAAGTTTTCTGACAGAAAGTTATTGAGGTTTCACATTGCTGATTATTTGTGGCAGTTGTGAGAGGGCATAATATCCCAAGCACAATGTATTAGCAGTCCATCGCCTTAACCACTTAAACTATCTATTAAACTAGCTGTCAATATTATGCGCATGCACAGAACGGATCTGGCAGGCGGTACGGATCGTGTACTGACAGGCGTTCGAATTTTCAAAATGGCCGCCAGGTGAATAAGGCGAATGCAACCACCTCTATCCTAGCATCACCGTAGTAACCATCTCTGTATTATCTGTTTTAACTATACATGATATTTTACATCACAACTTTAGCATTTTCATGCACTGGTAATTCCTTGGAATTGCATTTCTAGTTTGATTAGACATTGTGTGCGGGAGAGCTAGGTTGAATTCATTACAACGTGAAGCATTTTGCAGGATGATGCTCATGCTTACTTAATGCTACAAAAATGACAGAACTGATGGAAGAAACGTCCCGACACTGACTTGCCTGAACACCCGTGGCGAACTTTTTGAAATTGTGGAAAGAAGAATTCATTTTACTTTAAGTGTCTTCTCTGCCTGCCGAAGAACAATATTATATCCTCGAATTTAAAGAAACACGTCGAGGTAAGTGATTTTCATTCTGGTAGGTTTGATGACTAGCAACCGAATTATTTTAAATTTAACCTAGGCTTACATTGTCTGCATTGTGTGTTTGGCTAAATTAGTTTAGCAGCTAGCATAGCTTATTACACGGCTCTTCTTAATGCTGTTGAATGCTCCCTTCTGGGCCTTCCTAGCATTCGGTGGTCAATTCTTTGACTGCTGTCAAGCAAAGTGGTCTTTTTCGTTCAAAAGAATGTTTAAGTTCGTTGTCATTGGCTAAGTAGCCTGCCTTCATTTCTCAGCCGAAAACGATTAAAAATGGTAGCTAAACAAATAGCTTTTGAAGACAAATTGGGTGAAGTTTATGTTTTGTTTTCGTTTTGGCAAGTATCCATAAGCGTATAGGCAAGTTGAATGCATTTTAGTCCGTGAGCCAGAGGGGTTGGTCGTTACCGAAAAAGTGGCAAAGGCTACCATACCTTTTCTGAAAGCCTGCAATCTCAGCTTTTCAATGATGTGTGATGGCAAGACAAGAGTAGCTGTTTTGAGTTATCACACATAATGTAAACTAAGGTTGAGAAAATAATGCGTATAAATCAAGCAGAACACTGACATTCTATATTGGACATATTGGAATATCTTATTTTGTTATGTTTGGTATCATTGTAAAGGGGAGACTCTGAGCTTTCATTTAAATCCTTTTGTGAACATTTTGGATAAGTAGGCTACAGCAAACCCTGGAGCTCTTCAAACTTTTAATCACACACATTTTCCTGCCATTTCCGCCTAAGTCATCTTTTGTCTTTTAATCAGAGCATCAGAGAAACAAAATCCAAACACTGAAATACTGGCATGACCCTAAGGATTCAGAAAATGTATCATTTACCCATTTTATCTGATTTGGAGGGGGTGCTTTTTAGTCTTATATCAGACATGGCGTTTGAGAAAATAATGCATATAAATTAAGCAGAACACTGACATAGCCGAAAATCTAAAAATGGTATAACAAATGAGACATGGATTCCTATGTTTTAAGGTGTGGTAAGCCCAATTATGACATTGCCATTACTGTAAAAGGTCAAGGTCATGACCTTTAGGCATGGTCAATGACATTTTATGACATTTTTACACAGATTGCATCATTCAAGGCCACGACACTAATCAAACTCCTCGTCTCTATTGTCTATTGCCTGGGACAATATTGACAGGCTGGAAGAGACACTGACAGGCCGTGGAACATCCCATAGGGTCAAGGGTATATCAGTGCGGCCTGGGATGTTCGGTCCTGAACTGCCTAGACCAGCTTGTGATGTGCTCAAGAGCAAACAGAGACAGTTCTCTGTATCTTTGCCAGCCCTGCCAGTGTATGCTGTGGGAACTAGGTGTGGTCCTCCAACTAGATCCTGAGGTCAAGACAGATATCTGTGCTGATGCTTTGAAGAAGAACTTCTTATGGTTGCTATGCAGACTGCACTGTTCCACAAATCAAAGCGTCCCTAGCTAGACAGGTTACAACATCTTAGCATCAAACTCTGTGGATGTTATTCCCAGTGTTGTCAGTGTCACAAGGTCGGTTTGTTCGCTGCTCACGGGCCTCGAACCCGCCACCTTGACACACACACCGGCATTGGAGACGAACGCTCTAACCACTGAGCTAAAAGACCAGGCTTCCAACTTAGCGGTTAGAAGCGTTCTTAAGGTTAGGGCTGTGAGGATTTACACAGGCAACTAGCATGCTAGCTCAGTCTGCCTCTGTTACATCAGCTATCTGCCAACCATCAGTGCCCCGGCCACCCAGATGGCAAATGTTCATGAGAATCTTCTTCAAAGTAAAAAAAATCATGACTTCCTTACACATCAGCAACAAAGTCAGTTGCCTTTAATTAGGCTCTCTACTGTAAAGTTACAGAAATTCTGTGGGCACATAGAGACAGGTTTCCCAACATTGTGCCAAAACTTGGAGTCTTTCACACCATCTGTATGTTCTTGGGTGTGATTGGGAAGCGCTTCAAGGCTGCAGGCCTAAGGGACATATGCATTGAATCTGGAGCTGTGGCTGAGGGATCTGTCAGTGCTGTCAGTTTGGACTTGTAACCGGAGGGTTGCCGGTTTGAACCAGTAGGCACGGCTGAAGTGCCCTTGAGCAAGGCACCAAACCCCTCACTGCTCCCCGAGCGCCGCAGTTGTTGCAGGCAGCTCACTGCGCCGGGATTAGTGTGTGCTTCACATCACTGTGTGTTCACTGTGTACTGAGTGTGTACTACAGTGGGCAGTGCTTCGACTTGGCCAGTAGAGCCCGACCGATTTATCGGCGGGCTGATATTATCGGCCGATATTAGGCATTTTCCAAACTATCGGTATCGGCATTTATAATGGCCGATAAATGAATATTTTAAAAATAAAATAAAAACGGACGAAACACCCTTCAACCATGTCATGAGTGTTGGCGTTGTATAGTTTGTCCACCAGAGGGCACTCTACACCGTCCCTGCTGGCAACACTCGTGTATAACGCGCCACACATCCTGCAACCTGCTGATTCAGCCAGAGTCGGGCAAAGAGAACCAGTTATCCGCGAGTGACATCATCAGTGAAGTGTGTTCATGGTGATTTGGTCACGAGACATACATTGCTTGAATAACAATTAAAAGAACATCCCCATCAATTATCTTAACTCAAATAAGCATGACAAAATTCGTGAAAACAATGTACAGTTTTGCTGCTGTTAAATAAGTCGAGAGTGAAGCGGAATTAGCTAGTAATTGTTACAGTGTAGTTGACTGTCTGTCCTTTTAACTTTTTACAATGTGACTGAAGATGTATTTCTTTAATAGCGTGACAGTTATAGCAGTGAGACGTGTCATCTCTCCCCGGCCTGTTATTTTGAAAGCGCATGTTTTACAATTTGCAGTATGACGTTATCCATTGCTAAATTATGGCTCATCATAGACTAGCTAACCACAAAGCTAGATAATGCCATCAGTGGAAGACCGCTAACGTTAACATTAATGAGCTTGGAAACCACAACGAACTTATTCTGCCTAACTAAAGTAATGATTACTATTTATAACTAGTATATCTGTAGTTACAGTCGCTGCATTGTAAAATGTAAGTTAGACGTGCGAGGAGTGAACATTTAGACATAGAGAAAAAGTGTCAAACGTAGCTTGTGCATAAAAGTTAGCTTTTCTTTTACACGTGTGTGAAATCCAATGACGCCAAGTGTGCGTTTCAGACTGTCGTTCATTAACGAGTTACATGAATTTAGATCACTAAATAGTAGGCTTTAGAAGGCAGGCAGCAATTATTGATGGAAATAATTTTAAAAGTGCAGGTAAAGGGATAAGCAAGCTGACATCGTAATTATAAGGTAGCTTATAAGGCAATAGGGACTAATTATTACACACGCACACTCAAACTTTTAGGAGTGACCTTTATCTTGTTTAATGATAATACAAATGATGATGATAGTAATAATGTCATCATTATTTTTTTGTAATTATTAAGTCTTAGTTCAGTTGTATTTATGAAAGTTGTATTTATGAAACTTACCAAGTCTTTTAATACTGGTAACTTTGATTTGGTTGTTGTTGTTATTGTGTTTTTGTTCAAAAGACTAAGTTTCATATCTTAAGTTTCTATTTTTATACATTTTATTTATCAGAACTTTAATATATTTTGATGTTCCTCTGTTCCACTGTGACAATATTATTTAAAAATAAACAAGTTTGTTTTTAAAAGGCATTATCATATTATTTTAGTCAATACTCATAAATAACTACAAATAACTAATGTTAGGGAAATCTGTTAATGTTTTGTTGCGCGTTTCTGAAAAAAAAAAATATATATATATCGGCCGATATATCGGAATATCGGATTTTTAAATCAACAAATATTTGTATCGGTATCGGCCTTCAAAATCCTTTATCGGTCGGGCTCTATTGGCCAGCTTCACTCGCGGTCCGCACGCGGGATCACGCGGTATCACGCAACTTTAAAGGAACACGCCACCCAATGTCAGTAGTAATATATGTTCTAACCTTAACTTTCACGAGTTCAGTCATACCTCTCCCGTGTCGGTACGTGCACTCCACGCTCTGGTGCGCGGCTGGACTGTGTTAGCATGTTGCTATGCTAGCGGGCTTTGACGGTAACTAAGCGTAGAAGTAATCAGAAACATCCACGTTTTCCCGACTTAAATACAGTTGCACTAGTAGTTGATAGAAATGCTACGGCCACGCAACATGAAACGTTGTGATTTTCCAAGCGAATAAACCGGAGAACTACAATGTGTGGCGCAATAGCACTTGGGAGTACTTCGACCTAGCGTAGTAGTATTGTTAACACCTAATTGTAGATCCTATCCACCACAGAGTTTAGAATCCATGCTGGATCGACCCTCAGCCTCTCCCTCCCCTCTGAGCGAGAGAGAGGCACACACACTAGAGATGCGCTGATGGGCTATTATTTCAACCATAACTGCACAGCAGTTTGTTTTAATGTAGGCTATATGGGTGATGCAGCGCTGATCCAATGCAGCAAATATATTAAAAGGCTAAAGTCGTACATTGGCTATGTTGTAGCCTATCCCCAGAATATCAGCAGCAAACTCAGTCTCTGTCTCGCAAAACAGTCTCCAAATAAAACGCACATCGGCCTGTTGCCTATTCTGCCAGCTTGTGACAATATATCGTCCAAAATGCTTGATTGCATTGCATTCTCCACATTTTTAGCTAAATTTTCATGTACCACATCAGCATTTTTGTTCAGTGAATCTTTTGTAAATTGCTTTACAATTACCGTCGGGCCTATAGGCCTATTGCCAGGCTTGCCTCAGCTTCGGTCACGTCCTTTTACAATTTTATCATTGTAATAAAAAACGCAATTTGCCACATAATTTCAACATGCTCCTGGCCTACTAATTAATGCCTATTGTACTTTATTTTTTGCAAAAAGAAAGAAATCCTTGATAAAATAACAAGTCATTCACATTATAGGCTACTTTACACACTGTTATGTCAGGGTGACTGACAAGCCTGTTCTGAAGACTCCCATTCATTTTGACTGCACGAGCGCGTCTTTTTCAGACAGACAGCATTTTATAGCAGGCCATCGGACAAATATGACGCCTCGATAGCCTATTAAAGAAACTCCGACTCCATTCATTCTGAAAGTCCACCGCACAACGTGCATGTTCACATTTTTAGTAACAACCGCCAAACTTGCTTGCTTGCCTTATCTAAGTTTTCCGACTATTTTTCGTAGGCCCTATACCTTCTTTTTCCGCTGGATGTTATTGAGTTTGTAGAAGTTTTAGCTCTTACGTTCTGAACATCTCGCACTGCCATCGCCCGATGTCATTTCTGAGTCATATCACTATCTGTCTCTCTTTTTTTAATGCCTATTCCCTGAATGGTAGGCTACAATTATGTGTTTTAGGCTATATAGGCCTATAGGCTAATATCGAAACAAAATAACCCAGGCAGTCTCATCTAGGATATAACACAGGTTGAAGTGAACGTCAAGTTGGTTCTATTTAGGGAGGTGAATGTGTGTAAACATCTGTAGATGACTCAGAAATGACATCGGAAGACAAGGAGTGAATAGTGGCAGAGGCAAGCCGAAGGCTGCTGACAAGGGCCCGACGCTATTGTAAAGCAATTTACAAAAGATTCACTGAACAAAAATGCTGATGTGGTACATGAAAATTTAGCTAAAAATGTGGAGAATGCAATGCAATCAAGCATTTTGGACGATATATTGTCACAAGCTGGCAGAATAGGCAACAGGCCGATGTGCGTTTTATTTGGAGACTGTTTTGCGAGACAGAGACTGAGTTTGCTGCTGATATTCTGGGGATAGGCTACAACATAGCCAATGTACGACTTTAGCCTTTTAATATATTTGCTGCATTGGATCAGTCTTTCTAGAACAGGCAAGGGCTTTCTAGCCTCAAGTCAGCAGCGCTGCATCACCCATATAGCCTACATTAAAACAAACTGCTGTGCAGTTATGGTTGAAATAATAGCCCATCAGCGCATCTCTAGTGTGTGTGCCTCTCTCTCGCTCAGAGGGGAGGGAGAGGCTGAGGGTCGATCCAGCATGGATTCTAAACTCTGTGGTGTATAGGATCTACAATTAGGTGTTAACAATACTACTACGCTAGGTCGAAGTACTCCCAAGTGCTATTGCGCCACACATTGTAGTTCTCCGGTTTATTCGCTTGGAAAATCGCGACGTTTCATGTTGTGTGGCCGTAGCATTTCTATCAACTACTAGTGCAACTGTATTTAAGTCGGGAAAACGTGGATGTTTCTGATTACTTCTACGCTTAGTTACCGTCAAAGCCCGCTAGCATAGCAACATGCTAACACAGTCCAGCCGCGCACCAGAGCGTTGGAGTGCACGTACCGACACGGGAGAGGTATGACTCAACTCGTGAAAGTTAAGGTAAGAACATATATTACTACTGACATTGGGTGGCGTGTTCCTTTAATTTGTATTTTTCCAGTGACACTGCAACGACGCTGCAACAACCCAAACAACCGGTAGATGTCTCAAGTGAGCAGGGTGTCTCGTTAAAAAGAAATGGAGCCTGGAAAACCCTACACAGACTTCAATACAGACTTTAGCAGACTGGTTTAGAAATAATTGAATAGCCAGAAATATGCCTGTCCTGCCCTAATAAAGAAATATTTGGTTAACTGCGAGTGAATCCCGTAATAATCATATGTGATTAATAATATGACAAATAATCCCTGTGCACGGGGACCGAAACAATGCATGCCAACTTTTTCCGTGTTTATCACATATTTTAACTTTCCCCCGCTGTCTTGCCGTTTTAATGTTTTCCCGTAGAATATCCCATATTTTAATACTCTCATAACAGCCCTGCCATCGGGCCTGTCTCTGTGTTGCCCTGTTGCTATCCCCTTGCCCTTCCAACGAAACAGATGTCTTCAAATCATCGTTTTCCTTGCTTGAAGGCGAACTTAGAGTGATGTTAACCTATTTAAGTTTAACGGCGTGATTGTCGTGAGAGCACGATTCATTGGCGCTTGCATGTCCGGTTCCGGCGCCGTCAAGTGTGGCAGCCTACTCAGCAGCTCCGTGTCTTAGGGCTGTATTTTCGGTCACCAGCGCATGGCGTAAAGTTCGTTATTCACTGGCGCGAAGTTGAATTCGTTATTTTGCACCTTTATTTTTTAAGCATTGCGCCCAGGGGTGTGGCAATTAACAACCTAGGGAGGGACCTGGCGCATTGTCTAAAAATCGCTATCATACACCACCTAAACCTGGTCAGAAGTCAATGGCGAGTTGTTCATATGCTATTTTAAGAGCGCATGTCAACAGTCATATTGGCAGGTGCACGCACCATCCTTCTATCATTCATGAACGCACACCAGCGCACGTCCATGCAAAGCATTACAAATTGCACGATTACAATGGTAAACATAATTAGAATAAAGATATTACGAAATACTGTACATCTCATGATGAGTAGTTATTCACCATCATTTGCAAATTGGTAATGACGGTTAAAAGTGATTAGGGGAGAGGCGAGAGACACGTATGGAGCACAGCTGAAGACGCACTGTCACGAGATATAAGCAACTCCTCTGCAGGATAAATGTTGTTTTATTCAGTCATTTGAGCAACATTAGGGTAAGTGTTGCTTTTTCCAGCCTATGTTTTCGATGGTAACCCATTGTCAGTCAATAGTGAAAGTAACTGCATATAACTGTCTTGTCGTTGACTGACTCCTTGGTGAAGTTAGTTTCACTTTGCCAATGAGTTCAAATAATAGACGAGTGCAAATGCGTGAAGGCTATGCTAGGTTTTAGTAAAGCATGGTTTAAGAATGACTATTCCATACGGTCTCGCAAGCAGCCTCCTTCAAATGCGCCGTTGAATGCCAAAATACCGATGCATTTATTTGACATATCGCGCGTTGCGCCGTTAAAGGGAATGGCAGATGTCATTCTCATTGGTTTAAAATGATGTTACGCCCCAAACACACCCATATGACTGATTAAAAGACCTAGGAACACCTTGTTACGCCATGCGCTCCACTTTTGAGAACGAAAACCCTCCCAATGTGAACTGGACATCCTACTAAATTTGAATAGACTTTTGACGAGTGACGATGCACTTTAGAATGTCATGATAGGGCCCTTAGTGTTTGTTTCTACGTCTTTTGTTTACTTTTTACTTCGCAACTTTTTGGATTACACACTTTGAGGAATGTTTTTATTCTATCCTATGGATACGGACATATTACAACGCTCCAACGACAGCAAGTTTGTGTACACAAGGAACCAGCTGATCGCACTACGACGGAATGCTGGCTGTGTTCCGGAGGAACTGTGGTGCTTTCGGGGTTGCAGAGCGGGAGTAAAAGTGAAGACGAGGCGTCCGGAGAAGAAGTGGAGATACAAGCCCTCAGTTCCATCGATTGTGATGGGAAACGTGAACTCACTGGCTAATAAGACTGACGAACTGGATGCCCTGGTAAGAAACCAGAAGTTGTACAGAGAATGTAGTTTGTTATGCTTTACGGAGACGTGGCTAACAAGCCATATCCCCACTTCTAACATTGAGCTGCCTGGCTTCAGTGTAGTTTGGACAGAGACTGTAAACTTTCTGGCAAAAAGAAGGGAGGCGGACTGGTGCTGTACATTAACAATAGATGGTGCAATCCCGGACATCTAACAGTAAAGGAGACTATGCTGTAAGGATGTGGAGTTATTAGCGGTTAGTCTCCGTCCGTACTACATGCCGAGGGAGTTCTCGCACGCAATTGCTGTCTGTGTTTACGTTCCACCTCGAGCTCTCCCGGATACAGTGTGTGACGTCATCCACTCCACAATCGCAAGGCTTCAAACCCAACACACTGACGCCTTTTTTGTGATCTCTGGCGACTTCAATCACATAACACTGGATTCCACACTCAAACATTTTTACCAGTATGTTGTCTGCCCTACAAGGAAAAACAGGACAATAGACCTCATGTATGCAAACGTGAGGGATGCATACAGTGCAAACCCCCTCCCCCCACTGGGAAAGTCAGACCACAACCTCATTCATCTCCAGCCAATGTACAAGCCCAAAGTACAGAGGCTACCAGTTGCCACACGCACCTTCAGGAAGTGGACACCCGAAGTGGATGAGGCTCTGAGAGACTGCTTCGAGTGTACTGACTGGAGTGTGTTACAGAATGGAGAGGACTTAGAGGAGGTCACACAGTGCACAACTGACTACCTGAACTTCTGCATGGACATTGTTGTTCCCACCAGAACTGTACGCTGCTTTCCCAACAACAAGCCTTGGATAACCAGCAATGTCAAGACCCTTCTTAACAGGAAAAAGATGGCGTTCAGAGAGGGGGACATGGCAGAGCTGAGGCGAGTGCAAGGGGAACTCAAATTCAAGCTGAAGGAAGCTAAGGAGGATTACAGAAAGAAGGTGGAACAGAAGCTGCAGGAAAACAACTTGAAGGAGACTGCATGAAGGTTATCACTGGCCTGATAAAATGATTTTTTAATTAAATACTGATTGGGCCAACAAGTTGCACACTCTTGCCAGGATTTGCACCTGGAGTCTCCCACCCAAAGGATGGACGTGTTACTGTTACACCACAAGAGTTGTGTTTTTGTTTTGTTTTTTCTTTTCTTTTTTTTTTGCAAATAGTTGCATTGGCAACTATCCTATGTTTTTGTTTTTTAAAAATAGTTGCAACAGCAACTAATTATTTTTTTCTATTTGCAACAGCAAATATACTTTTTTTCTTTGCAAATTGTTTGAACAGTGAATGTGAACATATTTTCTTAAAATAAATACAAAATATTATTAGCAAAAATATTAATAAAAAAAAGTGTATTTACAAAGAGCTTCTCCACTCCTTAAGGGTCTGTCCAGATGCAGGGCAGTACCATTTGCCACGAACCTGTGTGTCCAGTTTGCTTTAATTTTGGTTGACCACACAGCTTACACTCATAGTGGTAGCTCTCTTTTGCCTTTCTCTTCTTTGGGAGCTCACCTTTCCTCACTCGCTCCTGGTTCTCAAGGGCTGCCTTGTGTAATCGCCATTCACGCTGGCGATTAAAGGGATCTAGTGCTTGGTGAGGGAACCTAGGTTGGTCAGGACAGGAGGAGGTGGATGACCAGCTCTGGGTGGATACTGAGGGTGGTGGTTGGGTGGCAGGCCAGCCCTGGGAGGATGCTGAGGGTGGTGGGTGGGTTGCAGGCCAGCCCTGGGAGGATGCTGAGGGTGGTGGGTGGGTTGCAGGCCAGCCCTGGGAGGATGCTGAGGGTGGTGGGTGGGTTGCAGACCAGCCCTGGTTGAAGGACCAGCCCTGGGTGGATGCTGAGGGTGGTGGTCCGTGGGTGGATGCTGAAGGTTGTGGGTGGGTGGCAGACCAGCCCTGGGTGGATGCTGAGAGTGGTGGGTGGGTGGAGGACCAAACATGAGAGTGTGCCAGGGGTGCCTGGTAAGAAGACCAGCCTTGAGTGTGAGCTGGGGCAGCTGATAGCCAGATGAGAACTCCTGGGCTTGTTCCAGGGGTGCCTGAAGAAAGGAAGTCCAGCTCTGGTAGTGTGTTGGGGATGGCTGGAAGGTAGAGGACCAGCCCTCCATACAGCTGTTTTGTGAGGAAGCAGCATCGTGCTTGGAAATAGCTGCGTCTCCCCCACCTGTGTGTGGAATGGCACTGGCGGACAGTGGTACAGGTGTTCTGGAATGGCGCTGGCGGATTATTGCATGACCTTCACGGTTCTCAGGCTCCTGGAACTCCAAAGGAGTGTGTCCATGCTGAACTGGCTGTGATGGTAGGTCACGCGCCTCCAGGAGGGAGTTTTTAGCCACGGCAATCTGCTGTGGAAGCTGCACGCCCTGCAGTAAAGAATCCCGTTCAGTTCTCTTTTGGCGATCATGCAGCCTGCAAAGACAGAAAACAAAACACACAAGAGAACATTTTTCAGTGTGTTAATTGTTAAACATTTTGTTCAAGTATCCAATTCAATCAATTTATGAAGATATTAAATATGAACTCACCAGGAGCACACTGTGGTTGGTGTCGTCTCCTGGGCTGTGAGGCAGACTGGAGCTGGAGCATCTCGGGGAGAGACGAATGGTGTCAGTGTCTCTTGGGCTAGGGTAGTGGAAGGACGGGTTGAAGGTGTTGGAGGAGAAATGTTTGGGAGGTCTGTGGGAGAATTTAAGACATTACACTTCTCAAGGTGCTCTGATAACCCGACAGCTCCCTTGGCCTTTGTGCCGCAGTGCTCACACTGCTCCTGGACATGGAAGTCTGACAGGTGCTGAGTAAACTGGTCAGAGAGCACTTCCTGAGCACAAAGGGAGCATGTCATAAAAGTACCGCCAGTCCCTGTCTGCTGTGGACCTGCTGCGGTCCCTGTTTGATGTGGACCTGCTGCGGTCCCTGTTTGATGTGGACCTGCTGCGGTCCCTGTTTGATGTGGACCTGCTGCGGTCCCTGTCTGCTGTCCTGACTGGGGGAAAACAACATTTTGTATTTACTCTCTATATCCTCTTATCCTCTAAATCACACAAAACTCTGCATCAAAAAAAGTAATTTGGAGAATCAAGCACATACAACGAAGCACCAGCCATGGGGAACAGCTGTAGAGGAAGCATTTGTCAGCATCTTTATCTCACATCATATGTTTAAGGATTCAATGACATTACTTACATCATGGTAGCCACATTTGCAGGGGATCTTTTTCCCAAAAATGTCTGTTTTTCTGACAGTTAGACCAAATAGAGGGGTCAAGGGACAACTCTTTATCCTCTCTATCACTGCCTTCCAATGTCTGCTTCCAGGTCTCTGGCCAGTGGAAAATTTATATTTCCCCTGGGCAAACAGGATCATGACGCCAGCCCAGAATGAATCTGGCTTTCCTTCCTTTGGCATCTCTATAGGACAAGAGGCAGTCATTAGGCTGTTAGGCAACGTGTAGGTCTACATGCACAGACAGATAGACAGATAGGAAATTAAGCTACAACATCACAGCTACTGATAAAATTATGAACCAATGAACTCCCTCCATTTCCCTTATAAGTCAAGTTTGAGGAACTATCATCAGGGATGCTACATACAGAAGGTATATCATACAGTAGTAATATCGATATCAAAGCATTTAGAATCTTGTTTAGCGCGGTTCTTCAAAGAGCGCGGTGGCGTCTGATGACGTCACATGTGCTAAATTTAGACCAAAATTAGCAGCGACATTTCACGTAACCGTTACCGCGTCTTGAAACAAGTTTACACAAAACTGAGCATCTCTGTTTTAGTTTAGTTTCATGGACACAAGACAGACACGCAAAAGACAGTTAAAAGCAGAAGAAATAATTAACATATCGATCAGCGTTATCCTTTGAGGTTTTGTCACCGTCTTATCAAACTTAGCAGCGGCATAAACACTTACGTACACAAAATTGAGCATCTCTGCTCTAGTTTAGTTTGATGGACACAGGACAGACACGTAAAAACGTTCAGTAAAGAAACTAATTAACATAGCGATACGCGTTATCCCTTAAGGTTTTGTGACCGTCCAAACACGAAAAACATCCAACGTTTTGTCACTATTACATTACATTTGGCTGACGCATTTTTAACAAAAGTTACTATTTACAAACACACCACATACTTTTACGATTTCACTTCGGTGATTTACATAATTTTAGTAAGTTCTACTTACTTTTAGTGTCGAGAGATATTCGCCGCTGGTAAATAAAGTTACCTGAGGATGAACTGTATCGTCACCGTCAGTCACCTATCAGAACACTGTGCGCTCGAGAGATGGCGCCCGCCCCCTAGGAGCGGTAAACTGTTTCGACGCATATGATTGGCTCTTTTGCCCCCTTGGAACGTCAACTGTTTCGAAGCATACGATTGGCTCTTTTGCCCCGCTGTTGTTAGGACTTGTTAGGATTCTGTTAGGAGTTGTTAGGAGTTGTAAGTAACGGTTAGGACTTGTTAGGAATTGTTAGGACTTTGTTAGGAATTGTTAGGACTTTGTTAGGACTTGTTAGGACTTTGTTAGGACTTGTTAGAGCAGTCCATTTAGTGGAGGGTACGGCCACCTCGTCAGTGACTCACGGCGAGTGGAAAGTTTTCCAATAGAAAACCGCTGAGGTTTGATGTCAGTTATTATATAGTAGCAGTTATGAGATAGGTGAAAACATGGCCCTTAATGATAGTGCATCTTCGGAAAGAATAGAATCGACGAGGATGGGATTCGAACCCACGCGTGCAGAGCACAATGGATTAGCAGTCCATCGCCTTAACCACTCGGCCACCTCATCACTGGACACATTCAAGTGGAATGTTTTCTGACGGAAAGTTATCGAGGTTTCACATTGCTGATTATTTGTGGCAGTTGTGAGATAGGGCATCAAATATCCCAAGCACAATGTGTCAGCAGTCCATCGCCATAACCACTCGGCCACCTCG
The DNA here is from genome assembly GCF_046254945.1 of Alosa pseudoharengus. Taxonomy (NCBI): domain Eukaryota; kingdom Metazoa; phylum Chordata; class Actinopteri; order Clupeiformes; family Clupeidae; genus Alosa; species Alosa pseudoharengus. The sequence goes on from NW_027468640.1 coordinate 32,281,326, forward strand.
TCACTGAGTCACAATGAGTGGAAAGTTTTCCAAAGGAAAAGCAATGAGCTTTGACATTACTGATTATCTTTAGCAGTTACGAGGTCAAAATATGCCCCTTAACGATACTGTATCTTTGGAAAGAGATGACACTCTTTGCAAATGCAATCGACGAGGATGGGATTCGAACCCACGCGTGCAGAGCACAATGGATTAGCAGTCCATCGCCTTAACCACTCGGCCACCTCGTCAGTGACTCACGGCGAGTGGAAAGTTTTCCAATAGAAAACCGCTGAGGTTTGATGTCAGTTATTATATAGTAGCAGTTATGAGATAGGTGAAAACATGGCCCTTAATGATAGTGCATCTTCGGAAAGAATAGAATCGACGAGGATGGGATTCGAACCCACGCGTGCAGAGCACAATGGATTAGCAGTCCATCGCCTTAACCACTCGGCCACCTCATCACTGGACACATTCAAGTGGAATGTTTTCTGACGGAAAGTTATCGAGGTTTCACATTGCTGATTATTTGTGGCAGTTGTGAGATAGGGCATCAAATATCCCAAGCACAATGTGTCAGCAGTCCATCGCCATAACCACTCGGCCACCTCGTCACTGAGTCACAATGAGTGGAAAGTTTTCCAAAGGAAAAGCAATGAGCTTTGACATTACTGATTATCTTTAGCAGTTACGAGGTCAAAATATGCCCCTTAACGATACTGTACCTTTGGAAAGAGATGACACTCTTTGCAAATGCAATCGACGAGGATGGGATTCGAACCCACGCGTGCAGAGCACAATGGATTAGCAGTCCATCGCCTTAACCACTCGGCCACCTCGTCAGTGACTCACGGCGAGTGGAAAGTTTTCCAATAGAAAACCGCTGAGGTTTGATGTCAGTTATTATATAGTAGCAGTTATGAGATAGGTGAAAACATGGCCCTTAATGATAGTGCATCTTCGGAAAGAATAGAATCGACGAGGATGGGATTCGAACCCACGCGTGCAGAGCACAATGGATTAGCAGTCCATCGCCTTAACCACTCGGCCACCTCGTCACTGGGCACATTATGTGGAATGTTTTCTGACGGAAAGTTATCGAGGTTTCACATTGCTGATTATTTGTGGCAGTTGTGAGATAGGGCATCAAATATCCCAAGCACAATGTGTCAGCAGTCCATCGCCATAACCACTCGGCCACCTCGTCACTGAGTCACAATGAGTGGAAAGTTTTCCAAAGGAAAAGCATTGAGCTTTGACATTACTGATTATCTTTAGCAGTTATGAGGTCAAAATACGCCCCTTAACGATACTGTATCTTTGGAAAGAGATGACACCCTTTGCAAATGCAATCGACGAGGATGGGATTCGAACCCACGCGTGCAGAGCACAATGGATTAGCAGTCCATCGCCTTAACCACTCGGCCACCTCGTCACTGGGCACATTCAGTGGAATGTTTTCTGACGGAAAGTTATCGAGGTTTCACATTGCTGATTATTTGTGGCAGTTGTGAGATAGGGCATCAAATATCCCAAGCACAATGTGTCAGCAGTCCATCGCCATAACCACTCGGCCACCTCGTCACTGAGTCACAATGAGTGGAAAGTTTTCCAAAGGAAAAGCATTGAGCTTTGACATTACTGATTATCTTTAGCAGTTACGAGGTCAAAATATGCCCCTTAACGATACTGTATCTTTGGAAAGAGATGACACCCTTTGCAAATGCAATCGACGAGGATGGGATTCGAACCCACGCGTGCAGAGCACAATGGATTAGCAGTCCATCGCCTTAACCACTCGGCCACCTCGTCACTGGGCACATTCAGTGGAATGTTTTCTGACGGAAAGTTATCGAGGTTTCACATTGCTGATTATTTGTGGCAGTTGTGAGATAGGGCATCAAATATCCCAAGCACAATGTGTCAGCAGTCCATCGCCATAACCACTCGGCCACCTCGTCACTGAGTCACAATGAGTGGAAAGTTTTCCAAAGGAAAAGCATTGAGCTTTGACATTACTGATTATCTTTAGCAGTTACGAGGTCAAAATACGCCCCTTAACGATACTGTATCTTTGGAAAGAGATGACACCCTTTGCAAATGCAATCGACGAGGATGGGATTCGAACCCACGCGTGCAGAGCACAATGGATTAGCAGTCCATCGCCTTAACCACTCGGCCACCTCGTCACTGGGCACATTCAGTGGAATGTTTTCTGACGGAAAGTTATCGAGGTTTCACATTGCTGATTATTTGTGGCAGTTGTGAGATAGGGCATCAAATATCCCAAGCACAATGTGTCAGCAGTCCATCGCCATAACCACTCGGCCACCTCGTCACTGAGTCACAATGAGTGGAAAGTTTTCCAAAGGAAAAGCAATGAGCTTTGACATTACTGATTATCTTTAGCAGTTACGAGGTCAAAATATGCCCCTTAACAATACTGTATCTTTGGAAAGAGATGACACTCTTTGCAAATGCAATCGACGAGGATGGGATTCGAACCCACGCGTGCAGAGCACAATGGATTAGCAGTCCATCGCCTTAACCACTCGGCCACCTCGTCAGTGACTCACGGCGAGTGGAAAGTTTTCCAATAGAAAACCGCTGAGGTTTGATGTCAGTTATTATATAGTAGCAGTTATGAGATAGGTGAAAACATGGCCCTTAATGATAGTGCATCTTCGGAAAGAATAGAATCGACGAGGATGGGATTCGAACCCACGCGTGCAGAGCACAATGGATTAGCAGTCCATCGCCTTAACCACTCGGCCACCTCGTCACTGGGCACATTCAGTGGAATGTTTTCTGACGGAAAGTTATCGAGGTTTCACATTGCTGATTATTTGTGGCAGTTGTGAGATAGGGCATCAAATATCCCAAGCACAATGTGTCAGCAGTCCATCGCCATAACCACTCGGCCACCTCGTCACTGAGTCACAATGAGTGGAAAGTTTTCCAAAGGAAAAGCATTGAGCTTTGACATTACTGATTATCTTTAGCAGTTACGAGGTCAAAATATGCCCCTTAACGATACTGTATCTTTGGAAAGAGATGACACCCTTTGCAAATGCAATCGACGAGGATGGGATTCGAACCCACGCGTGCAGAGCACAATGGATTAGCAGTCCATCGCCTTAACCACTCGGCCACCTCGTCACTGGGCACATTCAGTGGAATGTTTTCTGACGGAAAGTTATCGAGGTTTCACATTGCTGATTATTTGTGGCAGTTGTGAGATAGGGCATCAAATATCCCAAGCACAATGTGTCAGCAGTCCATCGCCATAACCACTCGGCCACCTCGTCACTGAGTCACAATGAGTGGAAAGTTTTCCAAAGGAAAGGCATTGAGCTTTGACATTACTGATTATCTTTAGCAGTTACGAGGTCAAAATATGCCCCTTAACGATACTGTATCTTTGGAAAGAGATGACACCCTTTGCAAATGCAATCGACGAGGATGGGATTCGAACCCACGCGTGCAGAGCACAATGGATTAGCAGTCCATCGCCTTAACCACTCGGCCACCTCGTCAGTGACTCACGGCGAGTGGAAAGTTTTCCAATAGAAAACCGCTGAGGTTTGATGTCAGTTATTATATAGTAGCAGTTATGAGATAGGTGAAAACATGGCCCTTAATGATAGTGCATCTTCGGAAAGAATAGAATCGACGAGGATGGGATTCGAACCCACGCGTGCAGAGCACAATGGATTAGCAGTCCATCGCCTTAACCACTCGGCCACCTCGTCACTGGACACATTCAAGTGGAATGTTTTCTGACGGAAAGTTATCGAGGTTTCACATTGCTGATTATTTGTGGCAGTTGTGAGATAGGGCATCAAATATCCCAAGCACAATGTGTCAGCAGTCCATCGCCATAACCACTCGGCCACCTCGTCACTGAGTCACAATGAGTGGAAAGTTTTCCAAAGGAAAAGCAATGAGCTTTGACATTACTGATTATCTTTAGCAGTTACGAGGTCAAAATATGCCCCTTAACAATACTGTATCTTTGGAAAGAGATGACACTCTTTGCAAATGCAATCGACGAGGATGGGATTCGAACCCACGCGTGCAGAGCACAATGGATTAGCAGTCCATCGCCTTAACCACTCGGCCACCTCGTCACTGGGCACATTCAGTGGAATGTTTTCTGACGGAAAGTTATCGAGGTTTCACATTGCTGATTATTTGTGGCAGTTGTGAGATAGGGCATCAAATATCCCAAGCACAATGTGTCAGCAGTCCATCGCCATAACCACTCGGCCACCTCGTCACTGAGTCACAATGAGTGGAAAGTTTTCCAAAGGAAAAGCATTGAGCTTTGACATTACTGATTATCTTTAGCAGTTACGAGGTCAAAATACGCCCCTTAACGATACTGTATCTTTGGAAAGAGATGACACCCTTTGCAAATGCAATCGACGAGGATGGAATTCGAACCCACGCGTGCAGAGCACAATGGATTAGCAGTCCATCGCCTTAACCACTCGGCCACCTCGTCACTGGGCACATTCAGTGGAATGTTTTCTGACGGAAAGTTATCGAGGTTTCACATTGCTGATTATTTGTGGCAGTTGTGAGATAGGGCATCAAATATCCCAAGCACAATGTGTCAGCAGTCCATCGCCATAACCACTCGGCCACCTCGTCACTGAGTCACAATGAGTGGAAAGTTTTCCAAAGGAAAAGCAATGAGCTTTGACATTACTGATTATCTTTAGCAGTTACGAGGTCAAAATATGCCCCTTAACAATACTGTATCTTTGGAAAGAGATGACACTCTTTGCAAATGCAATCGACGAGGATGGGATTCGAACCCACGCGTGCAGAGCACAATGGATTAGCAGTCCATCGCCTTAACCACTCGGCCACCTCGTCAGTGACTCACGGCGAGTGGAAAGTTTTCCAATAGAAAACCGCTGAGGTTTGATGTCAGTTATTATATAGTAGCAGTTATGAGATAGGTGAAAACATGGCCCTTAATGATAGTGCATCTTCGGAAAGAATAGAATCGACGAGGATGGGATTCGAACCCACGCGTGCAGAGCACAATGGATTAGCAGTCCATCGCCTTAACCACTCGGCCACCTCGTCACTGGGCACATTCAGTGGAATGTTTTCTGACGGAAAGTTATCGAGGTTTCACATTGCTGATTATTTGTGGCAGTTGTGAGATAGGGCATCAAATATCCCAAGCACAATGTGTCAGCAGTCCATCGCCATAACCACTCGGCCACCTCGTCACTGAGTCACAATGAGTGGAAAGTTTTCCAAAGGAAAAGCATTGAGCTTTGACATTACTGATTATCTTTAGCAGTTACGAGGTCAAAATATGCCCCTTAACGATACTGTATCTTTGGAAAGAGATGACACCCTTTGCAAATGCAATCGACGAGGATGGGATTCGAACCCACGCGTGCAGAGCACAATGGATTAGCAGTCCATCGCCTTAACCACTCGGCCACCTCGTCACTGGGCACATTCAGTGGAATGTTTTCTGACGGAAAGTTATCGAGGTTTCACATTGCTGATTATTTGTGGCAGTTGTGAGATAGGGCATCAAATATCCCAAGCACAATGTGTCAGCAGTCCATCGCCATAACCACTCGGCCACCTCGTCACTGAGTCACAATGAGTGGAAAGTTTTCCAAAGGAAAAGCATTGAGCTTTGACATTACTGATTATCTTTAGCAGTTACGAGGTCAAAATATGCCCCTTAACGATACTGTATCTTTGGAAAGAGATGACACCCTTTGCAAATGCAATCGACGAGGATGGGATTCGAACCCACGCGTGCAGAGCACAATGGATTAGCAGTCCATCGCCTTAACCACTCGGCCACCTCGTCACTGGGCACATTCAGTGGAATGTTTTCTGACGGAAAGTTATCGAGGTTTCACATTGCTGATTATTTGTGGCAGTTGTGAGATAGGGCATCAAATATCCCAAGCACAATGTGTCAGCAGTCCATCGCCATAACCACTCGGCCACCTCGTCACTGAGTCACAATGAGTGGAAAGTTTTCCAAAGGAAAGGCATTGAGCTTTGACATTACTGATTATCTTTAGCAGTTACGAGGTCAAAATATGCCCCTTAACGATACTGTATCTTTGGAAAGAGATGACACCCTTTGCAAATGCAATCGACGAGGATGGGATTCGAACCCACGCGTGCAGAGCACAATGGATTAGCAGTCCATCGCCTTAACCACTCGGCCACCTCGTCAGTGACTCACGGCGAGTGGAAAGTTTTCCAATAGAAAACCGCTGAGGTTTGATGTCAGTTATTATATAGTAGCAGTTATGAGATAGGTGAAAACATGGCCCTTAATGATAGTGCATCTTCGGAAAGAATAGAATCGACGAGGATGGGATTCGAACCCACGCGTGCAGAGCACAATGGATTAGCAGTCCATCGCCTTAACCACTCGGCCACCTCGTCACTGGGCACATTCAGTGGAATGTTTTCTGACGGAAAGTTATCGAGGTTTCACATTGCTGATTATTTGTGGCAGTTGTGAGATAGGGCATCAAATATCCCAAGCACAATGTGTCAGCAGTCCATCGCCATAACCACTCGGCCACCTCGTCACTGAGTCACAATGAGTGGAAAGTTTTCCAAAGGAAAAGCATTGAGCTTTGACATTACTGATTATCTTTAGCAGTTACGAGGTCAAAATATGCCCCTTAACGATACTGTATCTTTGGAAAGAGATGACACCCTTTGCAAATGCAATCGACGAGGATGGGATTCGAACCCACGCGTGCAGAGCACAATGGATTAGCAGTCCATCGCCTTAACCACTCGGCCACCTCGTCACTGGGCACATTCAGTGGAATGTTTTCTGACGGAAAGTTATCGAGGTTTCACATTGCTGATTATTTGTGGCAGTTGTGAGATAGGGCATCAAATATCCCAAGCACAATGTGTCAGCAGTCCATCGCCATAACCACTCGGCCACCTCGTCACTGAGTCACAATGAGTGGAAAGTTTTCCAAAGGAAAGGCATTGAGCTTTGACATTACTGATTATCTTTAGCAGTTACGAGGTCAAAATATGCCCCTTAACGATACTGTATCTTTGGAAAGAGATGACACCCTTTGCAAATGCAATCGACGAGGATGGGATTCGAACCCACGCGTGCAGAGCACAATGGATTAGCAGTCCATCGCCTTAACCACTCGGCCACCTCGTCAGTGACTCACGGCGAGTGGAAAGTTTTCCAATAGAAAACCGCTGAGGTTTGATGTCAGTTATTATATAGTAGCAGTTATGAGATAGGTGAAAACATGGCCCTTAATGATAGTGCATCTTCGGAAAGAATAGAATCGACGAGGATGGGATTCGAACCCACGCGTGCAGAGCACAATGGATTAGCAGTCCATCGCCTTAACCACTCGGCCACCTCGTCACTGGACACATTCAAGTGGAATGTTTTCTGACGGAAAGTTATCGAGGTTTCACATTGCTGATTATTTGTGGCAGTTGTGAGATAGGGCATCAAATATCCCAAGCACAATGTGTCAGCAGTCCATCGCCATAACCACTCGGCCACCTCGTCACTGAGTCACAATGAGTGGAAAGTTTTCCAAAGGAAAAGCAATGAGCTTTGACATTACTGATTATCTTTAGCAGTTACGAGGTCAAAATATGCCCCTTAACAATACTGTATCTTTGGAAAGAGATGACACTCTTTGCAAATGCAATCGACGAGGATGGGATTCGAACCCACGCGTGCAGAGCACAATGGATTAGCAGTCCATCGCCTTAACCACTCGGCCACCTCGTCACTGGGCACATTCAGTGGAATGTTTTCTGACGGAAAGTTATCGAGGTTTCACATTGCTGATTATTTGTGGCAGTTGTGAGATAGGGCATCAAATATCCCAAGCACAATGTGTCAGCAGTCCATCGCCATAACCACTCGGCCACCTCGTCACTGAGTCACAATGAGTGGAAAGTTTTCCAAAGGAAAAGCATTGAGCTTTGACATTACTGATTATCTTTAGCAGTTACGAGGTCAAAATACGCCCCTTAACGATACTGTATCTTTGGAAAGAGATGACACCCTTTGCAAATGCAATCGACGAGGATGGGATTCGAACCCACGCGTGCAGAGCACAATGGATTAGCAGTCCATCGCCTTAACCACTCGGCCACCTCGTCACTGGGCACATTCAGTGGAATGTTTTCTGACGGAAAGTTATCGAGGTTTCACATTGCTGATTATTTGTGGCAGTTGTGAGATAGGGCATCAAATATCCCAAGCACAATGTGTCAGCAGTCCATCGCCATAACCACTCGGCCACCTCGTCACTGAGTCACAATGAGTGGAAAGTTTTCCAAAGGAAAAGCAATGAGCTTTGACATTACTGATTATCTTTAGCAGTTACGAGGTCAAAATATGCCCCTTAACAATACTGTATCTTTGGAAAGAGATGACACTCTTTGCAAATGCAATCGACGAGGATGGGATTCGAACCCACGCGTGCAGAGCACAATGGATTAGCAGTCCATCGCCTTAACCACTCGGCCACCTCGTCAGTGACTCACGGCGAGTGGAAAGTTTTCCAATAGAAAACCGCTGAGGTTTGATGTCAGTTATTATATAGTAGCAGTTATGAGATAGGTGAAAACATGGCCCTTAATGATAGTGCATCTTCGGAAAGAATAGAATCGACGAGGATGGGATTCGAACCCACGCGTGCAGAGCACAATGGATTAGCAGTCCATCGCCTTAACCACTCGGCCACCTCGTCACTGGGCACATTCAGTGGAATGTTTTCTGACGGAAAGTTATCGAGGTTTCACATTGCTGATTATTTGTGGCAGTTGTGAGATAGGGCATCAAATATCCCAAGCACAATGTGTCAGCAGTCCATCGCCATAACCACTCGGCCACCTCGTCACTGAGTCACAATGAGTGGAAAGTTTTCCAAAGGAAAAGCATTGAGCTTTGACATTACTGATTATCTTTAGCAGTTACGAGGTCAAAATATGCCCCTTAACGATACTGTATCTTTGGAAAGAGATGACACCCTTTGCAAATGCAATCGACGAGGATGGGATTCGAACCCACGCGTGCAGAGCACAATGGATTAGCAGTCCATCGCCTTAACCACTCGGCCACCTCGTCACTGGGCACATTCAGTGGAATGTTTTCTGACGGAAAGTTATCGAGGTTTCACATTGCTGATTATTTGTGGCAGTTGTGAGATAGGGCATCAAATATCCCAAGCACAATGTGTCAGCAGTCCATCGCCATAACCACTCGGCCACCTCGTCACTGAGTCACAATGAGTGGAAAGTTTTCCAAAGGAAAAGCATTGAGCTTTGACATTACTGATTATCTTTAGCAGTTACGAGGTCAAAATATGCCCCTTAACGATACTGTATCTTTGGAAAGAGATGACACTCTTTGCAAATGCAATCGACGAGGATGGGATTCGAACCCACGCGTGCAGAGCACAATGGATTAGCAGTCCATCGCCTTAACCACTCGGCCACCTCGTCAGTGACTCACGGCGAGTGGAAAGTTTTCCAATAGAAAACCGCTGAGGTTTGATGTCAGTTATTATATAGTAGCAGTTATGAGATAGGTGAAAACATGGCCCTTAATGATAGTGCATCTTCGGAAAGAATAGAATCGACGAGGATGGGATTCGAACCCACGCGTGCAGAGCACAATGGATTAGCAGTCCATCGCCTTAACCACTCGGCCACCTCGTCACTGGGCACGTTCAGTGGAATGTTTTCTGACGGAAAGTTATCGAGGTTTCACATTGCTGATTATTTGTGGCAGTTGTGAGATAGGGCATCAAATATCCCAAGCACAATGTGTCAGCAGTCCATCGCCATAACCACTCGGCCACCTCGTCACTGAGTCACAATGAGTGGAAAGTTTTCCAAAGGAAAAGCATTGAGCTTTGACATTACTGATTATCTTTAGCAGTTACGAGGTCAAAATATGCCCCTTAACGATACTGTATCTTTGGAAAGAGATGACACCCTTTGCAAATGCAATCGACGAGGATGGGATTCGAACCCACGCGTGCAGAGCACAATGGATTAGCAGTCCATCGCCTTAACCACTCGGCCACCTCGTCACTGGGCACATTCAGTGGAATGTTTTCTGACGGAAAGTTATCGAGGTTTCACATTGCTGATTATTTGTGGCAGTTGTGAGATAGGGCATCAAATATCCCAAGCACAATGTGTCAGCAGTCCATCGCCATAACCACTCGGCCACCTCGTCACTGAGTCACAATGAGTGGAAAGTTTTCCAAAGGAAAAGCATTGAGCTTTGACATTACTGATTATCTTTAGCAGTTACGAGGTCAAAATATGCCCCTTAACGATACTGTATCTTTGGAAAGAGATGACACCCTTTGCAAATGCAATCGACGAGGATGGGATTCGAACCCACGCGTGCAGAGCACAATGGATTAGCAGTCCATCGCCTTAACCACTCGGCCACCTCGTCACTGGGCACATTCAGTGGAATGTTTTCTGACGGAAAGTTATCGAGGTTTCACATTGCTGATTATTTGTGGCAGTTGTGAGATAGGGCATCAAATATCCCAAGCACAATGTGTCAGCAGTCCATCGCCATAACCACTCGGCCACCTCGTCACTGAGTCACAATGAGTGGAAAGTTTTCCAAAGGAAAGGCATTGAGCTTTGACATTACTGATTATCTTTAGCAGTTACGAGGTCAAAATATGCCCCTTAACGATACTGTATCTTTGGAAAGAGATGACACCCTTTGCAAATGCAATCGACGAGGATGGGATTCGAACCCACGCGTGCAGAGCACAATGGATTAGCAGTCCATCGCCTTAACCACTCGGCCACCTCGTCAGTGACTCACGGCGAGTGGAAAGTTTTCCAATAGAAAACCGCTGAGGTTTGATGTCAGTTATTATATAGTAGCAGTTATGAGATAGGTGAAAACATGGCCCTTAATGATAGTGCATCTTCGGAAAGAATAGAATCGACGAGGATGGGATTCGAACCCACGCGTGCAGAGCACAATGGATTAGCAGTCCATCGCCTTAACCACTCGGCCACCTCGTCACTGGACACATTCAAGTGGAATGTTTTCTGACGGAAAGTTATCGAGGTTTCACATTGCTGATTATTTGTGGCAGTTGTGAGATAGGGCATCAAATATCCCAAGCACAATGTGTCAGCAGTCCATCGCCATAACCACTCGGCCACCTCGTCACTGAGTCACAATGAGTGGAAAGTTTTCCAAAGGAAAAGCAATGAGCTTTGACATTACTGATTATCTTTAGCAGTTACGAGGTCAAAATATGCCCCTTAACAATACTGTATCTTTGGAAAGAGATGACACTCTTTGCAAATGCAATCGACGAGGATGGGATTCGAACCCACGCGTGCAGAGCACAATGGATTAGCAGTCCATCGCCTTAACCACTCGGCCACCTCGTCACTGGGCACATTCAGTGGAATGTTTTCTGACGGAAAGTTATCGAGGTTTCACATTGCTGATTATTTGTGGCAGTTGTGAGATAGGGCATCAAATATCCCAAGCACAATGTGTCAGCAGTCCATCGCCATAACCACTCGGCCACCTCGTCACTGAGTCACAATGAGTGGAAAGTTTTCCAAAGGAAAAGCATTGAGCTTTGACATTACTGATTATCTTTAGCAGTTACGAGGTCAAAATATGCCCCTTAACGATACTGTATCTTTGGAAAGAGATGACACCCTTTGCAAATGCAATCGACGAGGATGGGATTCGAACCCACGCGTGCAGAGCACAATGGATTAGCAGTCCATCGCCTTAACCACTCGGCCACCTCGTCACTGGGCACATTCAGTGGAATGTTTTCTGACGGAAAGTTATCGAGGTTTCACATTGCTGATTATTTGTGGCAGTTGTGAGATAGGGCATCAAATATCCCAAGCACAATGTGTCAGCAGTCCATCGCCATAACCACTCGGCCACCTCGTCACTGAGTCACAATGAGTGGAAAGTTTTCCAAAGGAAAGGCATTGAGCTTTGACATTACTGATTATCTTTAGCAGTTACGAGGTCAAAATATGCCCCTTAACGATACTGTATCTTTGGAAAGAGATGACACCCTTTGCAAATGCAATCGACGAGGATGGGATTCGAACCCACGCGTGCAGAGCACAATGGATTAGCAGTCCATCGCCTTAACCACTCGGCCACCTCGTCAGTGACTCACGGCGAGTGGAAAGTTTTCCAATAGAAAACCGCTGAGGTTTGATGTCAGTTATTATATAGTAGCAGTTATGAGATAGGTGAAAACATGGCCCTTAATGATAGTGCATCTTCGGAAAGAATAGAATCGACGAGGATGGGATTCGAACCCACGCGTGCAGAGCACAATGGATTAGCAGTCCATCGCCTTAACCACTCGGCCACCTCGTCACTGGGCACATTCAGTGGAATGTTTTCTGACGGAAAGTTATCGAGGTTTCACATTGCTGATTATTTGTGGCAGTTGTGAGATAGGGCATCAAATATCCCAAGCACAATGTGTCAGCAGTCCATCGCCATAACCACTCGGCCACCTCGTCACTGAGTCACAATGAGTGGAAAGTTTTCCAAAGGAAAAGCATTGAGCTTTGACATTACTGATTATCTTTAGCAGTTACGAGGTCAAAATATGCCCCTTAACGATACTGTATCTTTGGAAAGAGATGACACCCTTTGCAAATGCAATCGACGAGGATGGGATTCGAACCCACGCGTGCAGAGCACAATGGATTAGCAGTCCATCGCCTTAACCACTCGGCCACCTCGTCACTGGGCACATTCAGTGGAATGTTTTCTGACGGAAAGTTATCGAGGTTTCACATTGCTGATTATTTGTGGCAGTTGTGAGATAGGGCATCAAATATCCCAAGCACAATGTGTCAGCAGTCCATCGCCATAACCACTCGGCCACCTCGTCACTGAGTCACAATGAGTGGAAAGTTTTCCAAAGGAAAGGCATTGAGCTTTGACATTACTGATTATCTTTAGCAGTTACGAGGTCAAAATATGCCCCTTAACGATACTGTATCTTTGGAAAGAGATGACACCCTTTGCAAATGCAATCGACGAGGATGGGATTCGAACCCACGCGTGCAGAGCACAATGGATTAGCAGTCCATCGCCTTAACCACTCGGCCACCTCGTCAGTGACTCACGGCGAGTGGAAAGTTTTCCAATAGAAAACCGCTGAGGTTTGATGTCAGTTATTATATAGTAGCAGTTATGAGATAGGTGAAAACATGGCCCTTAATGATAGTGCATCTTCGGAAAGAATAGAATCGACGAGGATGGGATTCGAACCCACGCGTGCAGAGCACAATGGATTAGCAGTCCATCGCCTTAACCACTCGGCCACCTCGTCACTGGACACATTCAAGTGGAATGTTTTCTGACGGAAAGTTATCGAGGTTTCACATTGCTGATTATTTGTGGCAGTTGTGAGATAGGGCATCAAATATCCCAAGCACAATGTGTCAGCAGTCCATCGCCATAACCACTCGGCCACCTCGTCACTGAGTCACAATGAGTGGAAAGTTTTCCAAAGGAAAAGCAATGAGCTTTGACATTACTGATTATCTTTAGCAGTTACGAGGTCAAAATATGCCCCTTAACAATACTGTATCTTTGGAAAGAGATGACACTCTTTGCAAATGCAATCGACGAGGATGGGATTCGAACCCACGCGTGCAGAGCACAATGGATTAGCAGTCCATCGCCTTAACCACTCGGCCACCTCGTCACTGGGCACATTCAGTGGAATGTTTTCTGACGGAAAGTTATCGAGGTTTCACATTGCTGATTATTTGTGGCAGTTGTGAGATAGGGCATCAAATATCCCAAGCACAATGTGTCAGCAGTCCATCGCCATAACCACTCGGCCACCTCGTCACTGAGTCACAATGAGTGGAAAGTTTTCCAAAGGAAAAGCATTGAGCTTTGACATTACTGATTATCTTTAGCAGTTACGAGGTCAAAATATGCCCCTTAACGATACTGTATCTTTGGAAAGAGATGACACCCTTTGCAAATGCAATCGACGAGGATGGGATTCGAACCCACGCGTGCAGAGCACAATGGATTAGCAGTCCATCGCCTTAACCACTCGGCCACCTCGTCACTGGGCACATTCAGTGGAATGTTTTCTGACGGAAAGTTATCGAGGTTTCACATTGCTGATTATTTGTGGCAGTTGTGAGATAGGGCATCAAATATCCCAAGCACAATGTGTCAGCAGTCCATCGCCATAACCACTCGGCCACCTCGTCACTGAGTCACAATGAGTGGAAAGTTTTCCAAAGGAAAGGCATTGAGCTTTGACATTACTGATTATCTTTAGCAGTTACGAGGTCAAAATATGCCCCTTAACGATACTGTATCTTTGGAAAGAGATGACACCCTTTGCAAATGCAATCGACGAGGATGGGATTCGAACCCACGCGTGCAGAGCACAATGGATTAGCAGTCCATCGCCTTAACCACTCGGCCACCTCGTCAGTGACTCATGGCGAGTGGAAAGTTTTCCAATAGAAAACCGCTGAGGTTTGATGTCAGTTATTATATAGTAGCAGTTATGAGATAGGTGAAAACATGGCCCTTAATGATAGTGCATCTTCGGAAAGAATAGAATCGACGAGGATGGGATTCGAACCCACGCGTGCAGAGCACAATGGATTAGCAGTCCATCGCCTTAACCACTCGGCCACCTCGTCACTGGGCACATTCAGTGGAATGTTTTCTGACGGAAAGTTATCGAGGTTTCACATTGCTGATTATTTGTGGCAGTTGTGAGATAGGGCATCAAATATCCCAAGCACAATGTGTCAGCAGTCCATCGCCATAACCACTCGGCCACCTCGTCACTGAGTCACAATGAGTGGAAAGTTTTCCAAAGGAAAAGCATTGAGCTTTGACATTACTGATTATCTTTAGCAGTTACGAGGTCAAAATATGCCCCTTAACGATACTGTATCTTTGGAAAGAGATGACACCCTTTGCAAATGCAATCGACGAGGATGGGATTCGAACCCACGCGTGCAGAGCACAATGGATTAGCAGTCCATCGCCTTAACCACTCGGCCACCTCGTCACTGGGCACATTCAGTGGAATGTTTTCTGACGGAAAGTTATCGAGGTTTCACATTGCTGATTATTTGTGGCAGTTGTGAGATAGGGCATCAAATATCCCAAGCACAATGTGTCAGCAGTCCATCGCCATAACCACTCGG
This sequence comes from Alosa pseudoharengus, assembly GCF_046254945.1. NCBI lineage: Eukaryota > Metazoa > Chordata > Actinopteri > Clupeiformes > Clupeidae > Alosa > Alosa pseudoharengus. Next base: position 32,296,572 of record NW_027468640.1, read on the forward strand.
CCACCTCGTCACTGAGTCACAATGAGTGGAAAGTTTTCCAAAGGAAAGGCATTGAGCTTTGACATTACTGATTATCTTTAGCAGTTACGAGGTCAAAATATGCCCCTTAACGATACTGTATCTTTGGAAAGAGATGACACCCTTTGCAAATGCAATCGACGAGGATGGGATTCGAACCCACGCGTGCAGAGCACAATGGATTAGCAGTCCATCGCCTTAACCACTCGGCCACCTCGTCAGTGACTCACGGCGAGTGGAAAGTTTTCCAATAGAAAACCGCTGAGGTTTGATGTCAGTTATTATATAGTAGCAGTTATGAGATAGGTGAAAACATGGCCCTTAATGATAGTGCATCTTCGGAAAGAATAGAATCGACGAGGATGGCATTCGAACCCACGCGTGCAGAGCACAATGGATTAGCAGTCCATCGCCTTAACCACTCGGCCACCTCGTCACTGGGCACATTATGTGGAATGTTTTCTGACGGAAAGTTATCGAGGTTTCACATTGCTGATTATTTGTGGCAGTTGTGAGATAGGGCATCAAATATCCCAAGCACAATGTGTCAGCAGTCCATCGCCATAACCACTCGGCCACCTCGTCACTGAGTCACAATGAGTGGAAAGTTTTCCAAAGGAAAAGCAATGAGCTTTGACATTACTGATTATCTTTAGCAGTTACGAGGTCAAAATATGCCCCTTAACAATACTGTATCTTTGGAAAGAGATGACACTCTTTGCAAATGCAATCGACGAGGATGGGATTCGAACCCACGCGTGCAGAGCACAATGGATTAGCAGTCCATCGCCTTAACCACTCGGCCACCTCGTCAGTGACTCACGGCGAGTGGAAAGTTTTCCAATAGAAAACCGCTGAGGTTTGATGTCAGTTATTATATAGTAGCAGTTATGAGATAGGTGAAAACATGGCCCTTAATGATAGTGCATCTTCGGAAAGAATAGAATCGACGAGGATGGGATTCGAACCCACGCGTGCAGAGCACAATGGATTAGCAGTCCATCGCCTTAACCACTCGGCCACCTCGTCACTGGGCACATTCAGTGGAATGTTTTCTGACGGAAAGTTATCGAGGTTTCACATTGCTGATTATTTGTGGCAGTTGTGAGATAGGGCATCAAATATCCCAAGCACAATGTGTCAGCAGTCCATCGCCATAACCACTCGGCCACCTCGTCACTGAGTCACAATGAGTGGAAAGTTTTCCAAAGGAAAAGCATTGAGCTTTGACATTACTGATTATCTTTAGCAGTTACGAGGTCAAAATACGCCCCTTAACGATACTGTATCTTTGGAAAGAGATGACACCCTTTGCAAATGCAATCGACGAGGATGGGATTCGAACCCACGCGTGCAGAGCACAATGGATTAGCAGTCCATCGCCTTAACCACTCGGCCACCTCGTCACTGGGCACATTCAGTGGAATGTTTTCTGACGGAAAGTTATCGAGGTTTCACATTGCTGATTATTTGTGGCAGTTGTGAGATAGGGCATCAAATATCCCAAGCACAATGTGTCAGCAGTCCATCGCCATAACCACTCGGCCACCTCGTCACTGAGTCACAATGAGTGGAAAGTTTTCCAAAGGAAAGGCATTGAGCTTTGACATTACTGATTATCTTTAGCAGTTACGAGGTCAAAATATGCCCCTTAACGATACTGTATCTTTGGAAAGAGATGACACTCTTTGCAAATGCAATCGACGAGGATGGGATTCGAACCCACGCGTGCAGAGCACAATGGATTAGCAGTCCATCGCCTTAACCACTCGGCCACCTCGTCAGTGACTCACGGCGAGTGGAAAGTTTTCCAATAGAAAACCGCTGAGGTTTGATGTCAGTTATTATATAGTAGCAGTTATGAGATAGGTGAAAACATGGCCCTTAATGATAGTGCATCTTCGGAAAGAATAGAATCGACGAGGATGGGATTCGAACCCACGCGTGCAGAGCACAATGGATTAGCAGTCCATCGCCTTAACCACTCGGCCACCTCGTCACTGGGCACATTCAGTGGAATGTTTTCTGACGGAAAGTTATCGAGGTTTCACATTGCTGATTATTTGTGGCAGTTGTGAGATAGGGCATCAAATATCCCAAGCACAATGTGTCAGCAGTCCATCGCCATAACCACTCGGCCACCTCGTCACTGAGTCACAATGAGTGGAAAGTTTTCCAAAGGAAAAGCATTGAGCTTTGACATTACTGATTATCTTTAGCAGTTACGAGGTCAAAATATGCCCCTTAACGATACTGTATCTTTGGAAAGAGATGACACCCTTTGCAAATGCAATCGACGAGGATGGGATTCGAACCCACGCGTGCAGAGCACAATGGATTAGCAGTCCATCGCCTTAACCACTCGGCCACCTCGTCAGTGACTCACGGCGAGTGGAAAGTTTTCCAATAGAAAACCGCTGAGGTTTGATGTCTGTTATTATATAGTAGCAGTTATGAGATAGGTGAAAACATGGCCCTTAATGATAGTGCATCTTCGGAAAGAATAGAATCGACGAGGATGGGATTCGAACCCACGCGTGCAGAGCACAATGGATTAGCAGTCCATCGCCTTAACCACTCGGCCACCTCGTCACAGGGCACATTATGTGGAATGTTTTCTGACGGAAAGTTATCGAGGTTTCACATTGCTGATTATTTGTGGCAGTTGTGAGATAGGGCATCAAATATCCCAAGCACAATGTGTCAGCAGTCCATCGCCATAACCACTCGGCCACCTCGTCAGTGACTAGTCACAATGAGTGGAAAGTTTTCCAAAGGAAAAGCATTGAGCTTTGACATTACTGATTATCTTTAGCAGTTACGAGGTCAAAATATGCCCCTTAACGATACTGTATCTTTGGAAAGAGATGACACCCTTTGCAAATGCAATCGACGAGGATGGGATTCGAACCCACGCGTGCAGAGCACAATGGATTAGCAGTCCATCGCCTTAACCACTCGGCCACCTCGTCACTGGGCACATTCAGTGGAATGTTTTCTGACGGAAAGTTATCGAGGTTTCACATTGCTGATCATTTGTGGCAGTTGTGAGATAGGGCATCAAATATCCCAAGCACAATGTGTCAGCAGTCCATCGCCATAACCACTCGGCCACCTCGTCACTGAGTCACAATGAGTGGAAAGTTTTCCAAAGGAAAGGCATTGAGCTTTGACATTACTGATTATCTTTAGCAGTTACGAGGTCAAAATATGCCCCTTAACGATACTGTATCTTTGGAAAGAGATGACACCCTTTGCAAATGCAATCGACGAGGATGGGATTCGAACCCACGCGTGCAGAGCACAATGGATTAGCAGTCCATCGCCTTAACCACTCGGCCACCTCGTCAGTGACTCACGGCGAGTGGAAAGTTTTCCAATAGAAAACCGCTGAGGTTTGATGTCAGTTATTATATAGTAGCAGTTATGAGATAGGTGAAAACATGGCCCTTAATGATAGTGCATCTTCGGAAAGAATAGAATCGACGAGGATGGGATTCGAACCCACGCGTGCAGAGCACAATGGATTAGCAGTCCATCGCCTTAACCACTCGGCCACCTCGTTACTGGGCACATTCAGTGGAATGTTTTCTGACGGAAAGTTATCGAGGTTTCACATTGCTGATTATTTGTGGCAGTTGTGAGATAGGGCATCAAATATCCCAAGCACAATGTGTCAGCAGTCCATCGCCATAACCACTCGGCCACCTCGTCACTGAGTCACAATGAGTGGAAAGTTTTCCAAAGGAAAAGCATTGAGCTTTGACATTACTGATTATCTTTAGCAGTTACGAGGTCAAAATATGCCCCTTAACGATACTGTATCTTTGGAAAGAGATGACACTCTTTGCAAATGCAATCGACGAGGATGGGATTCGACCCCACGCGTGCAGAGCACAATGGATTAGCAGTCCATCGCCTTAACCACTCGGCCACCTCGTCAGTGACTCACGGCGAGTGGAAAGTTTTCCAATAGAAAACCGCTGAGGTTTGATGTCAGTTATTATATAGTAGCAGTTATGAGATAGGTGAAAACATGGCCCTTAATGATAGTGCATCTTCGGAAAGAATAGAATCGACGAGGATGGGATTCGAACCCACGCGTGCAGAGCACAATGGATTAGCAGTCCATCGCCTTAACCACTCGGCCACCTCGTCACTGGGCACATTCAGTGGAATGTTTTCTGACGGAAAGTTATCGAGGTTTCACATTGCTGATTATTTGTGGCAGTTGTGAGATAGGGCATCAAATATCCCAAGCACAATGTGTCAGCAGTCCATCGCCATAACCACTCGGCCACCTCGTCACTGAGTCACAATGAGTGGAAAGTTTTCCAAAGGAAAAGCATTGAGCTTTGACATTACTGATTATCTTTAGCAGTTACGAGGTCAAAATATGCCCCTTAACGATACTGTATCTTTGGAAAGAGATGACACCCTTTGCAAATGCAATCGACGAGGATGGGATTCGAACCCACGCGTGCAGAGCACAATGGATTAGCAGTCCATCGCCTTAACCACTCGGCCACCTCGTCAGTGACTCACGGCGAGTGGAAAGTTTTCCAATAGAAAACCGCTGAGGTTTGATGTCAGTTATTATATAGTAGCAGTTATGAGATAGGTGAAAACATGGCCCTTAATGATAGTGCATCTTCGGAAAGAATAGAATCGACGAGGATGGGATTCGAACCCACGCGTGCAGAGCACAATGGATTAGCAGTTCATCGCCTTAACCACTCGGCCACCTCGTCACTGGGCACATTCAGTGGAATGTTTTCTGACGGAAAGTTATCGAGGTTTCACATTGCTGATTATTTGTGGCAGTTGTGAGATAGGGCATCAAATATCCCAAGCACAATGTGTCAGCAGTCCATCGCCATAACCACTCGGCCACCTCGTCACTGAGTCACAATGAGTGGAAAGTTTTCCAAAGGAAAAGCATTGAGCTTTGACATTACTGATTATCTTTAGCAGTTACGAGGTCAAAATATGCCCCTTAACGATACTGTATCTTTGGAAAGAGATGACACCCTTTGCAAATGCAATCGACGAGGATGGGATTCGAACCCACGCGTGCAGAGCACAATGGATTAGCAGTCCATCGCCTTAACCACTCGGCCACCTCGTCACTGGGCACATTCAGTGGAATGTTTTCTGACGGAAAGTTATCGAGGTTTCACATTGCTGATTATTTGTGGCAGTTGTGAGATAGGGCATCAAATATCCCAAGCACAATGTGTCAGCAGTCCATCGCCATAACCACTCGGCCACCTCGTCACTGAGTCACAATGAGTGGAAAGTTTTCCAAAGGAAAGGCATTGAGCTTTGACATTACTGATTATCTTTAGCAGTTACGAGGTCAAAATATGCCCCTTAACGATACTGTATCTTTGGAAAGAGATGACACCCTTTGCAAATGCAATCGACGAGGATGGGATTCGAACCCACGCGTGCAGAGCACAATGGATTAGCAGTCCATCGCCTTAACCACTCGGCCACCTCGTCAGTGACTCACGGCGAGTGGAAAGTTTTCCAATAGAAAACCGCTGAGGTTTGATGTCTGTTATTATATAGTAGCAGTTATGAGATAGGTGAAAACATGGCCCTTAATGATAGTGCATCTTCGGAAAGAATAGAATCGACGAGGATGGGATTCGAACCCACGCGTGCAGAGCACAATGGATTAGCAGTCCATCGCCTTAACCACTCGGCCACCTCGTCACAGGGCACATTATGTGGAATGTTTTCTGACGGAAAGTTATCGAGGTTTCACATTGCTGATTATTTGTGGCAGTTGTGAGATAGGGCATCAAATATCCCAAGCACAATGTGTCAGCAGTCCATCGCCATAACCACTCGGCCACCTCGTCACTGAGTCACAATGAGTGGAAAGTTTTCCAAAGGAAAAGCATTGAGCTTTGACATTACTGATTATCTTTAGCAGTTACGAGGTCAAAATATGCCCCTTAACGATACTGTATCTTTGGAAAGAGATGACACCCTTTGCAAATGCAATCGACGAGGATGGGATTCGAACCCACGCGTGCAGAGCACAATGGATTAGCAGTCCATCGCCTTAACCACTCGGCCACCTCGTCAGTGACTCACGGCGAGTGGAAAGTTTTCCAATAGAAAACCGCTGAGGTTTGATGTCAGTTATTATATAGTAGCAGTTATGAGATAGGTGAAAACATGGCCCTTAATGATAGTGCATCTTCGGAAAGAATAGAATCGACGAGGATGGCATTCGAACCCACGCGTGCAGAGCACAATGGATTAGCAGTCCATCGCCTTAACCACTCGGCCACCTCGTCACTGGGCACATTATGTGGAATGTTTTCTGACGGAAAGTTATCGAGGTTTCACATTGCTGATTATTTGTGGCAGTTGTGAGATAGGGCATCAAATATCCCAAGCACAATGTGTCAGCAGTCCATCGCCATAACCACTCAGCCACCTCGTCACTGAGTCACAATGAGTGGAAAGTTTTCCAAAGGAAAAGCAATGAGCTTTGACATTACTGATTATCTTTAGCAGTTACGAGGTCAAAATATGCCCCTTAACAATACTGTATCTTTGGAAAGAGATGACACTCTTTGCAAATGCAATCGACGAGGATGGGATTCGAACCCACGCGTGCAGAGCACAATGGATTAGCAGTCCATCGCCTTAACCACTCGGCCACCTCGTCAGTGACTCACGGCGAGTGGAAAGTTTTCCAATAGAAAACCGCTGAGGTTTGATGTCAGTTATTATATAGTAGCAGTTATGAGATAGGTGAAAACATGGCCCTTAATGATAGTGCATCTTCGGAAAGAATAGAATCGACGAGGATGGGATTCGAACCCACGCGTGCAGAGCACAATGGATTAGCAGTCCATCGCCTTAACCACTCGGCCACCTCGTCACTGGGCACATTCAGTGGAATGTTTTCTGACGGAAAGTTATCGAGGTTTCACATTGCTGATTATTTGTGGCAGTTGTGAGATAGGGCATCAAATATCCCAAGCACAATGTGTCAGCAGTCCATCGCCATAACCACTCGGCCACCTCGTCACTGAGTCACAATGAGTGGAAAGTTTTCCAAAGGAAAAGCATTGAGCTTTGACATTACTGATTATCTTTAGCAGTTACGAGGTCAAAATACGCCCCTTAACGATACTGTATCTTTGGAAAGAGATGACACCCTTTGCAAATGCAATCGACGAGGATGGGATTCGAACCCACGCGTGCAGAGCACAATGGATTAGCAGTCCATCGCCTTAACCACTCGGCCACCTCGTCACTGGGCACATTCAGTGGAATGTTTTCTGACGGAAAGTTATCGAGGTTTCACATTGCTGATTATTTGTGGCAGTTGTGAGATAGGGCATCAAATATCCCAAGCACAATGTGTCAGCAGTCCATCGCCATAACCACTCGGCCACCTCGTCACTGAGTCACAATGAGTGGAAAGTTTTCCAAAGGAAAGGCATTGAGCTTTGACATTACTGATTATCTTTAGCAGTTACGAGGTCAAAATATGCCCCTTAACGATACTGTATCTTTGGAAAGAGATGACACTCTTTGCAAATGCAATCGACGAGGATGGGATTCGAACCCACGCGTGCAGAGCACAATGGATTAGCAGTCCATCGCCTTAACCACTCGGCCACCTCGTCAGTGACTCACGGCGAGTGGAAAGTTTTCCAATAGAAAACCGCTGAGGTTTGATGTCAGTTATTATATAGTAGCAGTTATGAGATAGGTGAAAACATGGCCCTTAATGATAGTGCATCTTCGGAAAGAATAGAATCGACGAGGATGGGATTCGAACCCACGCGTGCAGAGCACAATGGATTAGCAGTCCATCGCCTTAACCACTCGGCCACCTCGTCACTGGGCACATTCAGTGGAATGTTTTCTGACGGAAAGTTATCGAGGTTTCACATTGCTGATTATTTGTGGCAGTTGTGAGATAGGGCATCAAATATCCCAAGCACAATGTGTCAGCAGTCCATCGCTATAACCACTCGGCCACCTCGTCACTGAGTCACAATGAGTGGAAAGTTTTCCAAAGGAAAAGCAATGAGCTTTGACATTACTGATTATCTTTAGCAGTTACGAGGTCAAAATATGCCCCTTAACAATACTGTATCTTTGGAAAGAGATGACACTCTTTGCAAATGCAATCGACGAGGATGGGATTCGACCCCACGCGTGCAGAGCACAATGGATTAGCAGTCCATCGCCTTAACCACTCGGCCACCTCGCCAGTGACTCACGGCGAGTGGAAAGTTTTCCAATAGAAAACCGCTGAGGTTTGATGTCAGTTATTATATAGTAGCAGTTATGAGATAGGTGAAAACATGGCCCTTAATGATAGTGCATCTTCGGAAAGAATAGAATCGACGAGGATGGGATTCGAACCCACGCGTGCAGAGCACAATGGATTAGCAGTCCATCGCCTTAACCACTCGGCCACCTCGTCACTGGGCACATTCAGTGGTATGTTTTCTGACGGAAAGTTATCGAGGTTTCACATTGCTGATTATTTGTGGCAGTTGTGAGATAGGGCATCAAATATCCCAAGCACAATGTGTCAGCAGTCCATCGCCATAACCACTCGGCCACCTCGTCACTGAGTCACAATGAGTGGAAAGTTTTCCAAAGGAAAAGCATTGAGCTTTGACATTACTGATTATCTTTAGCAGTTACGAGGTCAAAATATGCCCCTTAACGATACTGTATCTTTGGAAAGAGATGACACCCTTTGCAAATGCAATCGACGAGGATGGGATTCGAACCCACGCGTGCAGAGCACAATGGATTAGCAGTCCATCGCCTTAACCACTCGGCCACCTCGTCACTGGGCACATTCAGTGGAATGTTTTCTGACGGAAAGTTATCGAGGTTTCACATTGCTGATTATTTGTGGCAGTTGTGAGATAGGGCATCAAATATCCCAAGCACAATGTGTCAGCAGTCCATCGCCATAACCACTCGGCCACCTCGTCACTGAGTCACAATGAGTGGAAAGTTTTCCAAAGGAAAGGCATTGAGCTTTGACATTACTGATTATCTTTAGCAGTTACGAGGTCAAAATATGCCCCTTAACGATACTGTATCTTTGGAAAGAGATGACACCCTTTGCAAATGCAATCGACGAGGATGGGATTCGAACCCACGCGTGCAGAGCACAATGGATTAGCAGTCCATCGCCTTAACCACTCGGCCACCTCGTCAGTGACTCACGGCGAGTGGAAAGTTTTCCAATAGAAAACCGCTGAGGTTTGATGTCAGTTATTATATAGTAGCAGTTATGAGATAGGTGAAAACATGGCCCTTAATGATAGTGCATCTTCGGAAAGAATAGAATCGACGAGGATGGGATTCGAACCCACGCGTGCAGAGCACAATGGATTAGCAGTCCATCGCCTTAACCACTCGGCCACCTCGTCACTGGGCACATTCAGTGGAATGTTTTCTGACGGAAAGTTATCGAGGTTTCACATTGCTGATTATTTGTGGCAGTTGTGAGATAGGGCATCAAATATCCCAAGCACAATGTGTCAGCAGTCCATCGCCATAACCACTCGGCCACCTCGTCACTGAGTCACAATGAGTGGAAAGTTTTCCAAAGGAAAAGCATTGAGCTTTGACATTACTGATTATCTTTAGCAGTTACGAGGTCAAAATATGCCCCTTAACGATACTGTATCTTTGGAAAGAGATGACACTCTTTGCAAATGCAATCGACGAGGATGGGATTCGACCCCACGCGTGCAGAGCACAATGGATTAGCAGTCCATCGCCTTAACCACTCGGCCACCTCGTCAGTGACTCACGGCGAGTGGAAAGTTTTCCAATAGAAAACCGCTGAGGTTTGATGTCAGTTATTATATAGTAGCAGTTATGAGATAGGTGAAAACATGGCCCTTAATGATAGTGCATCTTCGGAAAGAATAGAATCGACGAGGATGGGATTCGAACCCACGCGTGCAGAGCACAATGGATTAGCAGTCCATCGCCTTAACCACTCGGCCACCTCGTCACTGGGCACATTCAGTGGAATGTTTTCTGACGGAAAGTTATCGAGGTTTCACATTGCTGATTATTTGTGGCAGTTGTGAGATAGGGCATCAAATATCCCAAGCACAATGTGTCAGCAGTCCATCGCCATAACCACTCGGCCACCTCGTCACTGAGTCACAATGAGTGGAAAGTTTTCCAAAGGAAAAGCATTGAGCTTTGACATTACTGATTATCTTTAGCAGTTACGAGGTCAAAATATGCCCCTTAACGATACTGTATCTTTGGAAAGAGATGACACCCTTTGCAAATGCAATCGACGAGGATGGGATTCGAACCCACGCGTGCAGAGCACAATGGATTAGCAGTCCATCGCCTTAACCACTCGGCCACCTCGTCAGTGACTCACGGCGAGTGGAAAGTTTTCCAATAGAAAACCGCTGAGGTTTGATGTCTGTTATTATATAGTAGCAGTTATGAGATAGGTGAAAACATGGCCCTTAATGATAGTGCATCTTCGGAAAGAATAGAATCGACGAGGATGGGATTCGAACCCACGCGTGCAGAGCACAATGGATTAGCAGTCCATCGCCTTAACCACTCGGCCACCTCGTCACAGGGCACATTATGTGGAATGTTTTCTGACGGAAAGTTATCGAGGTTTCACATTGCTGATTATTTGTGGCAGTTGTGAGATAGGGCATCAAATATCCCAAGCACAATGTGTCAGCAGTCCATCGCCATAACCACTCGGCCACCTCGTCACTGAGTCACAATGAGTGGAAAGTTTTCCAAAGGAAAAGCATTGAGCTTTGACATTACTGATTATCTTTAGCAGTTACGAGGTCAAAATATGCCCCTTAACGATACTGTATCTTTGGAAAGAGATGACACCCTTTGCAAATGCAATCGACGAGGATGGGATTCGAACCCACGCGTGCAGAGCACAATGGATTAGCAGTCCATCGCCTTAACCACTCGGCCACCTCGTCACTGGGCACATTCAGTGGAATGTTTTCTGACGGAAAGTTATCGAGGTTTCACATTGCTGATTATTTGTGGCAGTTGTGAGATAGGGCATCAAATATCCCAAGCACAATGTGTCAGCAGTCCATCGCCATAACCACTCGGCCACCTCGTCACTGAGTCACAATGAGTGGAAAGTTTTCCAAAGGAAAGGCATTGAGCTTTGACATTACTGATTATCTTTAGCAGTTACGAGGTCAAAATATGCCCCTTAACGATACTGTATCTTTGGAAAGAGATGACACCCTTTGCAAATGCAATCGACGAGGATGGGATTCGAACCCACGCGTGCAGAGCACAATGGATTAGCAGTCCATCGCCTTAACCACTCGGCCACCTCGTCAGTGACTCACGGCGAGTGGAAAGTTTTCCAATAGAAAACCGCTGAGGTTTGATGTCAGTTATTATATAGTAGCAGTTATGAGATAGGTGAAAACATGGCCCTTAATGATAGTGCATCTTCGGAAAGAATAGAATCGACGAGGATGGGATTCGAACCCACGCGTGCAGAGCACAATGGATTAGCAGTCCATCGCCTTAACCACTCGGCCACCTCGTCACTGGGCACATTCAGTGGAATGTTTTCTGACGGAAAGTTATCGAGGTTTCACATTGCTGATTATTTGTGGCAGTTGTGAGATAGGGCATCAAATATCCCAAGCACAATGTGTCAGCAGTCCATCGCCATAACCACTCGGCCACCTCGTCACTGAGTCACAATGAGTGGAAAGTTTTCCAAAGGAAAAGCATTGAGCTTTGACATTACTGATTATCTTTAGCAGTTACGAGGTCAAAATATGCCCCTTAACGATACTGTATCTTTGGAAAGAGATGACACTCTTTGCAAATGCAATCGACGAGGATGGGATTCGACCCCACGCGTGCAGAGCACAATGGATTAGCAGTCCATCGCCTTAACCACTCGGCCACCTCGTCAGTGACTCACGGCGAGTGGAAAGTTTTCCAATAGAAAACCGCTGAGGTTTGATGTCAGTTATTATATAGTAGCAGTTATGAGATAGGTGAAAACATGGCCCTTAATGATAGTGCATCTTCGGAAAGAATAGAATCGACGAGGATGGGATTCGAACCCACGCGTGCAGAGCACAATGGATTAGCAGTCCATCGCCTTAACCACTCGGCCACCTCGTCACTGGGCACATTCAGTGGAATGTTTTCTGACGGAAAGTTATCGAGGTTTCACATTGCTGATTATTTGTGGCAGTTGTGAGATAGGGCATCAAATATCCCAAGCACAATGTGTCAGCAGTCCATCGCCATAACCACTCGGCCACCTCGTCACTGAGTCACAATGAGTGGAAAGTTTTCCAAATGAAAAGCATTGAGCTTTGACATTACTGATTATCTTTAGCAGTTACGAGGTCAAAATACGCCCCTTAACGATACTGTATCTTTGGAAAGAGATGACACCCTTTGCAAATGCAATCGACGAGGATGGGATTCGAACCCACGCGTGCAGAGCACAATGGATTAGCAGTCCATCGCCTTAACCACTCGGCCACCTCGTCACTGGGCACATTATGTGGAATGTTTTCTGACGGAAAGTTATCGAGGTTTCACATTGCTGATTATTTGTGGCAGTTGTGAGATAGGGCATCAAATATCCCAAGCACAATGTGTCAGCAGTCCATCGCCATAACCACTCGGCCACCTCGTCACTGAGTCACAATGAGTGGAAAGTTTTCCAAAGGAAAAGCATTGAGCTTTGACATTACTGATTATCTTTAGCAGTTACGAGGTCAAAATATGCCCCTTAACGATACTGTATCTTTGGAAAGAGATGACACCCTTTGCAAATGCAATCGACGAGGATGGGATTCGAACCCACGCGTGCAGAGCACAATGGATTAGCAGTCCATCGCCTTAACCACTCGGCCACCTCGTCACTGGGCACATTCAGTGGAATGTTTTCTGACGGAAAGTTATCGAGGTTTCACATTGCTGATTATTTGTGGCAGTTGTGAGATAGGGCATCAAATATCCCAAGCACAATGTGTCAGCAGTCCATCGCCATAACCACTCGGCCACCTCGTCACTGAGTCACAATGAGTGGAAAGTTTTCCAAAGGAAAGGCATTGAGCTTTGACATTACTGATTATCTTTAGCAGTTACGAGGTCAAAATATGCCCCTTAACGATACTGTATCTTTGGAAAGAGATGACACCCTTTGCAAATGCAATCGACGAGGATGGGATTCGAACCCACGCGTGCAGAGCACAATGGATTAGCAGTCCATCGCCTTAACCACTCGGCCACCTCGTCAGTGACTCACGGCGAGTGGAAAGTTTTCCAATAGAAAACCGCTGAGGTTTGATGTCAGTTATTATATAGTAGCAGTTATGAGATAGGTGAAAACATGGCCCTTAATGATAGTGCATCTTCGGAAAGAATAGAATCGACGAGGATGGGATTCGAACCCACGCGTGCAGAGCACAATGGATTAGCAGTCCATCGCCTTAACCACTCGGCCACCTCGTCACTGGGCACATTCAGTGGAATGTTTTCTGACGGAAAGTTATCGAGGTTTCACATTGCTGATTATTTGTGGCAGTTGTGAGATAGGGCATCAAATATCCCAAGCACAATGTGTCAGCAGTCCATCGCCATAACCACTCGGCCACCTCGTCACTGAGTCACAATGAGTGGAAAGTTTTCCAAAGGAAAAGCATTGAGCTTTGACATTACTGATTATCTTTAGCAGTTACGAGGTCAAAATATGCCCCTTAACGATACTGTATCTTTGGAAAGAGATGACACTCTTTGCAAATGCAATCGACGAGGATGGGATTCGACCCCACGCGTGCAGAGCACAATGGATTAGCAGTCCATCGCCTTAACCACTCGGCCACCTCGTCAGTGACTCACGGCGAGTGGAAAGTTTTCCAATAGAAAACCGCTGAGGTTTGATGTCAGTTATTATATAGTAGCAGTTATGAGATAGGTGAAAACATGGCCCTTAATGATAGTGCATCTTCGGAAAGAATAGAATCGACGAGGATGGGATTCGAACCCACGCGTGCAGAGCACAATGGATTAGCAGTCCATCGCCTTAACCACTCGGCCACCTCGTCACTGGGCACATTCAGTGGAATGTTTTCTGACGGAAAGTTATCGAGGTTTCACATTGCTGATTATTTGTGGCAGTTGTGAGATAGGGCATCAAATATCCCAAGCACAATGTGTCAGCAGTCCATCGCCATAACCACTCGGCCACCTCGTCACTGAGTCACAATGAGTGGAAAGTTTTCCAAAGGAAAAGCATTGAGCTTTGACATTACTGATTATCTTTAGCAGTTACGAGGTCAAAATATGCCCCTTAACGATACTGTATCTTTGGAAAGAGATGACACCCTTTGCAAATGCAATCGACGAGGATGGGATTCGAACCCACGCGTGCAGAGCACAATGGATTAGCAGTCCATCGCCTTAACCACTCGGCCACCTCGTCAGTGCCTCACGGCGAGTGGAAAGTTTTCCAATAGAAAACCGCTGAGGTTTGATGTCTGTTATTATATAGTAGCAGTTATGAGATAGGTGAAAACATGGCCCTTAATGATAGTGCATCTTCGGAAAGAACAGAATCGACGAGGATGGGATTCGAACCCACGCGTGCAGAGCACAATGGATTAGCAGTCCATCGCCTTAACCACTCGGCCACCTCGTCACTGGGCACATTATGTGGAATGTTTTCTGACGGAAAGTTATCGAGGTTTCACATTGCTGATTATTTGTGGCAGTTGTGAGATAGGGCATCAAATATCCCAAGCACAATGTGTCAGCAGTCCATCGCCATAACCACTCGGCCACCTCGTCACTGAGTCACAATGAGTGGAAAGTTTTCCAAAGGAAAAGCATTGAGCTTTGACATTACTGATTATCTTTAGCAGTTACGAGATCAAAATATGCCCCTTAACGATACTGTATCTTTGGAAAGAGATGACACCCTTTGCAAATGCAATCGACGAGGATGGGATTCGAACCCACGCGTGCAGAGCACAATGGATTAGCAGTCCATCGCCTTAACCACTCGGCCACCTCGTCAGTGACTCACGGCGAGTGGAAAGTTTTCCAATAGAAAACCGCTGAGGTTTGATGTCAGTTATTATATAGTAGCAGTTATGAGATAGGTGAAAACATGGCCCTTAATGATAGTGCATCTTCGGAAAGAATAGAATCGACGAGGATGGGATTCGAACCCACGCGTGCAGAGCACAATGGATTAGCAGTCCATCGCCTTAACCACTCGGCCACCTCGTCACTGGGCACATTCAGTGGAATGTTTTCTGACGGAAAGTTATCGAGGTTTCACATTGCTGATTATTTGTGGCAGTTGTGAGATAGGGCATCAAATATCCCAAGCACAATGTGTCAGCAGTCCATCGCCATAACCACTCGGCCACCTCGTCACTGAGTCACAATGAGTGGAAAGTTTTCCAAATGAAAAGCATTGAGCTTTGACATTACTGATTATCTTTAGCAGTTACGAGGTCAAAATACGCCCCTTAACGATACTGTATCTTTGGAAAGAGATGACACCCTTTGCAAATGCAATCGACGAGGATGGGATTCGAACCCACGCGTGCAGAGCACAATGGATTAGCAGTCCATCGCCTTAACCACTCGGCCACCTCGTCACTGGGCACATTCAGTGGAATGTTTTCTGACGGAAAGTTATCGAGGTTTCACATTGCTGATTATTTGTGGCAGTTGTGAGATAGGGCATCAAATATCCCAAGCACAATGTGTCAGCAGTCCATCGCCATAACCACTCGGCCACCTCGTCACTGAGTCACAATGAGTGGAAAGTTTTCCAAAGGAAAAGCATTGAGCTTTGACATTACTGATTATCTTTAGCAGTTACGAGGTCAAAATATGCCCCTTAACGATACTGTATCTTTGGAAAGAGATGACACCCTTTGCAAATGCAATCGACGAGGATGGGATTCGAACCCACGCGTGCAGAGCACAATGGATTAGCAGTCCATCGCTTTAACCACTCGGCCACCTCGTCAGTGACTCACGGCGAGTGGAAAGTTTTCCAATAGAAAACCGCTGAGGTTTGATGTCTGTTATTATATAGTAGCAGTTATGAGATAGGTGAAAACATGGCCCTTAATGATAGTGCATCTTCGGAAAGAATAGAATCGACGAGGATGGGATTCGAACCCACGCGTGCAGAGCACAATGGATTAGCAGTCCATCGCCTTAACCACTCGGCCACCTCGTCACTGGGCACATTCAGTGGAATGTTTTCTGACGGAAAGTTATCGAGGTTTCACATTGCTGATTATTTGTGGCAGTTGTGAGATAGGGCATCAAATATCCCAAGCACAATGTGTCAGCAGTCCATCGCCATAACCACTCGGCCACCTCGTCACTGAGTGACAATGAGTGGAAAGTTTTCCAAAGGAAAAGCATTGAGCTTTGACATTACTGATTATCTTTAGCAGTTACGAGGTCAAAATATGCCCCTTAACGATACTGTATCTTTGGAAAGAGATGACACCCTTTGCAAATGCAATCGACGAGGATGGGATTCGAACCCACGCGTGCAGAGCACAATGGATTAGCAGTCCATCGCCTTAACCACTCGGCCACCTCGTCAGTGACTCACGGCGAGTGGAAAGTTTTCCAATAGAAAACCGCTGAGGTTTGATGTCTGTTATTATATAGTAGCAGTTATGAGATAGGTGAAAACATGGCCCTTAATGATAGTGCATCTTCGGAAAGAATAGAATCGACGAGGATGGGATTCGAACCCACGCGTGCAGAGCACAATGGATTAGCAGTCCATCGCCTTAACCACTCGGCCACCTCGTCACTGGGCACATTATGTGGAATGTTTTCTGACGGAAAGTTATCGAGGTTTCACATTGCTGATTATTTGTGGCAGTTGTGAGATAGGGCATCAAATATCCCAAGCACAATGTGTCAGCAGTCCATCGCCATAACCACTCGGCCACCTCGTCACTGAGTCACAATGAGTGGAAAGTTTTCCAAAGGAAAAGCATTGAGCTTTGACATTACTGATTATCTTTAGCAGTTACGAGGTCAAAATATGCCCCTTAACGATACTGTATCTTTGGAAAGAGATGACACCCTTTGCAAATGCAATCGACGAGGATGGGATTCGAACCCACGCGTGCAGAGCACAATGGATTAGCAGTCCATCGCCTTAACCACTCGGCCACCACGTCAGTGACTCACGGCGAGTGGAAAGTTTTCCAATAGAAAACCGCTGAGGTTTGATGTCAGTTATTATATAGTAGCAGTTATGAGATAGGTGAAAACATGGCCCTTAATGATAGTGCATCCTCGGAAAGAATAGAATCGACGAGGATGGGATTCGAACCCACGCGTGCAGAGCACAATGGATTAGCAGTCCATCGCCTTAACCACTCGGCCACCTCGTCACTGGGCACATTATGTGGAATGTTTTCTGACGGAAAGTTATCGAGGTTTCACATTGCTGATTATTTGTGGCAGTTGTGAGATAGGGCATCAAATATCCCAAGCACAATGTGTCAGCAGTCCATCGCCATAACCACTCGGCCACCTCGTCACTGAGTCACAATGAGTGGAAAGTTTTCCAAATGAAAAGCATTGAGCTTTGACATTACTGATTATCTTTAGCAGTTACGAGGTCAAAATACGCCCCTTAACGATACTGTATCTTTGGAAAGAGATGACACCCTTTGCAAATGCAATCGACGAGGATGGGATTCGAACCCACGCGTGCAGAGCACAATGGATTAGCAGTCCATCGCTTTAACCACTCGGCCACCTCGTCAGTGACTCACGGCGAGTGGAAAGTTTTCCAATAGAAAACCGCTGAGGTTTGATGTCTGTTATTATATAGTAGCAGTTATGAGATAGGTGAAAACATGGCCCTTAATGATAGTGCATCTTCGGAAAGAATAGAATCGACGAGGATGGGATTCGAACCCACGCGTGCAGAGCACAATGGATTAGCAGTCCATCGCCTTAACCACTCGGCCACCTCGTCACTGGGCACATTCAGTGGAATGTTTTCTGACGGAAAGTTATCGAGGTTTCACATTGCTGATTATTTGTGGCAGTTGTGAGATAGGGCATCAAATATCCCAAGCACAATGTGTCAGCAGTCCATCGCCATAACCACTCGGCCACCTCGTCACTGAGTGACAATGAGTGGAAAGTTTTCCAAAGGAAAAGCATTGAGCTTTGACATTACTGATTATCTTTAGCAGTTACGAGGTCAAAATATGCCCCTTAACGATACTGTATCTTTGGAAAGAGATGACACCCTTTGCAAATGCAATCGACGAGGATGGGATTCGAACCCACGCGTGCAGAGCACAATGGATTAGCAGTCCATCGCCTTAACCACTCGGCCACCTCGTCAGTGACTCACGGCGAGTGGAAAGTTTTCCAATAGAAAACCGCTGAGGTTTGATGTCTGTTATTATATAGTAGCAGTTATGAGATAGGTGAAAACATGGCCCTTAATGATAGTGCATCTTCGGAAAGAATAGAATCGACGAGGATGGGATTCGAACCCACGCGTGCAGAGCACAATGGATTAGCAGTCCATCGCCTTAACCACTCGGCCACCTCGTCACTGGGCACATTATGTGGAATGTTTTCTGACGGAAAGTTATCGAGGTTTCACATTGCTGATTATTTGTGGCAGTTGTGAGATAGGGCATCAAATATCCCAAGCACAATGTGTCAGCAGTCCATCGCCATAACCACTCGGCCACCTCGTCACTGAGTCACAATGAGTGGAAAGTTTTCCAAAGGAAAAGCATTGAGCTTTGACATTACTGATTATCTTTAGCAGTTACGAGGTCAAAATATGCCCCTTAACGATACTCTATCTTTGGAAAGAGATGACACCCTTTGCAAATGCAATCGACGAGGATGGGATTCGAACCCACGCGTGCAGAGCACAATGGATTAGCAGTCCATCGCCTTAACCACTCGGCCACCACGTCAGTGACTCACGGCGAGTGGAAAGTTTTCCAATAGAAAACCGCTGAGGTTTGATGTCAGTTATTATATAGTAGCAGTTATGAGATAGGTGAAAACATGGCCCTTAATGATAGTGCATCTTCGGAAAGAATAGAATCGACGAGGATGGGATTCGAACCCACGCGTGCAGAGCACAATGGATTAGCAGTCCATCGCCTTAACCACTCGGCCACCTCGTCACTGGGCACATTATGTGGAATGTTTTCTGACGGAAAGTTATCGAGGTTTCACATTGCTGATTATTTGTGGCAGTTGTGAGATAGGGCATCAAATATCCCAAGCACAATGTGTCAGCAGTCCATCGCCATAACCACTCGGCCACCTCGTCACTGAGTCACAATGAGTGGAAAGTTTTCCAAAGGAAAAGCATTGAGCTTTGACATTACTGATTATCTTTAGCAGTTACGAGGTCAAAATACGCCCCTTAACGATACTGTATCTTTGGAAAGAGATGACACCCTTTGCAAATGCAATCGACGAGGATGGGATTCGAACCCACGCGTGCAGAGCACAATGGATTAGCAGTCCATCGCCTTAACCACTCGGCCACCTCGTCAGTGACTCACGGCGAGTGGAAAGTTTTCCAATAGAAAACCGCTGAGGTTTGATGTCAGTTATTATATAGTAGCAGTTATGAGATAGGTGAAAACATGGCCCTTAATGATAGTGCATCTTCGGAAAGAATAGAATCGACGAGGATGGGATTCGAACCCACGCGTGCAGAGCACAATGGATTAGCAGTCCATCGCCTTAACCACTCGGCCACCTCGTCACTGGGCACATTCAGTGGAATGTTTTCTGACGGAAAGTTATCGAGGTTTCACATTGCTGATTATTTGTGGCAGTTGTGAGATAGGGCATCAAATATCCCAAGCACAATGTGTCAGCAGTCCATCGCCATAACCACTCGGCCACCTCGTCACTGAGTCACAATGAGTGGAAAGTTTTCCAAATGAAAAGCATTGAGCTTTGACATTACTGATTATCTTTAGCAGTTACGAGGTCAAAATACGCCCCTTAACGATACTGTATCTTTGGAAAGAGATGACACCCTTTGCAAATGCAATCGACGAGGATGGGATTCGAACCCACGCGTGCAGAGCACAATGGATTAGCAGTCCATCGCCTTAACCACTCGGCCACCTCGTCACTGGGCACATTCAGTGGAATGTTTTCTGACGGAAAGTTATCGAGGTTTCACATTGCTGATTATTTGTGGCAGTTGTGAGATAGGGCATCAAATATCCCAAGCACAATGTGTCAGCAGTCCATCGCCATAACCACTCGGCCACCTCGTCACTGAGTCACAATGAGTGGAAAGTTTTCCAAAGGAAAAGCATTGAGCTTTGACATTACTGATTATCTTTAGCAGTTACGAGGTCAAAATATGCCCCTTAACGATACTGTATCTTTGGAAAGAGATGACACCCTTTGCAAATGCAATCGACGAGGATGGGATTCGAACCCACGCGTGCAGAGCACAATGGATTAGCAGTCCATCGCCTTAACCACTCGGCCACCTCGTCAGTGCCTCACGGCGAGTGGAAAGTTTTCCAATAGAAAACCGCTGAGGTTTGATGTCTGTTATTATATAGTAGCAGTTATGAGATAGGTGAAAACATGGCCCTTAATGATAGTGCATCTTCGGAAAGAACAGAATCGACGAGGATGGGATTCGAACCCACGCGTGCAGAGCACAATGGATTAGCAGTCCATCGCCTTAACCACTCGGCCACCTCGTCACTGGGCACATTATGTGGAATGTTTTCTGACGGAAAGTTATCGAGGTTTCACATTGCTGATTATTTGTGGCAGTTGTGAGATAGGGCATCAAATATCCCAAGCACAATGTGTCAGCAGTCCATCGCCATAACCACTCGGCCACCTCGTCACTGAGTCACAATGAGTGGAAAGTTTTCCAAAGGAAAAGCATTGAGCTTTGACATTACTGATTATCTTTAGCAGTTACGAGGTCAAAATATGCCCCTTAACGATACTGTATCTTTGGAAAGAGATGACACCCTTTGCAAATGCAATCGACGAGGATGGGATTCGAACCCACGCGTGCAGAGCACAATGGATTAGCAGTCCATCGCCTTAACCACTCGGCCACCTCGTCAGTGACTCACGGCGAGTGGAAAGTTTTCCAATAGAAAACCGCTGAGGTTTGATGTCAGTTATTATATAGTAGCAGTTATGAGATAGGTGAAAACATGGCCCTTAATGATAGTGCATCTTCGGAAAGAATAGAATCGACGAGGATGGGATTCGAACCCACGCGTGCAGAGCACAATGGATTAGCAGTCCATCGCCTTAACCACTCGGCCACCTCGTCACTGGGCACATTCAGTGGAATGTTTTCTGACGGAAAGTTATCGAGGTTTCACATTGCTGATTATTTGTGGCAGTTGTGAGATAGGGCATCAAATATCCCAAGCACAATGTGTCAGCAGTCCATCGCCATAACCACTCGGCCACCTCGTCACTGAGTCACAATGAGTGGAAAGTTTTCCAAAGGAAAAGCATTGAGCTTTGACATTACTGATTATCTTTAGCAGTTACGAGGTCAAAATACGCCCCTTAACGATACTGTATCTTTGGAAAGAGATGACACCCTTTGCAAATGCAATCGACGAGGATGGGATTCGAACCCACGCGTGCAGAGCACAATGGATTAGCAGTCCATCGCCTTAACCACTCGGCCACCTCGTCACTGGGCACATTCAGTGGAATGTTTTCTGACGGAAAGTTATCGAGGTTTCACATTGCTGATTATTTGTGGCAGTTGTGAGATAGGGCATCAAATATCCCAAGCACAATGTGTCAGCAGTCCATCGCCATAACCACTCGGCCACCTCGTCACTGAGTCACAATGAGTGGAAAGTTTTCCAAAGGAAAAGCATTGAGCTTTGACATTACTGATTATCTTTAGCAGTTACGAGGTCAAAATATGCCCCTTAACGATACTGTATCTTTGGAAAGAGATGACACCCTTTGCAAATGCAATCGACGAGGATGGGATTCGAACCCACGCGTGCAGAGCACAATGGATTAGCAGTCCATCGCCTTAACCACTCGGCCAAAAATGGGGCAAAAGGGACTGCCCAGGGGGGGGGAAAGAAAAAAAAAGAGAGGAAAGAGGGGGGAAAGAGAGAAAAAGAAAAGGAGAAAAAAGGAGGAAAACGTACACTATATCAATTTGTATCTACTCTCTTATCTTCTCAACATTGTTTACACATAGTTGTGCATTTATTGCAAGGTTTATCATCACTTTAATTTTCATGTCTCTTGCGGGATTCGAACCTCTGCTGTGGCAATATCACTTGCATCTTCGCTTTTTCTCCAGTCTCACAGTGCATTCCGGAAGTACACAGGCAATGCATTTTGGGTAACGTAGTCATTTTTAACACAGGAACTCTTTTCCATACAAACCACCACAGTAGCAACCCTGTGATTATGCAATCATGCACATGAATGCATTTAAAGCACATTCTCTTGTAAATAAACATATTTTGTGATGTAAACAAATCAATATTCAAATAATTAACTCAAAATGTATCATGCTACATTTAAAGCTATAACAGTATTAATATTGTATAACTGTAAACATAAATAACTCATGTTTCCCCTCCTTTTTTTAAGTAAACTCAATTATTTGAGAGACTACATCTGTGTAGCACAAGTGAATAAAACAAATTCCAAATTGAGCAGAGTGTTGGGTTTTGTGAATAAATGTAAAATGATTCTGCAAGTAATTCTGGCTTTAGTTTTAACAATCACATTCAATGGATGACACTCACCGTCCTGGTATTCAAGAGGAAATGAAATAAAAACGTGAAGACTGTTCTTGGCTCAAATAAAATGATTAAACTTTATTCTAACAGACAGACAAACAACAGAGAGACAGACAGAGACGAACAACAGAGAGACAGACAAATGACAGAGAGAGAGAGAGAGAGAGAAGTAATGGTGACAGCAACTATACACTCTTCCTCCAGTCATCCAGGGTCAGTCCTGAGGCTGGACAGTACCACCGCCCCTTCAGCTGGGTGTGTCCAGTCCTTTTATTTTTGTCCTGGCCACACCCCTTACAGGTGTAGTGGTACTTTTCCTTTGTCAGCCTCTTCCGTGGCGGTTCCCCCCTTGACACTAGCTCCTCATCCTCCTGGGCAGCTTTATTCAGCCTCCAGGCACGTTGCCTTGGCTGGGATGGAAGGCACTCTGGAGGAGGTTGCTGCAATGGAGGAGCATAGGTAAATGGAGGAGCATGCGGAAATGGAGGAGCATGAGGAGCATGCGGAAATGGAGGAGCATGAGGAGCATGAGGAAATGGAGGAACATGCGGAAATGGAGGAGCATGCGGAAATGTATAGTGCGGATATGGAGGAGCATGCGGAAATGTAAAGTGCGGGTATGGAGGAGCATGCGGAAATGGAGGAGCATGCTGCAACTGAGGAGCTTGCTGGAATGGAGAAGCTGGCCCAAATTGTGGAGGCAACTGGGGAGGCGGAGATGGCGGAGAGAACACAGGCCTGTTTGCCGCTAGAGTGCGCTGGCGGGGGAAAGCTTCCCCCTCGTGGTTTTCAGGCTCCTCAAATGTCATCGCTTCATGTGTATGTTGCACAGGGGCAGCCGGAAGTGTGTTCATTGCAGGGAGAGGCTCCTTGGCCAGGTGCAGCTGTTTGGGAAGTACAGTGCCTTGCAGCAGCATGTCCCTGCCCTTCCTCTTATCCCTCCTAAGCAGCCTACAAGACAAACAATCATTATTTTATACATGTAAGCCTATCCTCTCTCCCTAAGGTTATTACATATTTTCTAACAAGCATGCAGGTTCATGAGGTTAAATCTTTATATACTGTCTTGACTGTATGGGAAAGGTAAATGAAATAACACATACCATGATGAGACTGTGGTGTTGTTAACCGGCACCAAAACCAGATTCGTCTGGTCCAGGACAACCCTGCTGTCCTCCAGCAGCTGTTTGATGTGGCTGTAGACGCTGACAATGGACTGAGGGATGGGCATGGTTTTCCCCTTTGTGTCCTTTGGCCTGTTGCGTGACTGTTCAAACTCTTTGGCAAGTCTGAGGCAAACACACTCACTGACTCTGTGTACTTCAGGGTCCTGAGCTGCTTGGCCGTGAGTCATGTATAGTCTGGGGGAGAGAAGGATGATATGATCTGGACTGTGAACAAGGATGTAAAGTCATGAAGAACCAAGTGACAATGACAATAGGGGTTGCAATAAAATAATTTACACTTAATAAATACTTTTCACAGTGACACGTGCAGTCTCTTAATCAATAATTTGTATTGAATCCAAAATCATAGCAAATTGTGGTCAAGCACCTCTCTGCCGCCTGCTGTCCAGGAGCAGAGCCACTCGGCTTCCTGGGTGCTCTCCACGGTCCCCCTGACGCGTGTGCTTTTTTCTTAGCCTTCTCGGTGTACCTACACGGTGAGAGACATCCATATGCTTCATTCATTCCATGGAATGTATGTTTAATTTTGGTGTACAGAATTATTACTATTTTGTACCTTGAAGGTTTCTTGTCCATGGCATGGAGAGCTGTGTACAGGTGGACTATGTCCGCCTCCTCCTTGGCTGACAAGGCGGTGATGGTACGATTCAAGCCAACTAGGTAGGCTGCAAGGGCATCAACTGCCTCCCATCCCACAACGCCCCTCGAGTCACATTGGCTGGTCTGAAAAGTGATGAGTGAGAAAAAGAAAAACCAAGCAAATAAATGTACACTCTTGTTTCTAATATGTGAGCAGTGCTGATTTTACATTCAATTGTCTTATTAAAATGTAACCACATTTACTTCAGTTAAATATTGTGTTTTTGAGTAAGGTGTTATAGAAAGAGTTATTGACCTCTGTGACAAGGGGTTCGGGTTCAGTGTCACCGTCCACAGCACTTGGAGGATCACCAGCCCCTATCTCAGCTGACTGGCAGACAATGTCAGGCATGCTGATGGTGTCATCTGGATCATCCTCCTCCTCAAGCACCTGCGAGGGGATTTCAGAGACCTGCGATGGAGCCAGCAGGTCACCTCTGTTGGTCTGGGCCAATAAATATTCCACTGCTATGCGCTCGCCTGTAACCAGTATAAACACAAAGATGAAGAAAGGACATACATACACACATCCATCTCCTACATGAATAGCACAATCTTCGCACCAAGGAAATGCATGTCCTCTGAGTAGGGGGGTGGCTAAGAAAAAGAGGAGGAGGGGATGTAATATTCTGAGCAACCAGTGTTGCTCTGAGATCTCTCTTACCAGTGGGTTTCCCCGGTAGGGTGAACTCTGGCACCAGAGCACAACCATGGACGCGCTGGCTTAAGTTGTTAAGGTGGGACATCAAGCGAACATCAAAGCTTCTTAGGGTTGAGGCCCCCTCTACATCTACTGCCTCCTTGGCCCGGCCCATGTTCCATCTTGATGCCCCCTCCAGCATGTACATTTGCATATGTACAGCATTGCACCGCCAACCTAAGAAACAAAATACTCTGTTCAGTCAACCATTATTGTAAAGTGAATACATATGAATACCCGACAACACATACAATAAAGTATGTCTTGATGCGAAAGTACCTGGAATAAAAGCACATTGGTGTCGGTGAAAACTTTCCAAGGAGGAGGACCCCCTACCACACCTAAGGATGTCCAGCTCTTTGCCGCCCTTCTGGAGTGTCCCCACCTTCGTGTACAGTGCAACACCTGGAGGGTCTTGTAGGCACTCCAGGTGCTTCTGCTGCACTTCCCACACATGGCGCATACGGTCATGGCTCACCAGACGCAGCCCTGTGGTGTCTGTCAGCTCCCACACTGATTCCAGCAGCCCTGAAATCATGCTCCGCATCTCCTCAACTCCACGCGTCCTCCTGCAGTGTCTTTTCAGTTCCCCTGGGCTGATGGTGGCCATGAGCTGTTCTTCAGTGGGAGTATGTCCGCTGTGGCTGCTCTTCCACTCCGCTCTCTTGGCCTCCTTCAGGCGTTGCACATCCTCCTGGTCCCATTCAAAAACGCAGGAGGAAAGCTTGGCACAAAAGGTGCCATAGAGAGGGTGGTGTTCTGTAGTGAGGCCGCAGTTAAAGCGTCTCATGAAATGGAAGCTGTCCAAGCGCACTGCAGACCTCCATGGGTGAAAGAGCTTAGACACTGAAGACACACCTGTAAAAAACAACCATGCATAATAGCATAGACCATGATTAAGTAAATAAATACATTTAATACAAATGGTTCTACAAATGGTTCTAACGGTGTGTGTGTGTGTGTGTGTGTGTGTGTGTGTGAGTGAGTGAGTGAGTGAGTGAGTGAGTGAGTGAGTGAGTGAGTGAGTGAGTGAGTGAGTGAGTGAGTGTGTGTGTGTGTGTGTGTGTGTGTGTGTGTGTGTGTGTGTGAGAGAGAGAGAGAGAGAGAGAGAGCGCAATTTTCATCCACCTGACTGGCTGCAGCAATCCCGGTCAACATAGATGACCTCAGGTTCAGCTTGGCCCGCATTCTTGTACCGAGTGACGATGCCTTGGCACAACTCTTCCAACCCTGCACCTTCACCCGTTGTCAGAACAGAGTTCAACACCTGGCCAAACTCATTGCCAATGTTCGACATCCACGCAGCACTGTCCCCGATACCACCAGCCAGCTTCTTAGTGATCTGTAAAACAAACACAAGCATTACGAAGTAAACCAATTTCCTGTTTTGTTGTAATTATTCATGTTCTATTTTATATACTTTTTTACTGTTGAAACCCTAACCTTCTTTGTTGAATCCATTTTAAGAATGCTACCATAGGTAGACGTGATCACTCCCTTCATCTCATCTACATGGCTGAGGATGTCGTTGGAGTGGACCGTCTCGAACCATTGAGCAAGTGGAAGGGGCCTGAAGGGTGGTGGAGGAGGATATACAGCAGAAGAGGGGACGAAGGTAGCCATCTTCATATGGCGCTCACAGTCTGAGAGATAGCGGATAGTCTGCCGTGCCCACTCCTCGCTGTGAGCTTCCTCGATTGCAGACTGGAGGTAGGAGGAACTGTTACCACTGGTCCTTGGCTTCAGGAAAGTCATACATTTCCTGTCCAGAGCCAGTTGTGTTGTGAGGACAGCGGGGAACAGGCTCCTGTGTGCCACATCCACCTGGGAGAGTATTTCCTGGCTCCATGGGCAGACCGGCTGAGAACATTTACTGCAACGTGGATAGTCCCCTCCCACTAGGTAGTAACGGCTATCCACATCGATCACCTCCCTGACCTTTCTGTATATCCCGGAGCTGTTCATTTTCGAGGAACATTGTGGGCACTTTAGAGGAATCCCCCACATCCTCATTGGTGCCCAGATGAACATTCTCTGCCGGAAGTACCACCCAGGCTCAGGAGGAGATGGTTTGGGCTCCAGTGGAGGGTGAAACCAGCAGGCTTGAACTTTCCGTTTCAGCTGGCCTGTAGGCTCATATAGGCATTTGGCGATCCACACCTGATCTGCTTCCTGGACTACTCTACGAAATTGGTCAGGAAGAAAACCTTTCCAATTAATCGAGGTTGGTTTTGGTTTTGAGGTGTGTGGAGTTGCAGTGTGGTGTGCCGTGGCAGAGCTACTTGAAGGAGGGGCCAGAGACGGCGTTGTCTTTGATGGCAGTACTTTTGTGGTGGTAGTGTGGTGTGGCGTGACAGAACTACTTGAAGGAAGGAGCAGAAGTGGCGTTGCCTTTGATGTTAGTAGTGCATAGTGAACCTGTTGGATATGGTTCAAAAGACCAACAGTACCCTGCACCTTGGCCCCACAGGTGTCACACATCTCCTCCGTATGGTGGTCAGACAGGTGCTCTGAAAATGTGTCTCCCCCCACAAGCTGGTTGCACTTATAGCACTGCACTGATGCTCCTGTGTCTGTGTCTCCTCCCCCTACCTCTGTGTTGTCTTTGACTCCCCCTGCCTCCGTGTCTCCTCTCCATGTCTGTGTGTGGTGTCGGACTCCCCCTGCCTCCGTGTCTCCTCTCCATGTCTGTGTGTGGTGTCGGACTCCCCCTGCCTCCGTGTCTCCTCTCCATGTCTGTGTGTGGTGTCGGACTCCCCCTGCCTCCGTGTCTCCTCTCCATGTCTGTGTGTGGTGTCGGACTCCCCCTGCATCTGTGTCTCCTCTCCATGTCTCGGTGTCTCCTCTAACTGTCTCCATGCCTGTCTCCATGCCTCCTCTCCCTACCTCTGTGTTGTCTTTGACTCCCCCTGCCTCCGTGTCTCCTCTCCATGTCTGTGTGTGGTGTCGGACTCCCCCTGCATCCGTGTCTCCTCTCCCTGCCTGTGTGTGGTGTCGGACTCCCCCTGCATCCGTGTCTCCTCTCCATGTCTCGGTGTCTCCTCTAACTGTCTCCATGCCTGTCTCCATGCCTCCTCTCCCTACCTCTGTGTTGTCTTTGACTCCCCCTGCCTCCGTGTCTCCTCTCCATGTCTGTGTGTGGTGTCGGACTCCCCCTGCATCCGTGTCTCCTCTCCCTGCCTGTGTGTGGTGTCGGACTCCCCCTGCATCCGTGTCTCCTCTCCATGTCTCGGTGTCTCCTCTAACTGTCTCCATGCCTGTCTCCATGCCTCCTCTCCCTACCTCTGTGTTGTCTTTGACTCCCCCTGCCTCCGTGTCTCCTCTCCATGTCTGTGTGTGGTGTCGGACTCCCCCTGCATCCGTGTCTCCTCTCCCTGCCTGTGTGTGGTGTCGGACTCCCCCTGCATCCGTGTCTCCTCTACCTGTCTCCATGCCTGTCTCCATGCCTCCTCTCCCTATCTCCGTGCTGAGTCGGACTCGCCCTGCCTCCGTCTCAACTCCTCCTGCCTCACTGGACCCAACGCCTGATGACTGATCTGTTGGCTGACAAATACAAAAAGAGGGCCATGCTACATGCAACTAAGAATACTACACTACTAGTTTTCCCCAGAATTATACAGATATATATTGTTCATTAAATAAATCCACATGCTACAGTGACTATACAGTGAAACAAAAAAAACACCAAACAATAAATAATTTCACCTACCTTGTGGAACCCACAGGAGCACTGAAGGCTTCTCCCAAACAGATCCTTAGTATGGCTCTGCAGGGGGCAAGCATCAATTCTCTCCAAGGCCTTTTTCCATTTCTTGGCCCCTGGCCGTTTGCCAGTTGAAAAGTGGAATTGGCCCTGTGCATATTTGAAGCAGATGTCCCTCCAATAGCTATCTGGCTTTCCAGTCTTAGTCATCTGCATTAAATATAAAACAGGTTAATGTCGAGCTAGGTTATGTATGTGTGTATGCTACAGACAGACAGACAGAGCGGAGGATATTATGTATGTATGTATAGTGTGTATGTTATGTAGGTAGATAGGTATGTTTTGCATTACTGTTTTATTAATCAATCTTTTCTTACAAAGAAACTGTAGCACAAAGTGCTTCACAAAATAAAAGCAGGCAAAATTAAGTATCATTATTGTTAATAATTAAACTTGGCACAATGAAGCATGTTTAATACATCTGGACACATCTATTTGTTCTGCTCAAACACTATACCACTGCTCTGCTAGCTGAGCTGCTAACACTAGCTAGCAGCTATACCAGGCTCCATTACCGGAGGGGATGAAACTTGCCACAATTATTGAACATGTTAAGGCTTTTCCGGAGAAATAGGCAGAGTTTATACGCTAATAAACAAATAAATAAGTTATTATTGGTCTTCTGATTCTGTCATACACCAATATACCCACGATAGCCACACAGTGCTAGTTTGACCGAGCGAGTACCGCCGGTAACGTTTCTATTTACAGCGACAGTCAGAAGCTCCGTTAACATAGCGGCCACGTAACAAGACAGTTGAAATACAAGTTGAATATCATGTTGACGGGATGGGAAATGAAACCGTTTGTTGTTTTGTTTTTTACGGTGTTGCTTTTATGAGTATTAATCAAGTTTCCAAACCTTTTCTCCGTGTTCTGTGCATAGGTTCTGTGTCGATGCGGTGGAAAAAATGGCCGCCACTCTAAAGCGATAACCTGGCGATAATCCCGCCCCTCTCACATCACGTGACCTATACTGTTCAAATCAGAGTCTATGGTTTGGACCTGGTTCGGACCTGTGTTCGGACCTTGTTTGAAACTCTTTCATCTGGTTAGGAATGTGTTCGGACCTGGTTAGGACCTGTGAGAAATGTTAGGACCTCGGAGGCAGTCCAGAAACTGGCGGGTACGGCCACCTCGTCAGTGACTCACGGCGAGTGGAAAGTTTTCCAATAGAAAACCGCTGAGGTTTGATGTCTGTTATTATATAGTAGCAGTTATGAGATAGGTGAAAACATGGCCCTTAATGATAGTGCATCTTCGGAAAGAATAGAATCGACGAGGATGGGATACGAACCCACGCGTGCAGAGCACAATGGATTAGCAGTCCATCGCCTTAACCACTCGGCCACCTCGTCACTGGGCACATTCAGTGGAATGTTTTCTGACGGAAAGTTATCGAGGTTTCACATTGCTGATTATTTGTGGCAGTTGTGAGATAGGGCATCAAATATCCCAAGCACAATGTGTCAGCAGTCCATCGCCATAACCACTCGGCCACCTCGTCACTGAGTGACAATGAGTGGAAAGTTTTCCAAAGGAAAAGCATTGAGCTTTGACATTACTGATTATCTTTAGCAGTTACGAGGTCAAAATATGCCCCTTAACGATACTGTATCTTTGGAAAGAGATGACACCCTTTGCAAATGCAATCGACGAGGATGGGATTCGAACCCACGCGTGCAGAGCACAATGGATTAGCAGTCCATCGCCTTAACCACTCGGCCACCTCGTCAGTGACTCACGGCGAGTGGAAAGTTTTCCAATAGAAAACCGCTGAGGTTTGATGTCAGTTATTATATAGTAGCAGTTATGAGATAGGTGAAAACATGGCCCTTAATGATAGTGCATCTTCGGAAAGAATAGAATCGACGAGGATGGGATTCGAACCCACGCGTGCAGAGCACAATGGATTAGCAGTCCATCGCCTTAACCACTCGGCCACCTCGTCACTGGGCACATTCAGTGGAATGTTTTCTGACGGAAAGTTATCGAGGTTTCACATTGCTGATTATTTGTGGCAGTTGTGAGATAGGGCATCAAATATCCCAAGCACAATGTGTCAGCAGTCCATCGCCATAACCACTCGGCCACCTCGTCACTGAGTCACAATGAGTGGAAAGTTTTCCAAATGAAAAGCATTGAGCTTTGACATTACTGATTATCTTTAGCAGTTACGAGGTCAAAATACGCCCCTTAACGATACTGTATCTTTGGAAAGAGATGACACCCTTTGCAAATGCAATCGACGAGGATGGGATTCGAACCCACGCGTGCAGAGCACAATGGATTAGCAGTCCATCGCCTTAACCACTCGGCCACCTCGTCACTGGGCACATTCAGTGGAATGTTTTCTGACGGAAAGTTATCGAGGTTTCACATTGCTGATTATTTGTGGCAGTTGTGAGATAGGGCATCAAATATCCCAAGCACAATGTGTCAGCAGTCCATCGCCATAACCACTCGGCCACCTCGTCACTGAGTCACAATGAGTGGAAAGTTTTCCAAAGGAAAAGCATTGAGCTTTGACATTACTGATTATCTTTAGCAGTTACGAGGTCAAAATATGCCCCTTAACGATACTGTATCTTTGGAAAGAGATGACACCCTTTGCAAATGCAATCGACGAGGATGGGATTCGAACCCACGCGTGCAGAGCACAATGGATTAGCAGTCCATCGCCTTAACCACTCGGCCACCTCGTCAGTGACTCACGGCGAGTGGAAAGTTTTCCAATAGAAAACCGCTGAGGTTTGATGTCTGTTATTATATAGTAGCAGTTATGAGATAGGTGAAAACATGGCCCTTAATGATAGTGCATCTTCGGAAAGAATAGAATCGACGAGGATGGGATTCGAACCCACGCGTGCAGAGCACAATGGATTAGCAGTCCATCGCCTTAACCACTCGGCCACCTCGTCACTGGGCACATTCAGTGGAATGTTTTCTGACGGAAAGTTATCGAGGTTTCACATTGCTGATTATTTGTGGCAGTTGTGAGATAGGGCATCAAATATCCCAAGCACAATGTGTCAGCAGTCCATCGCCATAACCACTCGGCCACCTCGTCACTGAGTGACAATGAGTGGAAAGTTTTCCAAAGGAAAAGCATTGAGCTTTGACATTACTGATTATCTTTAGCAGTTACGAGGTCAAAATATGCCCCTTAACGATACTGTATCTTTGGAAAGAGATGACACCCTTTGCAAATGCAATCGACGAGGATGGGATTCGAACCCACGCGTGCAGAGCACAATGGATTAGCAGTCCATCGCCTTAACCACTCGGCCACCTCGTCAGTGACTCACGGCGAGTGGAAAGTTTTCCAATAGAAAACCGCTGAGGTTTGATGTCTGTTATTATATAGTAGCAGTTATGAGATAGGTGAAAACATGGCCCTTAATGATAGTGCATCTTCGGAAAGAATAGAATCGACGAGGATGGGATTCGAACCCACGCGTGCAGAGCACAATGGATTAGCAGTCCATCGCCTTAACCACTCGGCCACCTCGTCAGTGCCTCACGGCGAGTGGAAAGTTTTCCAATAGAAAACCGCTGAGGTTTGATGTCTGTTATTATATAGTAGCAGTTATGAGATAGGTGAAAACATGGCCCTTAATGATAGTGCATCTTCGGAAAGAACAGAATCGACGAGGATGGGATTCGAACCCACGCGTGCAGAGCACAATGGATTAGCAGTCCATCGCCTTAACCACTCGGCCACCTCGTCACTGGGCAGACTATGTGGAATGTTTTCTGACGGAAAGTTATCGAGGTTTCACATTGCTGATTATTTGTGGCAGTTGTGAGATAGGGCATCAAATATCCCAAGCACAATGTGTCAGCAGTCCATCGCCATAACCACTCGGCCACCTCGTCACTGAGTCACAATGAGTGGAAAGTTTTCCAAAGGAAAAGCATTGAGCTTTGACATTACTGATTATCTTTAGCAGTTACGAGGTCAAAATATGCCCCTTAACGATACTGTATCTTTGGAAAGAGATGACACCCTTTGCAAATGCAATCGACGAGGATGGGATTCGAACCCACGCGTGCAGAGCACAATGGATTAGCAGTCCATCGCCTTAACCACTCGGCCACCTCGTCAGTGACTCACGGCGAGTGGAAAGTTTTCCAATAGAAAACCGCTGAGGTTTGATGTCTGTTATTATATAGTAGCAGTTATGAGATAGGTGAAAACATGGCCCTTAATGATAGTGCATCTTCGGAAAGAATAGAATCGACGAGGATGGGATTCGAACCCACGCGTGCAGAGCACAATGGATTAGCAGTCCATCGCCTTAACCACTCGGCCACCTCGTCAGTGCCTCACGGCGAGTGGAAAGTTTTCCAATAGAAAACCGCTGAGGTTTGATGTCTGTTATTATATAGTAGCAGTTATGAGATAGGTGAAAACATGGCCCTTAATGATAGTGCATCTTCGGAAAGAACAGAATCGACGAGGATGGGATTCGAACCCACGCGTGCAGAGCACAATGGATTAGCAGTCCATCGCCTTAACCACTCGGCCACCTCGTCACTGGGCACACTATGTGGAATGTTTTCTGACGGAAAGTTATCGAGGTTTCACATTGCTGATTATTTGTGGCAGTTGTGAGATAGGGCATCAAATATCCCAAGCACAATGTGTCAGCAGTCCATCGCCATAACCACTCGGCCACCTCGTCACTGAGTCACAATGAGTGGAAAGTTTTCCAAAGGAAAAGCATTGAGCTTTGACATTACTGATTATCTTTAGCAGTTACGAGGTCAAAATATGCCCCTTAACGATACTGTATCTTTGGAAAGAGATGACACCCTTTGCAAATGCAATCGACGAGGATGGGATTCGAACCCACGCGTGCAGAGCACAATGGATTAGCAGTCCATCGCCTTAACCACTCGGCCACCTCGTCAGTGACTCACGGCGAGTGGAAAGTTTTCCAATAGAAAACCGCTGAGGTTTGATGTCAGTTATTATATAGTAGCAGTTATGAGATAGGTGAAAACATGGCCCTTAATGATAGTGCATCTTCGGAAAGAATAGAATCGACGAGGATGGGATTCGAACCCACGCGTGCAGAGCACAATGGATTAGCAGTCCATCGCCTTAACCACTCGGCCACCTCGTCACTGGGCACATTCAGTGGAATGTTTTCTGACGGAAAGTTATCGAGGTTTCACATTGCTGATTATTTGTGGCAGTTGTGAGATAGGGCATCAAATATCCCAAGCACAATGTGTCAGCAGTCCATCGCCATAACCACTCGGCCACCTCGTCACTGAGTCACAATGAGTGGAAAGTTTTCCAAATGAAAAGCATTGAGCTTTGACATTACTGATTATCTTTAGCAGTTACGAGGTCAAAATACGCCCCTTAACGATACTGTATCTTTGGAAAGAGATGACACCCTTTGCAAATGCAATCGACGAGGATGGGATTCGAACCCACGCGTGCAGAGCACAATGGATTAGCAGTCCATCGCCTTAACCACTCGGCCACCTCGTCACTGGGCACATTCAGTGGAATGTTTTCTGACGGAAAGTTATCGAGGTTTCACATTGCTGATTATTTGTGGCAGTTGTGAGATAGGGCATCAAATATCCCAAGCACAATGTGTCAGCAGTCCATCGCCATAACCACTCGGCCACCTCGTCACTGAGTCACAATGAGTGGAAAGTTTTCCAAAGGAAAAGCATTGAGCTTTGACATTACTGATTATCTTTAGCAGTTACGAGGTCAAAATATGCCCCTTAACGATACTGTATCTTTGGAAAGAGATGACACCCTTTGCAAATGCAATCGACGAGGATGGGATTCGAACCCACGCGTGCAGAGCACAATGGATTAGCAGTCCATCGCCTTAACCACTCGGCCACCACGTCAGTGACTCACGGCGAGTGGAAAGTTTTCCAATAGAAAACCGCTGAGGTTTGATGTCAGTTATTATATAGTAGCAGTTATGAGATAGGTGAAAACATGGCCCTTAATGATAGTGCATCTTCGGAAAGAATAGAATCGACGAGGATGGGATTCGAACCCACGCGTGCAGAGCACAATGGATTAGCAGTCCATCGCCTTAACCACTCGGCCACCTCGTCACTGGGCACATTATGTGGAATGTTTTCTGACGGAAAGTTATCGAGGTTTCACATTGCTGATTATTTGTGGCAGTTGTGAGATAGGGCATCAAATATCCCAAGCACAATGTGTCAGCAGTCCATCGCCATAACCACTCGGCCACCTCGTCACTGAGTCACAATGAGTGGAAAGTTTTCCAAAGGAAAAGCATTGAGCTTTGACATTACTGATTATCTTTAGCAGTTACGAGGTCAAAATACGCCCCTTAACGATACTGTATCTTTGGAAAGAGATGACACCCTTTGCAAATGCAATCGACGAGGATGGGATTCGAACCCACGCGTGCAGAGCACAATGGATTAGCAGTCCATCGCCTTAACCACTCGGCCACCTCGTCACTGGGCACATTCAGTGGAATGTTTTCTGACGGAAAGTTATCGAGGTTTCACATTGCTGATTATTTGTGGCAGTTGTGAGATAGGGCATCAAATATCCCAAGCACAATGTGTCAGCAGTCCATCGCCATAACCACTCGGCCACCTCGTCACTGAGTCACAATGAGTGGAAAGTTTTCCAAATGAAAAGCATTGAGCTTTGACATTACTGATTATCTTTAGCAGTTACGAGGTCAAAATACGCCCCTTAACGATACTGTATCTTTGGAAAGAGATGACACCCTTTGCAAATGCAATCGACGAGGATGGGATTCGAACCCACGCGTGCAGAGCACAATGGATTAGCAGTCCATCGCCTTAACCACTCGGCCACCTCGTCACTGGGCACATTCAGTGGAATGTTTTCTGACGGAAAGTTATCGAGGTTTCACATTGCTGATTATTTGTGGCAGTTGTGAGATAGGGCATCAAATATCCCAAGCACAATGTGTCAGCAGTCCATCGCCATAACCACTCGGCCACCTCGTCACTGAGTCACAATGAGTGGAAAGTTTTCCAAAGGAAAAGCATTGAGCTTTGACATTACTGATTATCTTTAGCAGTTACGAGGTCAAAATATGCCCCTTAACGATACTGTATCTTTGGAAAGAGATGACACCCTTTGCAAATGCAATCGACGAGGATGGGATTCGAACCCACGCGTGCAGAACACAATGGATTAGCAGTCCATCGCCTTAACCACTCGGCCACCTCGTCAGTGCCTCACGGCGAGTGGAAAGTTTTCCAATAGAAAACCGCTAAGGTTTGATGTCTGTTATTATATAGTAGCAGTTATGAGATAGGTGAAAACATGGCCCTTAATGATAGTGCATCTTCGGAAAGAACAGAATCGACGAGGATGGGATTCGAACCCACGCGTGCAGAGCACAATGGATTAGCAGTCCATCGCCTTAACCACTCGGCCACCTCGTCACTGGGCACATTATGTGGAATGTTTTCTGACGGAAAGTTATCGAGGTTTCACATTGCTGATTATTTGTGGCAGTTGTGAGATAGGGCATCAAATATCCCAAGCACAATGTGTCAGCAGTCCATCGCCATAACCACTCGGCCACCTCGTCACTGAGTCACAATGAGTGGAAAGTTTTCCAAAGGAAAAGCATTGAGCTTTGACATTACTGATTATCTTTAGCAGTTACGAGGTCAAAATATGCCCCTTAACGATACTGTATCTTTGGAAAGAGATGACACCCTTTGCAAATGCAATCGACGAGGATGGGATTCGAACCCACGCGTGCAGAGCACAATGGATTAGCAGTCCATCGCCTTAACCACTCGGCCACCTCGTCAGTGACTCACGGCGAGTGGAAAGTTTTCCAATAGAAAACCGCTGAGGTTTGATGTCAGTTATTATATAGTAGCAGTTATGAGATAGGTGAAAACATGGCCCTTAATGATAGTGCATCTTCGGAAAGAATAGAATCGACGAGGATGGGATTCGAACCCACGCGTGCAGAGCACAATGGATTAGCAGTCCATCGCCTTAACCACTCGGCCACCTCGTCACTGGGCACATTCAGTGGAATGTTTTCTGACGGAAAGTTATCGAGGTTTCACATTGCTGATTATTTGTGGCAGTTGTGAGATAGGGCATCAAATATCCCAAGCACAATGTGTCAGCAGTCCATCGCCATAACCACTCGGCCACCTCGTCACTGAGTCACAATGAGTGGAAAGTTTTCCAAATGAAAAGCATTGAGCTTTGACATTACTGATTATCTTTAGCAGTTACGAGGTCAAAATACGCCCCTTAACGATACTGTATCTTTGGAAAGAGATGACACCCTTTGCAAATGCAATCGACGAGGATGGGATTCGAACCCACGCGTGCAGAGCACAATGGATTAGCAGTCCATCGCCTTAACCACTCGGCCACCTCGTCACTGGGCACATTCAGTGGAATGTTTTCTGACGGAAAGTTATCGAGGTTTCACATTGCTGATTATTTGTGGCAGTTGTGAGATAGGGCATCAAATATCCCAAGCACAATGTGTCAGCAGTCCATCGCCATAACCACTCGGCCACCTCGTCACTGAGTCACAATGAGTGGAAAGTTTTCCAAAGGAAAAGCATTGAGCTTTGACATTACTGATTATCTTTAGCAGTTACGAGGTCAAAATATGCCCCTTAACGATACTGTATCTTTGGAAAGAGATGACACCCTTTGCAAATGCAATCGACGAGGATGGGATTCGAACCCACGCGTGCAGAGCACAATGGATTAGCAGTCCATCGCCTTAACCACTCGGCCACCTCGTCAGTGACTCACGGCGAGTGGAAAGTTTTCCAATAGAAAACCGCTGAGGTTTGATGTCTGTTATTATATAGTAGCAGTTATGAGATAGGTGAAAACATGGCCCTTAATGATAGTGCATCTTCGGAAAGAATAGAATCGACGAGGATGGGATTCGAACCCACGCGTGCAGAGCACAATGGATTAGCAGTCCATCGCCTTAACCACTCGGCCACCTCGTCACTGGGCACATTCAGTGGAATGTTTTCTGACGGAAAGTTATCGAGGTTTCACATTGCTGATTATTTGTGGCAGTTGTGAGATAGGGCATCAAATATCCCAAGCACAATGTGTCAGCAGTCCATCGCCATAACCACTCGGCCACCTCGTCACTGAGTGACAATGAGTGGAAAGTTTTCCAAAGGAAAAGCATTGAGCTTTGACATTACTGATTATCTTTAGCAGTTACGAGGTCAAAATATGCCCCTTAACGATACTGTATCTTTGGAAAGAGATGACACCCTTTGCAAATGCAATCGACGAGGATGGGATTCGAACCCACGCGTGCAGAGCACAATGGATTAGCAGTCCATCGCCTTAACCACTCGGCCACCTCGTCAGTGACTCACGGCGAGTGGAAAGTTTTCCAATAGAAAACCGCTGAGGTTTGATGTCTGTTATTATATAGTAGCAGTTATGAGATAGGTGAAAACATGGCCCTTAATGATAGTGCATCTTCGGAAAGAATAGAATCGACGAGGATGGGATTCGAACCCACGCGTGCAGAGCACAATGGATTAGCAGTCCATCGCCTTAACCACTCGGCCACCTCGTCACTGGGCACATTCAGTGGAATGTTTTCTGACGGAAAGTTATCGAGGTTTCACATTGCTGATTATTTGTGGCAGTTGTGAGATAGGGCATCAAATATCCCAAGCACAATGTGTCAGCAGTCCATCGCCATAACCACTCGGCCACCTCGTCACTGAGTCACAATGAGTGGAAAGTTTTCCAAAGGAAAAGCATTGAGCTTTGACATTACTGATTATCTTTAGCAGTTACGAGGTCAAAATATGCCCCTTAACGATACTGTATCTTTGGAAAGAGATGACACCCTTTGCAAATGCAATCGACGAGGATGGGATTCGAACCCACGCGTGCAGAGCACAATGGATTAGCAGTCCATCGCCTTAACCACTCGGCCACCACGTCAGTGACTCACGGCGAGTGGAACGTTTTCCAATAGAAAACCGCTGAGGTTTGATGTCAGTTATTATATAGTAGCAGTTATGAGATAGGTGAAAACATGGCCCTTAATGATAGTGCATCTTCGGAAAGAATAGAATCGACGAGGATGGGATTCGAACCCACGCGTGCAGAGCACAATGGATTAGCAGTCCATCGCCTTAACCACTCGGCCACCTCGTCACTGGGCACATTATGTGGAATGTTTTCTGACGGAAAGTTATCGAGGTTTCACATTGCTGATTATTTGTGGCAGTTGTGAGATAGGGCATCAAATATCCCAAGCACAATGTGTCAGCAGTCCATCGCCATAACCACTCGGCCACCTCGTCACTGAGTCACAATGAGTGGAAAGTTTTCCAAAGGAAAAGCATTGAGCTTTGACATTACTGATTATCTTTAGCAGTTACGAGGTCAAAATACGCCCCTTAACGATACTGTATCTTTGGAAAGAGATGACACCCTTTGCAAATGCAATCGACGAGGATGGGATTCGAACCCACGCGTGCAGAGCACAATGGATTAGCAGTCCATCGCCTTAACCACTCGGCCACCTCGTCACTGGGCACATTCAGTGGAATGTTTTCTGACGGAAAGTTATCGAGGTTTCACATTGCTGATTATTTGTGGCAGTTGTGAGATAGGGCATCAAATATCCCAAGCACAATGTGTCAGCAGTCCATCGCCATAACCACTCGGCCACCTCGTCACTGAGTCACAATGAGTGGAAAGTTTTCCAAAGGAAAAGCATTGAGCTTTGACATTACTGATTATCTTTAGCAGTTACGAGGTCAAAATATGCCCCTTAACGATACTGTATCTTTGGAAAGAGATGACACCCTTTGCAAATGCAATCGACGAGGATGGGATTCGAACCCACGCGTGCAGAGCACAATGGATTAGCAGTCCATCGCCTTAACCACTCGGCCACCTCGTCACTGGGCACATTCAGTGGAATGTTTTCTGACGGAAAGTTATCGAGGTTTCACATTGCTGATTATTTGTGGCAGTTGTGAGATAGGGCATCAAATATCCCAAGCACAATGTGTCAGCAGTCCATCGCCATAACCACTCGGCCACCTCGTCACTGAGTCACAATGAGTGGAAAGTTTTCCAAATGAAAAGCATTGAGCTTTGACATTACTGATTATCTTTAGCAGTTACGAGGTCAAAATACGCCCCTTAACGATACTGTATCTTTGGAAAGAGATGACACCCTTTGCAAATGCAATCGACGAGGATGGGATTCGAACCCACGCGTGCAGAGCACAATGGATTAGCAGTCCATCGCCTTAACCACTCGGCCACCTCGTCACTGGGCACATTCAGTGGAATGTTTTCTGACGGAAAGTTATCGAGGTTTCACATTGCTGATTATTTGTGGCAGTTGTGAGATAGGGCATCAAATATCCCAAGCACAATGTGTCAGCAGTCCATCGCCATAACCACTCGGCCACCTCGTCACTGAGTCACAATGAGTGGAAAGTTTTCCAAAGGAAAAGCATTGAGCTTTGACATTACTGATTATCTTTAGCAGTTACGAGGTCAAAATATGCCCCTTAACGATACTGTATCTTTGGAAAGAGATGACACCCTTTGCAAATGCAATCGACGAGGATGGGATTCGAACCCACGCGTGCAGAACACAATGGATTAGCAGTCCATCGCCTTAACCACTCGGCCACCTCGTCAGTGCCTCATGGCGAGTGGAAAGTTTTCCAATAGAAAACCGCTAAGGTTTGATGTCTGTTATTATATAGTAGCAGTTATGAGATAGGTGAAAACATGGCCCTTAATGATAGTGCATCTTCGGAAAGAACAGAATCGACGAGGATGGGATTCGAACCCACGCGTGCAGAGCACAATGGATTAGCAGTCCATCGCCTTAACCACTCGGCCACCTCGTCACTGGGCACATTATGTGGAATGTTTTCTGACGGAAAGTTATCGAGGTTTCACATTGCTGATTATTTGTGGCAGTTGTGAGATAGGGCATCAAATATCCCAAGCACAATGTGTCAGCAGTCCATCGCCATAACCACTCGGCCACCTCGTCACTGAGTCACAATGAGTGGAAAGTTTTCCAAAGGAAAAGCATTGAGCTTTGACATTACTGATTATCTTTAGCAGTTACGAGGTCAAAATATGCCCCTTAACGATACTGTATCTTTGGAAAGAGATGACACCCTTTGCAAATGCAATCGACGAGGATGGGATTCGAACCCACGCGTGCAGAGCACAATGGATTAGCAGTCCATCGCCTTAACCACTCGGCCACCTCGTCAGTGACTCACGGCGAGTGGAAAGTTTTCCAATAGAAAACCGCTGAGGTTTGATGTCAGTTATTATATAGTAGCAGTTATGAGATAGGTGAAAACATGGCCCTTAATGATAGTGCATCTTCGGAAAGAATAGAATCGACGAGGATGGGATTCGAACCCACGCGTGCAGAGCACAATGGATTAGCAGTCCATCGCCTTAACCACTCGGCCACCTCGTCACTGGGCACATTCAGTGGAATGTTTTCTGACGGAAAGTTATCGAGGTTTCACATTGCTGATTATTTGTGGCAGTTGTGAGATAGGGCATCAAATATCCCAAGCACAATGTGTCAGCAGTCCATCGCCATAACCACTCGGCCACCTCGTCACTGAGTCACAATGAGTGGAAAGTTTTCCAAATGAAAAGCATTGAGCTTTGACATTACTGATTATCTTTAGCAGTTACGAGGTCAAAATACGCCCCTTAACGATACTGTATCTTTGGAAAGAGATGACACCCTTTGCAAATGCAATCGACGAGGATGGGATTCGAACCCACGCGTGCAGAGCACAATGGATTAGCAGTCCATCGCCTTAACCACTCGGCCACCTCGTCACTGGGCACATTCAGTGGAATGTTTTCTGACGGAAAGTTATCGAGGTTTCACATTGCTGATTATTTGTGGCAGTTGTGAGATAGGGCATCAAATATCCCAAGCACAATGTGTCAGCAGTC
Organism: Alosa pseudoharengus; assembly: GCF_046254945.1. Classification (NCBI taxonomy): domain Eukaryota; kingdom Metazoa; phylum Chordata; class Actinopteri; order Clupeiformes; family Clupeidae; genus Alosa; species Alosa pseudoharengus. The sequence continues at coordinate 32,338,756 of NW_027468640.1, forward strand.
CATCGCCATAACCACTCGGCCACCTCGTCACTGAGTCACAATGAGTGGAAAGTTTTCCAAAGGAAAAGCATTGAGCTTTGACATTACTGATTATCTTTAGCAGTTACGAGGTCAAAATATGCCCCTTAACGATACTGTATCTTTGGAAAGAGATGACACCCTTTGCAAATGCAATCGACGAGGATGGGATTCGAACCCACGCGTGCAGAGCACAATGGATTAGCAGTCCATCGCCTTAACCACTCGGCCACCTCGTCAGTGACTCACGGCGAGTGGAAAGTTTTCCAATAGAAAACCGCTGAGGTTTGATGTCTGTTATTATATAGTAGCAGTTATGAGATAGGTGAAAACATGGCCCTTAATGATAGTGCATCTTCGGAAAGAATAGAATCGACGAGGATGGGATTCGAACCCACGCGTGCAGAGCACAATGGATTAGCAGTCCATCGCCTTAACCACTCGGCCACCTCGTCACTGGGCACATTCAGTGGAATGTTTTCTGACGGAAAGTTATCGAGGTTTCACATTGCTGATTATTTGTGGCAGTTGTGAGATAGGGCATCAAATATCCCAAGCACAATGTGTCAGCAGTCCATCGCCATAACCACTCGGCCACCTCGTCACTGAGTGACAATGAGTGGAAAGTTTTCCAAAGGAAAAGCATTGAGCTTTGACATTACTGATTATCTTTAGCAGTTACGAGGTCAAAATATGCCCCTTAACGATACTGTATCTTTGGAAAGAGATGACACCCTTTGCAAATGCAATCGACGAGGATGGGATTCGAACCCACGCGTGCAGAGCACAATGGATTAGCAGTCCATCGCCTTAACCACTCGGCCACCTCGTCAGTGACTCACGGCGAGTGGAAAGTTTTCCAATAGAAAACCGCTGAGGTTTGATGTCTGTTATTATATAGTAGCAGTTATGAGATAGGTGAAAACATGGCCCTTAATGATAGTGCATCTTCGGAAAGAATAGAATCGACGAGGATGGGATTCGAACCCACGCGTGCAGAGCACAATGGATTAGCAGTCCATCGCCTTAACCACTCGGCCACCTCGTCACTGGGCACATTATGTGGAATGTTTTCTGACGGAAAGTTATCGAGGTTTCACATTGCTGATTATTTGTGGCAGTTGTGAGATAGGGCATCAAATATCCCAAGCACAATGTGTCAGCAGTCCATCGCCATAACCACTCGGCCACCTCGTCACTGAGTCACAATGAGTGGAAAGTTTTCCAAAGGAAAAGCATTGAGCTTTGACATTACTGATTATCTTTAGCAGTTACGAGGTCAAAATATGCCCCTTAACGATACTGTATCTTTGGAAAGAGATGACACCCTTTGCAAATGCAATCGACGAGGATGGGATTCGAACCCACGCGTGCAGAGCACAATGGATTAGCAGTCCATCGCCTTAACCACTCGGCCACCACGTCAGTGACTCACGGCGAGTGGAACGTTTTCCAATAGAAAACCGCTGAGGTTTGATGTCAGTTATTATATAGTAGCAGTTATGAGATAGGTGAAAACATGGCCCTTAATGATAGTGCATCTTCGGAAAGAATAGAATCGACGAGGATGGGATTCGAACCCACGCGTGCAGAGCACAATGGATTAGCAGTCCATCGCCTTAACCACTCGGCCACCTCGTCACTGGGCACATTATGTGGAATGTTTTCTGACGGAAAGTTATCGAGGTTTCACATTGCTGATTATTTGTGGCAGTTGTGAGATAGGGCATCAAATATCCCAAGCACAATGTGTCAGCAGTCCATCGCCATAACCACTCGGCCACCTCGTCACTGAGTCACAATGAGTGGAAAGTTTTCCAAATGAAAAGCATTGAGCTTTGACATTACTGATTATCTTTAGCAGTTACGAGGTCAAAATACGCCCCTTAACGATACTGTATCTTTGGAAAGAGATGACACCCTTTGCAAATGCAATCGACGAGGATGGGATTCGAACCCACGCGTGCAGAGCACAATGGATTAGCAGTCCATCGCCTTAACCACTCGGCCACCTCGTCACTGGGCACATTCAGTGGAATGTTTTCTGACGGAAAGTTATCGAGGTTTCACATTGCTGATTATTTGTGGCAGTTGTGAGATAGGGCATCAAATATCCCAAGCACAATGTGTCAGCAGTCCATCGCCATAACCACTCGGCCACCTCGTCACTGAGTCACAATGAGTGGAAAGTTTTCCAAAGGAAAGGCATTGAGCTTTGACATTACTGATTATCTTTAGCAGTTACGAGGTCAAAATATGCCCCTTAACGATACTGTATCTTTGGAAAGAGATGACACTCTTTGCAAATGCAATCGACGAGGATGGGATTCGAACCCACGCGTGCAGAGCACAATGGATTAGCAGTCCATCGCCTTAACCACTCGGCCACCTCGTCACTGACTCACGGCGAGTGGAAAGTTTTCCAATAGAAAACCGCTGAGGTTTGATGTCAGTTATTATATAGTAGCAGTTATGAGATAGGTGAAAAGATGGCCCTTAATGATAGTGCATCTTCGGAAAGAATAGAATCGACGAGGAAGGGATTCGAACCCACGCGTGCAGAGCACAATGGATTAGCAGTCCATCGCCTTAACCACTCGGCCACCTCGTCACTGGACACATTCAAGTGGAATGTTTTCTGACGGAAAGTTATCGAGGTTTCACATTGCTGATTATTTGTGGCAGTTGTGAGATAGGGCATCAAATATCCCAAGCACAATGTGTCAGCAGTCCATCGCCATAACCACTCGGCCACCTCGTCACTGAGTCACAATGAGTGGAAAGTTTTCCAAAGGAAAAGCAATGAGCTTTGACATTACTGATTATCTTTAGCAGTTACGAGGTCAAAATATGCCCCTTAACGATACTGTATCTTTGGAAAGAGATGACACTCTTTGCAAATGCAATCGACGAGGATGGGATTCGAACCCACGCGTGCAGAGCACAATGGATTAGCAGTCCATCGCCTTAACCACTCGGCCACCTCGTCAGTGACTCACGGCGAGTGGAAAGTTTTCCAATAGAAAACCGCTGAGGTTTGATGTCAGTTATTATATAGTAGCAGTTATGAGATAGGTGAAAACATGGCCCTTAATGATAGTGCATCTTCGGAAAGAATAGAATCGACGAGGATGGGATTCGAACCCACGCGTGCAGAGCACAATGGATTAGCAGTCCATCGCCTTAACCACTCGGCCACCTCGTCACTGGGCACATTATGTGGAATGTTTTCTGACGGAAAGTTATCGAGGTTTCACATTGCTGATTATTTGTGGCAGTTGTGAGATAGGGCATCAAATATCCCAAGCACAATGTGTCAGCAGTCCATCGCCATAACCACTCGGCCACCTCGTCACTGAGTCACAATGAGTGGAAAGTTTTCCAAAGGAAAAGCATTGAGCTTTGACATTACTGATTATCTTTAGCAGTTATGAGGTCAAAATACGCCCCTTAACGATACTGTATCTTTGGAAAGAGATGACACCCTTTGCAAATGCAATCGACGAGGATGGGATTCGAACCCACGCGTGCAGAGCACAATGGATTAGCAGTCCATCGCCTTAACCACTCGGCCACCTCGTCACTGGGCACATTCAGTGGAATGTTTTCTGACGGAAAGTTATCGAGGTTTCACATTGCTGATTATTTGTGGCAGTTGTGAGATAGGGCATCAAATATCCCAAGCACAATGTGTCAGCAGTCCATCGCCATAACCACTCGGCCACCTCGTCACTGAGTCACAATGAGTGGAAAGTTTTCCAAAGGAAAGGCATTGAGCTTTGACATTACTGATTATCTTTAGCAGTTACGAGGTCAAAATATGCCCCTTAACGATACTGTATCTTTGGAAAGAGATGACACTCTTTGCAAATGCAATCGACGAGGATGGGATTCGAACCCACGCGTGCAGAGCACAATGGATTAGCAGTCCATCGCCTTAACCACTCGGCCACCTCGTCAGTGACTCACGGCGAGTGGAAAGTTTTCCAATAGAAAACCGCTGAGGTTTGATGTCAGTTATTATATAGTAGCAGTTATGAGATAGGTGAAAACATGGCCCTTAATGATAGTGCATCTTCGGAAAGAATAGAATCGACGAGGATGGGATTCGAACCCACGCGTGCAGAGCACAATGGATTAGCAGTCCATCGCCTTAACCACTCGGCCACCTCGTCACTGGGCACATTATGTGGAATGTTTTCTGACGGAAAGTTATCGAGGTTTCACATTGCTGATTATTTGTGGCAGTTGTGAGATAGGGCATCAAATATCCCAAGCACAATGTGTCAGCAGTCCATCGCCATAACCACTCGGCCACCTCGTCACTGAGTCACAATGAGTGGAAAGTTTTCCAAAGGAAAAGCATTGAGCTTTGACATTACTGATTATCTTTAGCAGTTATGAGGTCAAAATACGCCCCTTAACGATACTGTATCTTTGGAAAGAGATGACACCCTTTGCAAATGCAATCGACGAGGATGGGATTCGAACCCACGCGTGCAGAGCACAATGGATTAGCAGTCCATCGCCTTAACCACTCCGCCACCTCGTCACTGGGCACATTCAGTGGAATGTTTTCTGACGGAAAGTTATCGAGGTTTCACATTGCTGATTATTTGTGGCAGTTGTGAGATAGGGCATCAAATATCCCAAGCACAATGTGTCAGCAGTCCATCGCCATAACCACTCGGCCACCTCGTCACTGAGTCACAATGAGTGGAAAGTTTTCCAAATGAAAAGCATTGAGCTTTGACATTACTGATTATCTTTAGCAGTTACGAGGTCAAAATACGCCCCTTAACGATACTGTATCTTTGGAAAGAGATGACACCCTTTGCAAATGCAATCGACGAGGATGGGATTGGAACCCACGCGTGCAGAGCACAATGGATTAGCAGTCCATCGCCTTAACCACTCGGCCACCTCGTCAGTGACTCATGGCGAGTGGAAAGTTTTCCAATAGAAAACCGCTGAGGTTTGATGTCTGTTATTATATAGTAGCAGTTATGAGATAGGTGAAAACATGGCCCTTAATGATAGTGCATCTTCGGAAAGAATAGAATCGACGAGGATGGGATTCGAACCCACGCGTGCAGAGCACAATGGATTAGCAGTCCATCGCCTTAACCACTCGCCCACCTCGTCACTGGGCACATTCAGTGGAATGTTTTCTGACGGAAAGTTATCGAGGTTTCACATTGCTGATTATTTGTGGCAGTTGTGAGATAGGGCATCAAATATCCCAAGCACAATGTGTCAGCAGTCCATCGCCATAACCACTCGGCCACCTCGTCACTGAGTCACAATGAGTGGAAAGTTTTCCAAAGGAAAAGCATTGAGCTTTGACATTACTGATTATCTTTAGCAGTTACGAGGTCAAAATACGCCCCTTAACGATACTGTATCTTTGGAAAGAGATGACACCCTTTGCAAATGCAATCGACGAGGATGGGATTCGAACCCACGCGTGCAGAGCACAATGGATTAGCAGTCCATCGCCTTAACCACTCGGCCACCTCGTCAGTGACTCACGGCTAGTGGAAAGTTTTCCAATAGAAAACCGCTGAGGTTTGATGTCAGTTATTATATAGTAGCAGTTATGAGATAGGTGAAAACATGGCCCTTAATGATAGTGCATCTTCGGAAAGAATAGAATCGACGAGGATGGGATTCGAACCCACGCGTGCAGAGCACAATGGATTAGCAGTCCATCGCCTTAACCACTCGGCCACCTCGTCACTGGGCACATTATGTGGAATGTTTTCTGACGGAAAGTTATCGAGGTTTCACATTGCTGATTATTTGTGGCAGTTGTGAGATAGGGCATCAAATATCCCAAGCACAATGTGTCAGCAGTCCATCGCCATAACCACTCGGCCACCTCGTCACTGAGTCACAATGAGTGGAAAGTTTTCCAAAGGAAAAGCATTGAGCTTTGACATTACTGATTATCTTTAGCAGTTACGAGGTCAAAATACGCCCCTTAACGATACTGTATCTTTGGAAAGAGATGACACCCTTTGCAAATGCAATCGACGAGGATGGGATTCGAACCCACGCGTGCAGAGCACAATGGATTAGCAGTCCATCGCCTTAACCACTCGGCCACCTCGTCACTGGGCACATTCAGTGGAATGTTTTCTGACGGAAAGTTATCGAGGTTTCACATTGCTGATTATTTGTGGCAGTTGTGAGATAGGGCATCAAATATCCCAAGCACAATGTGTCAGCAGTCCATCGCCATAACCACTCGGCCACCTCGTCACTGAGTCACAATGAGTGGAAAGTTTTCCAAAGGAAAAGCATTGAGCTTTGACATTACTGATTATCTTTAGCAGTTACGAGGTCAAAATATGCCCCTTAACGATACTGTATCTTTGGAAAGAGATGACACCCTTTGCAAATGCAATCGACGAGGATGGGATTGGAACCCACGCGTGCAGAGCACAATGGATTAGCAGTCCATCGCCTTAACCACTCGGCCACCTCGTCAGTGACTCACGGCGAGTGGAAAGTTTTCCAATAGAAAACCGCTGAGGTTTGATGTCTGTTATTATATAGTAGCAGTTATGAGATAGGTGAAAACATGGCCCTTAATGATAGTGCATCTTCGGAAAGAATAGAATCGACGAGGATGGGATTCGAACCCACGCGTGCAGAGCACAATGGATTAGCAGTCCATCGCCTTAACCACTCGCCCACCTCGTCACTGGGCACATTCAGTGGAATGTTTTCTGACGGAAAGTTATCGAGGTTTCACATTGCTGATTATTTGTGGCAGTTGTGAGATAGGGCATCAAATATCCCAAGCACAATGTGTCAGCAGTCCATCGCCATAACCACTCGGCCACCTCGTCACTGAGTCACAATGAGTGGAAAGTTTTCCAAATGAAAAGCATTGAGCTTTGACATTACTGATTATCTTTAGCAGTTACGAGGTCAAAATACGCCCCTTAACGATACTGTATCTTTGGAAAGAGATGACACCCTTTGCAAATGCAATCGACGAGGATGGGATTCGAACCCACGCGTGCAGAGCACAATGGATTAGCAGTCCATCGCCTTAACCACTCGGCCACCTCGTCACTGGGCACATTCAGTGGAATGTTTTCTGACGGAAAGTTATCGAGGTTTCACATTGCTGATTATTTGTGGCAGTTGTGAGATAGGGCATCAAATATCCCAAGCACAATGTGTCAGCAGTCCATCGCCATTACCACTCGGCCACCTCGTCACTGAGTCACAATGAGTGGAAAGTTTTCCAAAGGAAAAGCATTGAGCTTTGACATTACTGATTATCTTTAGCAGTTACGAGGTCAAAATATGCCCCTTAACGATACTGTATCTTTGGAAAGAGATGACACCCTTTGCAAATGCAATCGACGAGGATGGGATTCGAACCCACGCGTGCAGAGCACAATGGATTAGCAGTCCATCGCCTTAACCACTCGGCCACCTCGTCAGTGACTCACGGCGAGTGGAAAGTTTTCCAATAGAAAACCGCTGAGGTTTGATGTCAGTTATTATATAGTAGCAGTTATGAGATAGGTGAAAACATGGCCCTTAATGATAGTGCATCTTCGGAAAGAATAGAATCGACGAGGATGGGATTCGAACCCACGCGTGCAGAGCACAATGGATTAGCAGTCCATCGCCTTAACCACTCGGCCACCTCGTCACTGGGCACATTATGTGGAATGTTTTCTGACGGAAAGTTATCGAGGTTTCACATTGCTGATTATTTGTGGCAGTTGTGAGATAGGGCATCAAATAACCCAAGCACAATGTGTCAGCAGTCCATCGCCATAACCACTCGGCCACCTCGTCACTGAGTCACAATGAGTGGAAAGTTTTCCAAAGGAAAAGCATTGAGCTTTGACATTACTGATTATCTTTAGCAGTTACGAGGTCAAAATACGCCCCTTAACGATACTGTATCTTTGGAAAGAGATGACACCCTTTGCAAATGCAATCGACGAGGATGGGATTCGAACCCACGCGTGCAGAGCACAATGGATTAGCAGTCCATCGCCTTAACCACTCGGCCACCTCGTCAGTGACTCACGGCTAGTGGAAAGTTTTCCAATAGAAAACCGCTGAGGTTTGATGTCAGTTATTATATAGTAGCAGTTATGAGATAGGTGAAAACATGGCCCTTAATGATAGTGCATCTTCGGAAAGAATAGAATCGACGAGGATGGGATTCGAACCCACGCGTGCAGAGCACAATGGATTAGCAGTCCATCGCCTTAACCACTCGGCCACCTCGTCACTGGGCACATTATGTGGAATGTTTTCTGACGGAAAGTTATCGAGGTTTCACATTGCTGATTATTTGTGGCAGTTGTGAGATAGGGCATCAAATATCCCAAGCACAATGTGTCAGCAGTCCATCGCCATAACCACTCGGCCACCTCGTCACTGAGTCACAATGAGTGGAAAGTTTTCCAAAGGAAAAGCATTGAGCTTTGACATTACTGATTATCTTTAGCAGTTACGAGGTCAAAATACGCCCCTTAACGATACTGTATCTTTGGAAAGAGATGACACCCTTTGCAAATGCAATCGACGAGGATGGGATTCGAACCCACGCGTGCAGAGCACAATGGATTAGCAGTCCATCGCCTTAACCACTCGGCCACCTCGTCACTGGGCACATTCAGTGGAATGTTTTCTGACGGAAAGTTATCGAGGTTTCACATTGCTGATTATTTGTGGCAGTTGTGAGATAGGGCATCAAATATCCCAAGCACAATGTGTCAGCAGTCCATCGCCATAACCACTCGGCCACCTCGTCACTGAGTCACAATGAGTGGAAAGTTTTCCAAAGGAAAAGCATTGAGCTTTGACATTACTGATTATCTTTAGCAGTTACGAGGTCAAAATATGCCCCTTAACGATACTGTATCTTTGGAAAGAGATGACACCCTTTGCAAATGCAATCGACGAGGATGGGATTGGAACCCACGCGTGCAGAGCACAATGGATTAGCAGTCCATCGCCTTAACCACTCGGCCACCTCGTCAGTGACTCACGGCGAGTGGAAAGTTTTCCAATAGAAAACCGCTGAGGTTTGATGTCTGTTATTATATAGTAGCAGTTATGAGATAGGTGAAAACATGGCCCTTAATGATAGTGCATCTTCGGAAAGAATAGAATCGACGAGGATGGGATTCGAACCCACGCGTGCAGAGCACAATGGATTAGCAGTCCATCGCCTTAACCACTCGCCCACCTCGTCACTGGGCACATTCAGTGGAATGTTTTCTGACGGAAAGTTATCGAGGTTTCACATTGCTGATTATTTGTGGCAGTTGTGAGATAGGGCATCAAATATCCCAAGCACAATGTGTCAGCAGTCCATCGCCATAACCACTCGGCCACCTCGTCACTGAGTCACAATGAGTGGAAAGTTTTCCAAATGAAAAGCATTGAGCTTTGACATTACTGATTATCTTTAGCAGTTACGAGGTCAAAATACGCCCCTTAACGATACTGTATCTTTGGAAAGAGATGACACCCTTTGCAAATGCAATCGACGAGGATGGGATTCGAACCCACGCGTGCAGAGCACAATGGATTAGCAGTCCATCGCCTTAACCACTCGGCCACCTCGTCACTGGGCACATTCAGTGGAATGTTTTCTGACGGAAAGTTATCGAGGTTTCACATTGCTGATTATTTGTGGCAGTTGTGAGATAGGGCATCAAATATCCCAAGCACAATGTGTCAGCAGTCCATCGCCATTACCACTCGGCCACCTCGTCACTGAGTCACAATGAGTGGAAAGTTTTCCAAAGGAAAAGCATTGAGCTTTGACATTACTGATTATCTTTAGCAGTTACGAGGTCAAAATATGCCCCTTAACGATACTGTATCTTTGGAAAGAGATGACACCCTTTGCAAATGCAATCGACGAGGATGGGATTCGAACCCACGCGTGCAGAGCACAATGGATTAGCAGTCCATCGCCTTAACCACTCGGCCACCTCGTCAGTGACTCACGGCGAGTGGAAAGTTTTCCAATAGAAAACCGCTGAGGTTTGATGTCAGTTATTATATAGTAGCAGTTATGAGATAGGTGAAAACATGGCCCTTAATGATAGTGCATCTTCGGAAAGAATAGAATCGACGAGGATGGGATTCGAACCCACGCGTGCAGAGCACAATGGATTAGCAGTCCATCGCCTTAACCACTCGGCCACCTCGTCACTGGGCACATTATGTGGAATGTTTTCTGACGGAAAGTTATCGAGGTTTCACATTGCTGATTATTTGTGGCAGTTGTGAGATAGGGCATCAAATAACCCAAGCACAATGTGTCAGCAGTCCATCGCCATAACCACTCGGCCACCTCGTCACTGAGTCACAATGAGTGGAAAGTTTTCCAAAGGAAAAGCATTGAGCTTTGACATTACTGATTATCTTTAGCAGTTACGAGGTCAAAATACGCCCCTTAACGATACTGTATCTTTGGAAAGAGATGACACCCTTTGCAAATGCAATCGACGAGGATGGGATTCGAACCCACGCGTGCAGAGCACAATGGATTAGCAGTCCATCGCCTTAACCACTCGGCCACCTCGTCACTGGGCACATTCAGTGGAATGTTTTCTGACGGAAAGTTATCGAGGTTTCACATTGCTGATTATTTGTGGCAGTTGTGAGATAGGGCATCAAATATCCCAAGCACAATGTGTCAGCAGTCCATCGCCATAACCACTCGGCCACCTCGTCACTGAGTCACAATGAGTGGAAAGTTTTCCAAAGGAAAAGCATTGAGCTTTGACATTACTGATTATCTTTAGCAGTTACGAGGTCAAAATATGCCCCTTAACGATACTGTATCTTTGGAAAGAGATGACACCCTTTGCAAATGCAATCGACGAGGATGGGATTCGAACCCACGCGTGCAGAGCACAATGGATTAGCAGTCCATCGCCTTAACCACTCGGCCACCTCGTCACTGGGCACATTCAGTGGAATGTTTTCTGACGGAAAGTTATCGAGGTTTCACATTGCTGATTATTTGTGGCAGTTGTGAGATAGGGCATCAAATATCCCAAGCACAATGTGTCAGCAGTCCATCGCCATAACCACTCGGCCACCTCGTCACTGAGTCACAATGAGTGGAAAGTTTTCCAAAGGAAAGGCATTGAGCTTTGACATTACTGATTATCTTTAGCAGTTACGAGGTCAAAATATGCCCCTTAACGATACTGTATCTTTGGAAAGAGATGACACTCTTTGCAAATGCAATCGACGAGGATGGGATTCGAACCCACGCGTGCAGAGCACAATGGATTAGCAGTCCATCGCCTTAACCACTCGGCCACCTCGTCACTGACTCACGGCGAGTGGAAAGTTTTCCAATAGAAAACCGCTGAGGTTTGATGTCAGTTATTATATAGTAGCAGTTATGAGATAGGTGAAAAGATGGCCCTTAATGATAGTGCATCTTCGGAAAGAATAGAATCGACGAGGAAGGGATTCGAACCCACGCGTGCAGAGCACAATGGATTAGCAGTCCATCGCCTTAACCACTCGGCCACCTCGTCACTGGACACATTCAAGTGGAATGTTTTCTGACGGAAAGTTATCGAGGTTTCACATTGCTGATTATTTGTGGCAGTTGTGAGATAGGGCATCAAATATCCCAAGCACAATGTGTCAGCAGTCCATCGCCATAACCACTCGGCCACCTCGTCACTGAGTCACAATGAGTGGAAAGTTTTCCAAAGGAAAAGCAATGAGCTTTGACATTACTGATTATCTTTAGCAGTTACGAGGTCAAAATATGCCCCTTAACGATACTGTATCTTTGGAAAGAGATGACACTCTTTGCAAATGCAATCGACGAGGATGGGATTCGAACCCACGCGTGCAGAGCACAATGGATTAGCAGTCCATCGCCTTAACCACTCGGCCACCTCGTCAGTGACTCACGGCGAGTGGAAAGTTTTCCAATAGAAAACCGCTGAGGTTTGATGTCAGTTATTATATAGTAGCAGTTATGAGATAGGTGAAAACATGGCCCTTAATGATAGTGCATCTTCGGAAAGAATAGAATCGACGAGGATGGGATTCGAACCCACGCGTGCAGAGCACAATGGATTAGCAGTCCATCGCCTTAACCACTCGGCCACCTCGTCACTGGGCACATTATGTGGAATGTTTTCTGACGGAAAGTTATCGAGGTTTCACATTGCTGATTATTTGTGGCAGTTGTGAGATAGGGCATCAAATATCCCAAGCACAATGTGTCAGCAGTCCATCGCCATAACCACTCGGCCACCTCGTCACTGAGTCACAATGAGTGGAAAGTTTTCCAAAGGAAAAGCATTGAGCTTTGACATTACTGATTATCTTTAGCAGTTATGAGGTCAAAATACGCCCCTTAACGATACTGTATCTTTGGAAAGAGATGACACCCTTTGCAAATGCAATCGACGAGGATGGGATTCGAACCCACGCGTGCAGAGCACAATGGATTAGCAGTCCATCGCCTTAACCACTCCGCCACCTCGTCACTGGGCACATTCAGTGGAATGTTTTCTGACGGAAAGTTATCGAGGTTTCACATTGCTGATTATTTGTGGCAGTTGTGAGATAGGGCATCAAATATCCCAAGCACAATGTGTCAGCAGTCCATCGCCATAACCACTCGGCCACCTCGTCACTGAGTCACAATGAGTGGAAAGTTTTCCAAATGAAAAGCATTGAGCTTTGACATTACTGATTATCTTTAGCAGTTACGAGGTCAAAATACGCCCCTTAACGATACTGTATCTTTGGAAAGAGATGACACCCTTTGCAAATGCAATCGACGAGGATGGGATTGGAACCCACGCGTGCAGAGCACAATGGATTAGCAGTCCATCGCCTTAACCACTCGGCCACCTCGTCAGTGACTCATGGCGAGTGGAAAGTTTTCCAATAGAAAACCGCTGAGGTTTGATGTCTGTTATTATATAGTAGCAGTTATGAGATAGGTGAAAACATGGCCCTTAATGATAGTGCATCTTCGGAAAGAATAGAATCGACGAGGATGGGATTCGAACCCACGCGTGCAGAGCACAATGGATTAGCAGTCCATCGCCTTAACCACTCGCCCACCTCGTCACTGGGCACATTCAGTGGAATGTTTTCTGACGGAAAGTTATCGAGGTTTCACATTGCTGATTATTTGTGGCAGTTGTGAGATAGGGCATCAAATATCCCAAGCACAATGTGTCAGCAGTCCATCGCCATAACCACTCGGCCACCTCGTCACTGAGTCACAATGAGTGGAAAGTTTTCCAAAGGAAAAGCATTGAGCTTTGACATTACTGATTATCTTTAGCAGTTACGAGGTCAAAATACGCCCCTTAACGATACTGTATCTTTGGAAAGAGATGACACCCTTTGCAAATGCAATCGACGAGGATGGGATTCGAACCCACGCGTGCAGAGCACAATGGATTAGCAGTCCATCGCCTTAACCACTCGGCCACCTCGTCAGTGACTCACGGCTAGTGGAAAGTTTTCCAATAGAAAACCGCTGAGGTTTGATGTCAGTTATTATATAGTAGCAGTTATGAGATAGGTGAAAACATGGCCCTTAATGATAGTGCATCTTCGGAAAGAATAGAAGCGACGAGGATGGGATTCGAACCCACGCGTGCAGAGCACAATGGATTAGCAGTCCATCGCCTTAACCACTCTGCCACCTCGTCACTGGGCACATTATGTGGAATGTTTTCTGACGGAAAGTTATCGAGGTTTCACATTGCTGATTATTTGTGGCAGTTGTGAGATAGGGCATCAAATATCCCAAGCACAATGTGTCAGCAGTCCATCGCCATAACCACTCGGCCACCTCGTCACTGAGTCACAATGAGTGGAAAGTTTTCCAAAGGAAAAGCATTGAGCTTTGACATTACTGATTATCTTTAGCAGTTATGAGGTCAAAATACGCCCCTTAACGATACTGTATCTTTGGAAAGAGATGACACCCTTTGCAAATGCAATCGACGAGGATGGGATTCGAACCCACGCGTGCAGAGCACAATGGATTAGCAGTCCATCGCCTTAACCACTCGGCCACCTCGTCACTGGGCACATTCAGTGGAATGTTTTCTGACGGAAAGTTATCGAGGTTTCACATTGCTGATTATTTGTGGCAGTTGTGAGATAGGGCATCAAATATCCCAAGCACAATGTGTCAGCAGTCCATCGCCATAACCACTCGGCCACCTCGTCACTGAGTCACAATGAGTGGAAAGTTTTCCAAAGGAAAAGCATTGAGCTTTGACATTACTGATTATCTTTAGCAGTTACGAGGTCAAAATATGCCCCTTAACGATACTGTATCTTTGGAAAGAGATGACACCCTTTGCAAATGCAATCGACGAGGATGGGATTGGAACCCACGCGTGCAGAGCACAATGGATTAGCAGTCCATCGCCTTAACCACTCGGCCACCTCGTCAGTGACTCATGGCGAGTGGAAAGTTTTCCAATAGAAAACCGCTGAGGTTTGATGTCTGTTATTATATAGTAGCAGTTATGAGATAGGTGAAAACATGGCCCTTAATGATAGTGCATCTTCGGAAAGAATAGAATCGACGAGGATGGGATTCGAACCCACGCGTGCAGAGCACAATGGATTAGCAGTCCATCGCCTTAACCACTCGGCCACCTCGTCACTGGGCACATTCAGTGGAATGTTTTCTGACGGAAAGTTATCGAGGTTTCACATTGCTGATTATTTGTGGCAGTTGTGAGATAGGGCATCAAATATCCCAAGCACAATGTGTCAGCAGTCCATCGCCATAACCACTCGGCCACCTCGTCACTGAGTCACAATGAGTGGAAAGTTTTCCAAATGAAAAGCATTGAGCTTTGACATTACTGATTATCTTTAGCAGTTACGAGGTCAAAATACGCCCCTTAACGATACTGTATCTTTGGAAAGAGATGACACCCTTTGCAAATGCAATCGACGAGGATGGGATTCGAACCCACGCGTGCAGAGCACAATGGATTAGCAGTCCATCGCCTTAACCACTCGGCCACCTCGTCACTGGGCACATTCAGTGGAATGTTTTCTGACGGAAAGTTATCGAGGTTTCACATTGCTGATTATTTGTGGCAGTTGTGAGATAGGGCATCAAATATCCCAAGCACAATGTGTCAGCAGTCCATCGCCATAACCACTCGGCCACCTCGTCACTGAGTCACAATGAGTGGAAAGTTTTCCAAAGGAAAAGCATTGAGCTTTGACATTACTGATTATCTTTAGCAGTTACGAGGTCAAAATATGCCCCTTAACGATACTGTATCTTTGGAAAGAGATGACACCCTTTGCAAATGCAATCGACGAGGATGGGATTCGAACCCACGCGTGCAGAACACAATGGATTAGCAGTCCATCGCCTTAACCACTCGGCCACCTCGTCAGTGCCTCACGGCGAGTGGAAAGTTTTCCAATAGAAAACCGCTGAGGTTTGATGTCTGTTATTATATAGTAGCAGTTATGAGATAGGTGAAAACATGGCCCTTAATGATAGTGCATCTTCGGAAAGAACAGAATCGACGAGGATGGGATTCGAACCCACGCGTGCAGAGCACAATGGATTAGCAGTCCATCGCCTTAACCACTCGGCCACCTCGTCACTGGGCACATTATGTGGAATGTTTTCTGACGGAAAGTTATCGAGGTTTCACATTGCTGATTATTTGTGGCAGTTGTGAGATAGGGCATCAAATATCCCAAGCACAATGTGTCAGCAGTCCATCGCCATAACCACTCGGCCACCTCGTCACTGAGTCACAATGAGTGGAAAGTTTTCCAAAGGAAAAGCATTGAGCTTTGACATTACTGATTATCTTTAGCAGTTACGAGGTCAAAATATGCCCCTTAACGATACTGTATCTTTGGAAAGAGATGACACCCTTTGCAAATGCAATCGACGAGGATGGGATTCGAACCCACGCGTGCAGAGCACAATGGATTAGCAGTCCATCGCCTTAACCACTCGGCCACCTCGTCAGTGACTCACGGCGAGTGGAAAGTTTTCCAATAGAAAACCGCTGAGGTTTGATGTCAGTTATTATATAGTAGCAGTTATGAGATAGGTGAAAACATGGCCCTTAATGATAGTGCATCTTCGGAAAGAATAGAATCGACGAGGATGGGATTCGAACCCACGCGTGCAGAGCACAATGGATTAGCAGTCCATCGCCTTAACCACTCGGCCACCTCGTCACTGGGCACATTCAGTGGAATGTTTTCTGACGGAAAGTTATCGAGGTTTCACATTGCTGATTATTTGTGGCAGTTGTGAGATAGGGCATCAAATATCCCAAGCACAATGTGTCAGCAGTCCATCGCCATAACCACTCGGCCACCTCGTCACTGAGTCACAATGAGTGGAAAGTTTTCCAAATGAAAAGCATTGAGCTTTGACATTACTGATTATCTTTAGCAGTTACGAGGTCAAAATACGCCCCTTAACGATACTGTATCTTTGGAAAGAGATGACACCCTTTGCAAATGCAATCGACGAGGATGGGATTCGAACCCACGCGTGCAGAGCACAATGGATTAGCAGTCCATCGCCTTAACCACTCGGCCACCTCGTCACTGGGCACATTCAGTGGAATGTTTTCTGACGGAAAGTTATCGAGGTTTCACATTGCTGATTATTTGTGGCAGTTGTGAGATAGGGCATCAAATATCCCAAGCACAATGTGTCAGCAGTCCATCGCCATAACCACTCGGCCACCTCGTCACTGAGTCACAATGAGTGGAAAGTTTTCCAAAGGAAAAGCATTGAGCTTTGACATTACTGATTATCTTTAGCAGTTACGAGGTCAAAATATGCCCCTTAACGATACTGTATCTTTGGAAAGAGATGACACCCTTTGCAAATGCAATCGACGAGGATGGGATTCGAACCCACGCGTGCAGAGCACAATGGATTAGCAGTCCATCGCCTTAACCACTCGGCCACCTCGTCAGTGACTCACGGCGAGTGGAAAGTTTTCCAATAGAAAACCGCTGAGGTTTGATGTCTGTTATTATATAGTAGCAGTTATGAGATAGGTGAAAACATGGCCCTTAATGATAGTGCATCTTCGGAAAGAATAGAATCGACGAGGATGGGATTCGAACCCACGCGTGCAGAGCACAATGGATTAGCAGTCCATCGCCTTAACCACTCGGCCACCTCGTCACTGGGCACATTCAGTGGAATGTTTTCTGACGGAAAGTTATCGAGGTTTCACATTGCTGATTATTTGTGGCAGTTGTGAGATAGGGCATCAAATATCCCAAGCACAATGTGTCAGCAGTCCATCGCCATAACCACTCGGCCACCTCGTCACTGAGTGACAATGAGTGGAAAGTTTTCCAAAGGAAAAGCATTGAGCTTTGACATTACTGATTATCTTTAGCAGTTACGAGGTCAAAATATGCCCCTTAACGATACTGTATCTTTGGAAAGAGATGACACCCTTTGCAAATGCAATCGACGAGGATGGGATTCGAACCCACGCGTGCAGAGCACAATGGATTAGCAGTCCATCGCCTTAACCACTCGGCCACCTCGTCAGTGACTCACGGCGAGTGGAAAGTTTTCCAATAGAAAACCGCTGAGGTTTGATGTCTGTTATTATATAGTACCAGTTATGAGATAGGTGAAAACATGGCCCTTAATGATAGTGCATCTTCGGAAAGAATAGAATCGACGAGGACGGGATTCGAACCCACGCGTGCAGAGCACAATGGATTAGCAGTCCATCGCCTTAACCACTCGGCCACCTCGTCACTGGGCACATTATGTGGAATGTTTTCTGACGGAAAGTTATCGAGGTTTCACATTGCTGATTATTTGTGGCAGTTGTGAGATAGGGCATCAAATATCCCAAGCACAATGTGTCAGCAGTCCATCGCCATAACCACTCGGCCACCTCGTCACTGAGTCACAATGAGTGGAAAGTTTTCCAAAGGAAAAGCATTGAGCTTTGACATTACTGATTATCTTTAGCAGTTACGAGGTCAAAATATGCCCCTTAACGATACTGTATCTTTGGAAAGAGATGACACCCTTTGCAAATGCAATCGACGAGGATGGGATTCGAACCCACGCGTGCAGAGCACAATGGATTAGCAGTCCATCGCCTTAACCACTCGGCCACCACGTCAGTGACTCACGGCGGGTGGAACGTTTTCCAATAGAAAACCGCTGAGGTTTGATGTCAGTTATTATATAGTAGCAGTTATGAGATAGGTGAAAACATGGCCCTTAATGATAGTGCATCTTCGGAAAGAATAGAATCGACGAGGATGGGATTCGAACCCACGCGTGCAGAGCACAATGGATTAGCAGTCCATCGCCTTAACCACTCGGCCACCTCGTCACTGGGCACATTATGTGGAATGTTTTCTGACGGAAAGTTATCGAGGTTTCACATTGCTGATTATTTGTGGCAGTTGTGAGATAGGGCATCAAATATCCCAAGCACAATGTGTCAGCAGTCCATCGCCATAACCACTCGGCCACCTCGTCACTGAGTCACAATGAGTGGAAAGTTTTCCAAAGGAAAAGCATTGAGCTTTGACATTACTGATTATCTTTAGCAGTTACGAGGTCAAAATACGCCCCTTAACGATACTGTATCTTTGGAAAGAGATGACACCCTTTGCAAATGCAATCGACGAGGATGGGATTCGAACCCACGCGTGCAGAGCACAATGGATTAGCAGTCCATCGCCTTAACCACTCGGCCACCTCGTCACTGGGCACATTCAGTGGAATGTTTTCTGACGGAAAGTTATCGAGGTTTCACATTGCTGATTATTTGTGGCAGTTGTGAGATAGGGCATCAAATATCCCAAGCACAATGTGTCAGCAGTCCATCGCCATAACCACTCGGCCACCTCGTCACTGAGTCACAATGAGTGGAAAGTTTTCCAAAGGAAAAGCATTGAGCTTTGACATTACTGATTATCTTTAGCAGTTACGAGGTCAAAATATGCCCCTTAACGATACTGTATCTTTGGAAAGAGATGACACCCTTTGCAAATGCAATCGACGAGGATGGGATTGGAACCCACGCGTGCAGAGCACAATGGATTAGCAGTCCATCGCCTTAACCACTCGGCCACCTCGTCAGTGACTCATGGCGAGTGGAAAGTTTTCCAATAGAAAACCGCTGAGGTTTGATGTCTGTTATTATATAGTAGCAGTTATGAGATAGGTGAAAACATGGCCCTTAATGATAGTGCATCTTCGGAAAGAATAGAATCGACGAGGATGGGATTCGAACCCACGCGTGCAGAGCACAATGGATTAGCA
Organism: Alosa pseudoharengus; assembly: GCF_046254945.1. Lineage (NCBI taxonomy): Eukaryota > Metazoa > Chordata > Actinopteri > Clupeiformes > Clupeidae > Alosa > Alosa pseudoharengus. The sequence goes on from NW_027468640.1 coordinate 32,358,116, forward strand.
GTCCATCGCCTTAACCACTCGGCCACCTCGTCACTGGGCACATTCAGTGGAATGTTTTCTGACGGAAAGTTATCGAGGTTTCACATTGCTGATTATTTGTGGCAGTTGTGAGATAGGGCATCAAATATCCCAAGCACAATGTGTCAGCAGTCCATCGCCATAACCACTCGGCCACCTCGTCACTGAGTCACAATGAGTGGAAAGTTTTCCAAATGAAAAGCATTGAGCTTTGACATTACTGATTATCTTTAGCAGTTACGAGGTCAAAATACGCCCCTTAACGATACTGTATCTTTGGAAAGAGATGACACCCTTTGCAAATGCAATCGACGAGGATGGGATTCGAACCCACGCGTGCAGAGCACAATGGATTAGCAGTCCATCGCCTTAACCACTCGGCCACCTCGTCACTGGGCACATTCAGTGGAATGTTTTCTGACGGAAAGTTATCGAGGTTTCACATTGCTGATTATTTGTGGCAGTTGTGAGATAGGGCATCAAATATCCCAAGCACAATGTGTCAGCAGTCCATCGCCATAACCACTCGGCCACCTCGTCACTGAGTCACAATGAGTGGAAAGTTTTCCAAAGGAAAAGCATTGAGCTTTGACATTACTGATTATCTTTAGCAGTTACGAGGTCAAAATATGCCCCTTAACGATACTGTATCTTTGGAAAGAGATGACACCCTTTGCAAATGCAATCGACGAGGATGGGATTCGAACCCACGCGTGCAGAACACAATGGATTAGCAGTCCATCGCCTTAACCACTCGGCCACCTCGTCAGTGCCTCACGGCGAGTGGAAAGTTTTCCAATAGAAAACCGCTGAGGTTTGATGTCTGTTATTATATAGTAGCAGTTATGAGATAGGTGAAAACATGGCCCTTAATGATAGTGCATCTTCGGAAAGAACAGAATCGACGAGGATGGGATTCGAACCCACGCGTGCAGAGCACAATGGATTAGCAGTCCATCGCCTTAACCACTCGGCCACCTCGTCACTGGGCACATTCAGTGGAATGTTTTCTGACGGAAAGTTATCGAGGTTTCACATTGCTGATTATTTGTGGCAGTTGTGAGATAGGGCATCAAATATCCCAAGCACAATGTGTCAGCAGTCCATCGCCATAACCACTCGGCCACCTCGTCACTGAGTCACAATGAGTGGAAAGTTTTCCAAAGGAAAAGCATTGAGCTTTGACATTACTGATTATCTTTAGCAGTTATGAGGTCAAAATACGCCCCTTAACGATACTGTATCTTTGGAAAGAGATGACACCCTTTGCAAATGCAATCGACGAGGATGGGATTCGAACCCACGCGTGCAGAGCACAATGGATTAGCAGTCCATCGCCTTAACCACTCGGCCACCTCGTCACTGGGCACATTCAGTGGAATGTTTTCTGACGGAAAGTTATCGAGGTTTCACATTGCTGATTATTTGTGGCAGTTGTGAGATAGGGCATCAAATATCCCAAGCACAATGTGTCAGCAGTCCATCGCCATAACCACTCGGCCACCTCGTCACTGAGTCACAATGAGTGGAAAGTTTTCCAAAGGAAAAGCATTGAGCTTTGACATTACTGATTATCTTTAGCAGTTACGAGGTCAAAATATGCCCCTTAACGATACTGTATCTTTGGAAAGAGATGACACCCTTTGCAAATGCAATCGACGAGGATGGGATTGGAACCCACGCGTGCAGAGCACAATGGATTAGCAGTCCATCGCCTTAACCACTCGGCCACCTCGTCAGTGACTCACGGCGAGTGGAAAGTTTTCCAATAGAAAACCGCTGAGGTTTGATGTCTGTTATTATATAGTAGCAGTTATGAGATAGGTGAAAACATGGCCCTTAATGATAGTGCATCTTCGGAAAGAATAGAATCGACGAGGATGGGATTCGAACCCACGCGTGCAGAGCACAATGGATTAGCAGTCCATCGCCTTAACCACTCGCCCACCTCGTCACTGGGCACATTCAGTGGAATGTTTTCTGACGGAAAGTTATCGAGGTTTCACATTGCTGATTATTTGTGGCAGTTGTGAGATAGGGCATCAAATATCCCAAGCACAATGTGTCAGCAGTCCATCGCCATAACCACTCGGCCACCTCGTCACTGAGTCACAATGAGTGGAAAGTTTTCCAAATGAAAAGCATTGAGCTTTGACATTACTGATTATCTTTAGCAGTTACGAGGTCAAAATACGCCCCTTAACGATACTGTATCTTTGGAAAGAGATGACACCCTTTGCAAATGCAATCGACGAGGATGGGATTCGAACCCACGCGTGCAGAGCACAATGGATTAGCAGTCCATCGCCTTAACCACTCGGCCACCTCGTCACTGGGCACATTCAGTGGAATGTTTTCTGACGGAAAGTTATCGAGGTTTCACATTGCTGATTATTTGTGGCAGTTGTGAGATAGGGCATCAAATATCCCAAGCACAATGTGTCAGCAGTCCATCGCCATAACCACTCGGCCACCTCGTCACTGAGTCACAATGAGTGGAAAGTTTTCCAAAGGAAAAGCCTTGAGCTTTGACATTACTGATTATCTTTAGCAGTTACGAGGTCAAAATATGCCCCTTAACGATACTGTATCTTTGGAAAGAGATGACACCCTTTGCAAATGCAATCGACGAGGATGGGATTCGAACCCACGCGTGCAGAGCACAATGGATTAGCAGTCCATCGCCTTAACCACTCGGCCACCTCGTCAGTGACTCACGGCGAGTGGAAAGTTTTCCAATAGAAAACCGCTGAGGTTTGATGTCAGTTATTATATAGTAGCAGTTATGAGATAGGTGAAAACATGGCCCTTAATGATAGTGCATCTTCGGAAAGAATAGAATCGACGAGGATGGGATTCGAACCCACGCGTGCAGAGCACAATGGATTAGCAGTCCATCGCCTTAACCACTCGGCCACCTCGTCACTGGGCACATTATGTGGAATGTTTTCTGACGGAAAGTTATCGAGGTTTCACATTGCTGATTATTTGTGGCAGTTGTGAGATAGGGCATCAAATATCCCAAGCACAATGTGTCAGCAGTCCATCGCCATAACCACTCGGCCACCTCGTCACTGAGTCACAATGAGTGGAAAGTTTTCCAAAGGAAAGGCATTGAGCTTTGACATTACTGATTATCTTTAGCAGTTACGAGGTCAAAATATGCCCCTTAACGATACTGTATCTTTGGAAAGAGATGACACTCTTTGCAAATGCAATCGACGAGGATGGGATTCGAACCCACGCGTGCAGAGCACAATGGATTAGCAGTCCATCGCCTTAACCACTCGGCCACCTCGTCAGTGACTCACGGCGAGTGGAAAGTTTTCCAATAGAAAACCGCTGAGGTTTGATGTCAGTTATTATATAGTAGCAGTTATGAGATAGGTGAAAACATGGCCCTTAATGATAGTGCATCTTCGGAAAGAATAGAATCGACGAGGATGGGATTCGAACCCACGCGTGCAGAGCACAATGGATTAGCAGTCCATCGCCTTAACCACTCGGCCACCTCGTCACTGGGCACATTCAGTGGAATGTTTTCTGACGGAAAGTTATCGAGGTTTCACATTGCTGATTATTTGTGGCAGTTGTGAGATAGGGCATCAAATATCCCAAGCACAATGTGTCAGCAGTCCATCGCCATAACCACTCGGCCACCTCGTCACTGAGTCACAATGAGTGGAAAGTTTTCCAAAGGAAAAGCATTGAGCTTTGACATTACTGATTATCTTTAGCAGTTACGAGGTCAAAATATGCCCCTTAACGATACTGTATCTTTGGAAAGAGATGACACCCTTTGCAAATGCAATCGACGAGGATGGGATTCGAACCCACGCGTGCAGAGCACAATGGATTAGCAGTCCATCGCCTTAACCACTCGGCCACCTCGTCAGTGACTCACGGCGAGTGGAAAGTTTTCCAATAGAAAACCGCTGAGGTTTGATGTCAGTTATTATATAGTAGCAGTTATGAGATAGGTGAAAACATGGCCCTTAATGATAGTGCATCTTCGGAAAGAATAGAATCGACGAGGATGGGATTCGAACCCACGCGTGCAGAGCACAATGGATTAGCAGTCCATCGCCTTAACCACTCGGCCACCTCGTCACTGGGCACATTCAGTGGAATGTTTTCTGACGGAAAGTTATCGAGGTTTCACATTGCTGATTATTTGTGGCAGTTGTGAGATAGGGCATCAAATATCCCAAGCACAATGTGTCAGCAGTCCATCGCCATAACCACTCGGCCACCTCGTCACTGAGTCACAATGAGTGGAAAGTTTTCCAAAGGAAAAGCATTGAGCTTTGACATTACTGATTATCTTTAGCAGTTACGAGGTCAAAATATGCCCCTTAACGATACTGTATCTTTGGAAAGAGATGACACCCTTTGCAAATGCAATCGACGAGGATGGGATTCGAACCCACGCGTGCAGAGCACAATGGATTAGCAGTCCATCGCCTTAACCACTCGGCCACCTCGTCACTGGGCACATTCAGTGGAATGTTTTCTGACGGAAAGTTATCGAGGTTTCACATTGCTGATTATTTGTGGCAGTTGTGAGATAGGGCATCAAATATCCCAAGCACAATGTGTCAGCAGTCCATCGCCATAACCACTCGGCCACCTCGTCACTGAGTCACAATGAGTGGAAAGTTTTCCAAAGGAAAAGCATTGAGCTTTGACATTACTGATTATCTTTAGCAGTTACGAGGTCAAAATATGCCCCTTAACGATACTGTATCTTTGGAAAGAGATGACACCCTTTGCAAATGCAATCGACGAGGATGGGATTCAAACCCACGCGTGCAGAGCACAATGGATTAGCAGTCCATCGCCTTAACCACTCGGCCACCTCGTCAGTGACTCACGGCGAGTGGAAAGTTTTCCAATAGAAAACCGCTGAGGTTTGATGTCAGTTATTATATAGTAGCAGTTATGAGATAGGTGAAAACATGGCCCTTAATGATAGTGCATCTTCGGAAAGAATAGAATCGACGAGGATGGGATTCGAACCCACGCGTGCAGAGCACAATGGATTAGCAGTCCATCGCCTTAACCACTCGGCCACCTCGTCACTGGGCACATTCAGTGGAATGTTTTCTGACGGAAAGTTATCGAGGTTTCACATTGCTTATTATTTGTGGCAGTTGTGAGATAGGGCATCAAATATCCCAAGCACAATGTGTCAGCAGTCCATCGCCATAACCACTCGGCCACCTCGTCACTGAGTCACAATGAGTGGAAAGTTTTCCAAAGGAAAAGCATTGAGCTTTGACATTACTGATTATCTTTAGCAGTTACGAGGTCAAAATATGCCCCTTAACGATACTGTATCTTTGGAAAGAGATGACACCCTTTGCAAATGCAATCGACGAGGATGGGATTCGAACCCACGCGTGCAGAGCACAATGGATTAGCAGTCCATCGCCTTAACCACTCGGCCACCTCGTCAGTGACTCACGGCGAGTGGAAAGTTTTCCAATAGAAAACCGCTGAGGTTTGATGTCTGTTATTATATAGTAGCAGTTATGAGATAGGTGAAAACATGGCCCTTAATGATAGTGCATCTTCGGAAAGAATAGAATCGACGAGGATGGGATTCGAACCCACGCGTGCAGAGCACAATGGATTAGCAGTCCATCGCCTTAACCACTCGGCCACCTCGTCACAGGGCACATTATGTGGAATGTTTTCTGACGGAAAGTTATCGAGGTTTCACATTGCTGATTATTTGTGGCAGTTGTGAGATAGGGCATCAAATATCCCAAGCACAATGTGTCAGCAGTCCATCGCCATAACCACTCGGCCACCTCGTCACTGAGTCACAATGAGTGGAAAGTTTTCCAAAGGAAAAGCAATGAGCTTTGACATTACTGATTATCTTTAGCAGTTACGAGGTCAAAATATGCCCCTTAACAATACTGTATCTTTGGAAAGAGATGACACTCTTTGCAAATGCAATCGACGAGGATGGGATTCGAACCCACGCGTGCAGAGCACAATGGATTAGCAGTCCATCGCCTTAACCACTCGGCCAAAAATGGGGCAAAAGGGACTGCCCAGGGGGGGGGAAAGAAAAAAAAAGAGAGGAAAGAGGGGGGAAAGAGAGAAAAAGAAAAGGAGAAAAAAGGAGGAAAACGTACACTATATCAATTTGTATTTACTCTCTTATCTTCTCAACATTGTTTACACATAGTTGTGCATTTATTGCAAGGTTTATCATCACTTTAATTTTCATGTCTCTTGCGGGATTCGAACCTCTGCTGTGGCAATATCACTTGCATCTTCGCTTTTTCTCCAGTCTCACAGTGCATTCCGGAAGTACACAGGCAATGCATTTTGGGTAACGTAGTCATTTTTAACACAGGAACTCTTTTCCATACAAACCACCACAGTAGCAACCCTGTGATTATGCAATCATGCACATGAATGCATTTAAAGCACATTCTCTTGTAAATAAACATATTTTGTGATGTAAACAAATCAATATTCAAATAATTAACTCAAAATGTATCATGCTACATTTAAAGCTATAACAGTATTAATATTGTATAACTGTAAACATAAATAACTCATGTTTCCCCTCCTTTTTTTAAGTAAACTCAATTATTTGAGAGACTACATCTGTGTAGCACAAGTGAATAAAACAAATTCCAAATTGAGCAGAGTGTTGGGTTTTGTGAATAAATGTAAAATGATTCTGCAAGTAATTCTGGCTTTAGTTTTAACAATCACATTCAATGGATGACACTCACCGTCCTGGTATTCAAGAGGAAATGAAATAAAAACGTGAAGACTGTTCTTGGCTCAAATAAAATGATTAAACTTTATTCTAACAGACAGACAAACAACAGAGAGACAGACAGAGACGAACAACAGAGAGACAGACAAATGACAGAGAGAGAGAGAGAGAGAGAGAGAGAGACAAGTAATGGTGACAGCAACTATACACTCTTCCTCCAGTCATCCAGGGTCAGTCCTGAGGCTGGACAGTACCACCGCCCCTTCAGCTGGGTGTGTCCAGTCCTTTTATTTTTGTCCTGGCCACACCCCTTACAGGTGTAGTGGTACTTTTCCTTTGTCAGCCTCTTCCGTGGCGGTTCCCCCCTTGACACTAGCTCCTCATCCTCCTGGGCAGCTTTATTCAGCCTCCAGGCACGTTGCCTTGGCTGGGATGGAAGGCACTCTGGAGGAGGTTGCTGCAATGGAGGAGCATAGGTAAATGGAGGAGCATGCGGAAATGGAGGAGCATGAGGAGCATGCGGAAATGGAGGAGCATGAGGAGCATGAGGAAATGGAGGAACATGCGGAAATGGAGGAGCATGCGGAAATGTATAGTGCGGATATGGAGGAGCATGCGGAAATGTAAAGTGCGGGTATGGAGGAGCATGCGGAAATGGAGGAGCATGCTGCAACTGAGGAGCTTGCTGGAATGGAGAAGCTGGCCCAAATTGTGGAGGCAACTGGGGAGGCGGAGATGGCGGAGAGAACACAGGCCTGTTTGCCGCTAGAGTGCGCTGGCGGGGGAAAGCTTCCCCCTCGTGGTTTTCAGGCTCCTCAAATGTCATCGCTTCATGTGTATGTTGCACAGGGGCAGCCGGAAGTGTGTTCATTGCAGGGAGAGGCTCCTTGGCCAGGTGCAGCTGTTTGGGAAGTACAGTGCCTTGCAGCAGCATGTCCCTGCCCTTCCTCTTATCCCTCCTAAGCAGCCTACAAGACAAACAATCATTATTTTATACATGTAAGCCTATCCTCTCTCCCTAAGGTTATTACATATTTTCTAACAAGCATGCAGGTTCATGAGGTTAAATCTTTATATACTGTCTTGACTGTATGGGAAAGGTAAATGAAATAACACATACCATGATGAGACTGTGGTGTTGTTAACCGGCACCAAAACCAGATTCGTCTGGTCCAGGACAACCCTGCTGTCCTCCAGCAGCTGTTTGATGTGGCTGTAGACGCTGACAATGGACTGAGGGATGGGCATGGTTTTCCCCTTTGTGTCCTTTGGCCTGTTGCGTGACTGTTCAAACTCTTTGGCAAGTCTGAGGCAAACACACTCACTGACTCTGTGTACTTCAGGGTCCTGAGCTGCTTGGCCGTGAGTCATGTATAGTCTGGGGGAGAGAAGGATGATATGATCTGGACTGTGAACAAGGATGTAAAGTCATGAAGAACCAAGTGACAATGACAATAGGGGTTGCAATAAAATAATTTACACTTAATAAATACTTTTCACAGTGACACGTGCAGTCTCTTAATCAATAATTTGTATTGAATCCAAAATCATAGCAAATTGTGGTCAAGCACCTCTCTGCCGCCTGCTGTCCAGGAGCAGAGCCACTCGGCTTCCTGGGTGCTCTCCACGGTCCCCCTGACGCGTGTGCTTTTTTCTTAGCCTTCTCGGTGTACCTACACGGTGAGAGACATCCATATGCTTCATTCATTCCATGGAATGTATGTTTAATTTTGGTGTACAGAATTATTACTATTTTGTACCTTGAAGGTTTCTTGTCCATGGCATGGAGAGCTGTGTACAGGTGGACTATGTCCGCCTCCTCCTTGGCTGACAAGGCGGTGATGGTACGATTCAAGCCAACTAGGTAGGCTGCAAGGGCATCAACTGCCTCCCATCCCACAACGCCCCTCGAGTCACATTGGCTGGTCTGAAAAGTGATGAGTGAGAAAAAGAAAAACCAAGCAAATAAATGTACACTCTTGTTTCTAATATGTGAGCAGTGCTGATTTTACATTCAATTGTCTTATTAAAATGTAACCACATTTACTTCAGTTAAATATTGTGTTTTTGAGTAAGGTGTTATAGAAAGAGTTATTGACCTCTGTGACAAGGGGTTCGGGTTCAGTGTCACCGTCCACAGCACTTGGAGGATCACCAGCCCCTATCTCAGCTGACTGGCAGACAATGTCAGGCATGCTGATGGTGTCATCTGGATCATCCTCCTCCTCAAGCACCTGCGAGGGGATTTCAGAGACCTGCGATGGAGCCAGCAGGTCACCTCTGTTGGTCTGGGCCAATAAATATTCCACTGCTATGCGCTCGCCTGTAACCAGTATAAACACAAAGATGAAGAAAGGACATACATACACACATCCATCTCCTACATGAATAGCACAATCTTCGCACCAAGGAAATGCATGTCCTCTGAGTAGGGGGGTGGCTAAGAAAAAGAGGAGGAGGGGATGTAATATTCTGAGCAACCAGTGTTGCTCTGAGATCTCTCTTACCAGTGGGTTTCCCCGGTAGGGTGAACTCTGGCACCAGAGCACAACCATGGACGCGCTGGCTTAAGTTGTTAAGGTGGGACATCAAGCGAACATCAAAGCTTCTTAGGGTTGAGGCCCCCTCTACATCTACTGCCTCCTTGGCCCGGCCCATGTTCCATCTTGATGCCCCCTCCAGCATGTACATTTGCATATGTACAGCATTGCACCGCCAACCTAAGAAACAAAATACTCTGTTCAGTCAACCATTATTGTAAAGTGAATACATATGAATACCCGACAACACATACAATAAAGTATGTCTTGATGCGAAAGTACCTGGAATAAAAGCACATTGGTGTCGGTGAAAACTTTCCAAGGAGGAGGACCCCCTACCACACCTAAGGATGTCCAGCTCTTTGCCGCCCTTCTGGAGTGTCCCCACCTTCGTGTACAGTGCAACACCTGGAGGGTCTTGTAGGCACTCCAGGTGCTTCTGCTGCACTTCCCACACATGGCGCATACGGTCATGGCTCACCAGACGCAGCCCTGTGGTGTCTGTCAGCTCCCACACTGATTCCAGCAGCCCTGAAATCATGCTCCGCATCTCCTCAACTCCACGCGTCCTCCTCCTGCAGTGTCTTTTCAGTTCCCCTGGGCTGATGGTGGCCATGAGCTGTTCTTCAGTGGGAGTATGTCCGCTGTGGCTGCTCTTCCACTCCGCTCTCTTGGCCTCCTTCAGGCGTTGCACATCCTCCTGGTCCCATTCAAAAACGCAGGAGGAAAGCTTGGCACAAAAGGTGCCATAGAGAGGGTGGTGTTCTGTAGTGAGGCCGCAGTTAAAGCGTCTCATGAAATGGAAGCTGTCCAAGCGCACTGCAGACCTCCATGGGTGAAAGAGCTTAGACACTGAAGACACACCTGTAAAAAACAACCATGCATAATAGCATAGACCATGATTAAGTAAATAAATTTAATACAAATGGTTCTACAAATGGTTCTAACGGTGTGTGTGTGTGTGTGTGTGTGTGTGTGTGTGTGTGTGTGAGAGAGTGAGTGAGTGAGTGAGTGAGTGAGTGAGTGAGTGAGTGAGTGAGTGAGTGAGTGAGTGAGTGAGTGAGTGTGTGTGTGTGTGTGTGTGTGTGTGTGTGTGTGTGTGTGTGTGTGTGTGTGAGAGAGAGAGAGAGAGAGAGCGCAATTTTCATCCACCTGACTGGCTGCAGCAATCCCGGTCAACATAGATGACCTCAGGTTCAGCTTGGCCCGCATTCTTGTACCGAGTGACGATGCCTTGGCACAACTCTTCCAACCCTGCACCTTCACCCGTTGTCAGAACAGAGTTCAACACCTGGCCAAACTCATTGCCAATGTTCGACATCCACGCAGCACTGTCCCCGATACCACCAGCCAGCTTCTTAGTGATCTGTAAAACAAACACAAGCATTACGAAGTAAACCAATTTCCTGTTTTGTTGTAATTATTCATGTTCTATTTTATATACTTTTTTACTGTTGAAACCCTAACCTTCTTTGTTGAATCCATTTTAAGAATGCTACCATAGGTAGACGTGATCACTCCCTTCATCTCATCTACATGGCTGAGGATGTCGTTGGAGTGGACCGTCTCGAACCATTGAGCAAGTGGAAGGGGCCTGAAGGGTGGTGGAGGAGGATATACAGCAGAAGAGGGGACGAAGGTAGCCATCTTCATATGGCGCTCACAGTCTGAGAGATAGCGGATAGTCTGCCGTGCCCACTCCTCGCTGTGAGCTTCCTCGATTGCAGACTGGAGGTAGGAGGAACTGTTACCACTGGTCCTTGGCTTCAGGAAAGTCATACATTTCCTGTCCAGAGCCAGTTGTGTTGTGAGGACAGCGGGGAACAGGCTCCTGTGTGCCACATCCACCTGGGAGAGTATTTCCTGGCTCCATGGGCAGACCGGCTGAGAACATTTACTGCAACGTGGATAGTCCCCTCCCACTAGGTAGTAACGGCTATCCACATCGATCACCTCCCTGACCTTTCTGTATATCCCGGAGCTGTTCATTTTCGAGGAACATTGTGGGCACTTTAGAGGAATCCCCCACATCCTCATTGGTGCCCAGATGAACATTCTCTGCCGGAAGTACCACCCAGGCTCAGGAGGAGATGGTTTGGGCTCCAGTGGAGGGTGAAACCAGCAGGCTTGAACTTTCCGTTTCAGCTGGCCTGTAGGCTCATATAGGCATTTGGCGATCCACACCTGATCTGCTTCCTGGACTACTCTACGAAATTGGTCAGGAAGAAAACCTTTCCAATTAATCGAGGTTGGTTTTGGTTTTGAGGTGTGTGGAGTTGCAGTGTGGTGTGCCGTGGCAGAGCTACTTGAAGGAGGGGCCAGAGACGGCGTTGTCTTTGATGGCAGTACTTTTGTGGTGGTAGTGTGGTGTGGCGTGACAGAACTACTTGAAGGAAGGAGCAGAAGTGGCGTTGCCTTTGATGTTAGTAGTGCATAGTGAACCTGTTGGATATGGTTCAAAAGACCAACAGTACCCTGCACCTTGGCCCCACAGGTGTCACACATCTCCTCCGTATGGTGGTCAGACAGGTGCTCTGAAAATGTGTCTCCCCCCACAAGCTGGTTGCACTTATAGCACTGCACTGATGCTCCTGTGTCTGTGTCTCCTCCCCCTACCTCTGTGTTGTCTTTGACTCCCCCTGCCTCCGTGTCTCCTCTCCATGTCTGTGTGTGGTGTCGGACTCCCCCTGCCTCCGTGTCTCCTCTCCATGTCTGTGTGTGGTGTCGGACTCCCCCTGCCTCCGTGTCTCCTCTCCATGTCTGTGTGTGGTGTCGGACTCCCCCTGCCTCCGTGTCTCCTCTCCATGTCTGTGTGTGGTGTCGGACTCCCCCTGCCTCCGTGTCTCCTCTCCATGTCTGTGTGTGGTGTCGGACTCCCCCTGCATCTGTGTCTCCTCTCCATGTCTCGGTGTCTCCTCTAACTGTCTCCATGCCTGTCTCCATGCCTCCTCTCCCTACCTCTGTGTTGTCTTTGACTCCCCCTGCCTCCGTGTCTCCTCTCCATGTCTGTGTGTGGTGTCGGACTCCCCCTGCATCCGTGTCTCCTCTCCCTGCCTGTGTGTGGTGTCGGACTCCCCCTGCATCCGTGTCTCCTCTCCATGTCTCGGTGTCTCCTCTAACTGTCTCCATGCCTGTCTCCATGCCTCCTCTCCCTACCTCTGTGTTGTCTTTGACTCCCCCTGCCTCCGTGTCTCCTCTCCATGTCTGTGTGTGGTGTCGGACTCCCCCTGCATCCGTGTCTCCTCTCCCTGCCTGTGTGTGGTGTCGGACTCCCCCTGCATCCGTGTCTCCTCTCCATGTCTCGGTGTCTCCTCTAACTGTCTCCATGCCTGTCTCCATGCCTCCTCTCCCTACCTCTGTGTTGTCTTTGACTCCCCCTGCCTCCGTGTCTCCTCTCCATGTCTGTGTGTGGTGTCGGACTCCCCCTGCATCCGTGTCTCCTCTCCCTGCCTGTGTGTGGTGTCGGACTCCCCCTGCATCCGTGTCTCCTCTACCTGTCTCCATGCCTGTCTCCATGCCTCCTCTCCCTATCTCCGTGCTGAGTCGGACTCGCCCTGCCTCCGTCTCAACTCCTCCTGCCTCACTGGACCCAACGCCTGATGACTGATCTGTTGGCTGACAAATACAAAAAGAGGGCCATGCTACATGCAACTAAGAATACTACACTACTAGTTTTCCCCAGAATTATACAGATATATATTGTTCATTAAATAAATCCACATGCTACAGTGACTATACAGTGAAACAAAAAAAACACCAAACAATAAATAATTTCACCTACCTTGTGGAACCCACAGGAGCACTGAAGGCTTCTCCCAAACAGATCCTTAGTATGGCTCTGCAGGGGGCAAGCATCAATTCTCTCCAAGGCCTTTTTCCATTTCTTGGCCCCTGGCCGTTTGCCAGTTGAAAAGTGGAATTGGCCCTGTGCATATTTGAAGCAGATGTCCCTCCAATAGCTATCTGGCTTTCCAGTCTTAGTCATCTGCATTAAATATAAAACAGGTTAATGTCGAGCTAGGTTATGTATGTGTGTATGCTACAGACAGACAGACAGAGCGGAGGATATTATGTATGTATGTATAGTGTGTATGTTATGTAGGTAGATAGGTATGTTTTGCATTACTGTTTTATTAATCAATCTTTTCTTACAAAGAAACTGTAGCACAAAGTGCTTCACAAAATAAAAGCAGGCAAAATTAAGTATCATTATTGTTAATAATTAAACTTGGCACAATGAAGCATGTTTAATACATCTGGACACATCTATTTGTTCTGCTCAAACACTATACCACTGCTCTGCTAGCTGAGCTGCTAACACTAGCTAGCAGCTATACCAGGCTCCATTACCGGAGGGGATGAAACTTGCCACAATTATTGAACATGTTAAGGCTTTTCCGGAGAAATAGGCAGAGTTTATACGCTAATAAACAAATAAATAAGTTATTATTGGTCTTCTGATTCTGTCATACACCAATATACCCACGATAGCCACACAGTGCTAGTTTGACCGAGCGAGTACCGCCGGTAACGTTTCTATTTACAGCGACAGTCAGAAGCTCCGTTAACATAGCGGCCACGTAACAAGACAGTTGAAATACAAGTTGAATATCATGTTGACGGGATGGGAAATGAAACCGTTTGTTGTTTTGTTTTTTACGGTGTTGCTTTTATGAGTATTAATCAAGTTTCCAAACCTTTTCTCCGTGTTCTGTGCATAGGTTCTGTGTCGATGCGGTGGAAAAAATGGCCGCCACTCTAAAGCGATAACCTAGCGATAATCCCGCCCCTCTCACATCACGTGACCTATACTGTTCAAATCAGAGTCTATGGTTTGGACCTGGTTCGGACCTGTGTTCGGACCTTGTTTGAAACTCTTTCATCTGGTTAGGAATGTGTTCGGACCTGGTTAGGACCTGTGAGAAATGTTAGGACCTCGGAGGCAGTCCAGAAACTGGCGGGTACGGCCACCTCGTCAGTGACTCACGGCGAGTGGAAAGTTTTCCAATAGAAAACCGCTGAGGTTTGATGTCAGTTATTATATAGTAGCAGTTATGAGATAGGTGAAAACATGGCCCTTAATGATAGTGCATCTTCGGAAAGAATAGAATCGACGAGGATGGGATTCGAACCCACGCGTGCAGAGCACAATGGATTAGCAGTCCATCGCCTTAACCACTCGGCCACCTCGTCACTGGGCACATTCAGTGGAATGTTTTCTGACGGAAAGTTATCGAGGTTTCACATTGCTGATTATTTGTGGCAGTTGTGAGATAGGGCATCAAATATCCCAAGCACAATGTGTCAGCAGTCCATCGCCATAACCACTCGGCCACCTCGTCACTGAGTCACAATGAGTGGAAAGTTTTCCAAAGGAAAAGCATTGAGCTTTGACATTACTGATTATCTTTAGCAGTTACGAGGTCAAAATATGCCCCTTAACGATACTGTATCTTTGGAAAGAGATGACACCCTTTGCAAATGCAATCGACGAGGATGGGATTCGAACCCACGCGTGCAGAGCACAATGGATTAGCAGTCCATCGCCTTAACCACTCGGCCACCTCGTCACTGGGCACATTCAGTGGAATGTTTTCTGACGGAAAGTTATCGAGGTTTCACATTGCTGATTATTTGTGGCAGTTGTGAGATAGGGCATCAAATATCCCAAGCACAATGTGTCAGCAGTCCATCGCCATAACCACTCGGCCACCTCGTCACTGAGTCACAATGAGTGGAAAGTTTTCCAAAGGAAAAGCATTGAGCTTTGACATTACTGATTATCTTTAGCAGTTACGAGGTCAAAATATGCCCCTTAACGATACTGTATCTTTGGAAAGAGATGACACCCTTTGCAAATGCAATCGACGAGGATGGGATTCAAACCCACGCGTGCAGAGCACAATGGATTAGCAGTCCATCGCCTTAACCACTCGGCCACCTCGTCAGTGACTCACGGCGAGTGGAAAGTTTTCCAATAGAAAACCGCTGAGGTTTGATGTCAGTTATTATATAGTAGCAGTTATGAGATAGGTGAAAACATGGCCCTTAATGATAGTGCATCTTCGGAAAGAATAGAATCGACGAGGATGGGATTCGAACCCACGCGTGCAGAGCACAATGGATTAGCAGTCCATCGCCTTAACCACTCGGCCACCTCGTCACTGGGCACATTCAGTGGAATGTTTTCTGACGGAAAGTTATCGAGGTTTCACATTGCTTATTATTTGTGGCAGTTGTGAGATAGGGCATCAAATATCCCAAGCACAATGTGTCAGCAGTCCATCGCCATAACCACTCGGCCACCTCGTCACTGAGTCACAATGAGTGGAAAGTTTTCCAAAGGAAAAGCATTGAGCTTTGACATTACTGATTATCTTTAGCAGTTACGAGGTCAAAATATGCCCCTTAACGATACTGTATCTTTGGAAAGAGATGACACCCTTTGCAAATGCAATCGACGAGGATGGGATTCGAACCCACGCGTGCAGAGCACAATGGATTAGCAGTCCATCGCCTTAACCACTCGGCCACCTCGTCAGTGACTCACGGCGAGTGGAAAGTTTTCCAATAGAAAACCGCTGAGGTTTGATGTCTGTTATTATATAGTAGCAGTTATGAGATAGGTGAAAACATGGCCCTTAATGATAGTGCATCTTCGGAAAGAATAGAATCGACGAGGATGGGATTCGAACCCACGCGTGCAGAGCACAATGGATTAGCAGTCCATCGCCTTAACCACTCGGCCACCTCGTCACAGGGCACATTATGTGGAATGTTTTCTGACGGAAAGTTATCGAGGTTTCACATTGCTGATTATTTGTGGCAGTTGTGAGATAGGGCATCAAATATCCCAAGCACAATGTGTCAGCAGTCCATCGCCATAACCACTCGGCCACCTCGTCACTGAGTCACAATGAGTGGAAAGTTTTCCAAAGGAAAAGCATTGAGCTTTGACATTACTGATTATCTTTAGCAGTTACGAGGTCAAAATATGCCCCTTAACGATACTGTATCTTTGGAAAGAGATGACACCCTTTGCAAATGCAATCGACGAGGATGGGATTCGAACCCACGCGTGCAGAGCACAATGGATTAGCAGTCCATCGCCTTAACCACTCGGCCACCTCGTCAGTGACTCACGGCGAGTGGAAAGTTTTCCAATAGAAAACCGCTGAGGTTTGATGTCTGTTATTATATAGTAGCAGTTATGAGATAGGTGAAAACATGGCCCTTAATGATAGTGCATCTTCGGAAAGAATAGAATCGACGAGGATGGGATTCGAACCCACGCGTGCAGAGCACAATGGATTAGCAGTCCATCGCCTTAACCACTCGGCCACCTCGTCACTGGGCACATTCAGTGGAATGTTTTCTGACGGAAAGTTATCGAGGTTTCACATTGCTGATTATTTGTGGCAGTTGTGAGATAGGGCATCAAATATCCCAAGCACAATGTGTCAGCAGTCCATCGCCATAACCACTCGGCCACCTCGTCACTGAGTCACAATGAGTGGAAAGTTTTCCAAAGGAAAAGCATTGAGCTTTGACATTACTGATTATCTTTAGCAGTTACGAGGTCAAAATATGCCCCTTAACGATACTGTATCTTTGGAAAGAGATGACACCCTTTGCAAATGCAATCGACGAGGATGGGATTCAAACCCACGCGTGCAGAGCACAATGGATTAGCAGTCCATCGCCTTAACCACTCGGCCACCTCGTCAGTGACTCACGGCGAGTGGAAAGTTTTCCAATAGAAAACCGCTGAGGTTTGATGTCAGTTATTATATAGTAGCAGTTATGAGATAGGTGAAAACATGGCCCTTAATGATAGTGCATCTTCGGAAAGAATAGAATCGACGAGGATGGGATTCGAACCCACGCGTGCAGAGCACAATGGATTAGCAGTCCATCGCCTTAACCACTCGGCCACCTCGTCACTGGGCACATTATGTGGAATGTTTTCTGACGGAAAGTTATCGAGGTTTCACATTGCTGATTATTTGTGGCAGTTGTGAGATAGGGCATCAAATATCCCAAGCACAATGTGTCAGCAGTCCATCGCCATAACCACTCGGCCACCTCGTCACTGAGTCACAATGAGTGGAAAGTTTTCCAAAGGAAAAGCATTGAGCTTTGACATTACTGATTATCTTTAGCAGTTACGAGGTCAAAATACGCCCCTTAACGATACTGTATCTTTGGAAAGAGATGACACCCTTTGCAAATGCAATCGACGAGGATGGGATTCGAACCCACGCGTGCAGAGCACAATGGATTAGCAGTCCATCGCCTTAACCACTCGGCCACCTCGTCACTGGGCACATTCAGTGGAATGTTTTCTGACGGAAAGTTATCGAGGTTTCACATTGCTGATTATTTGTGGCAGTTGTGAGATAGGGCATCAAATATCCCAAGCACAATGTGTCAGCAGTCCATCGCCATAACCACTCGGCCACCTCGTCACTGAGTCACAATGAGTGGAAAGTTTTCCAAAGGAAAAGCATTGAGCTTTGACATTACTGATTATCTTTAGCAGTTACGAGGTCAAAATATGCCCCTTAACGATACTGTATCTTTGGAAAGAGATGACACCCTTTGCAAATGCAATCGACGAGGATGGGATTCGAACCCACGCGTGCAGAGCACAATGGATTAGCAGTCCATCGCCTTAACCACTCGGCCACCTCGTCAGTGACTCACGGCGAGTGGAAAGTTTTCCAATAGAAAACCGCTGAGGTTTGATGTCAGTTATTATATAGTAGCAGTTATGAGATAGGTGAAAACATGGCCCTTAATGATAGTGCATCTTCGGAAAGAATAGAATCGACGAGGATGGGATTCGAACCCACGCGTGCAGAGCACAATGGATTAGCAGTCCATCGCCTTAACCACTCGGCCACCTCGTCACTGGGCACATTATGTGGAATGTTTTCTGACGGAAAGTTATCGAGGTTTCACATTGCTGATTATTTGTGGCAGTTGTGAGATAGGGCATCAAATATCCCAAGCACAATGTGTCAGCAGTCCATCGCCATAACCACTCGGCCACCTCGTCACTGAGTCACAATGAGTGGAAAGTTTTCCAAAGGAAAAGCATTGAGCTTTGACATTACTGATTATCTTTAGCAGTTACGAGGTCAAAATACGCCCCTTAACGATACTGTATCTTTGGAAAGAGATGACACCCTTTGCAAATGCAATCGACGAGGATGGGATTCGAACCCACGCGTGCAGAGCACAATGGATTAGCAGTCCATCGCCTTAACCACTCGGCCACCTCGTCACTGGGCACATTCAGTGGAATGTTTTCTGACGGAAAGTTATCGAGGTTTCACATTGCTGATTATTTGTGGCAGTTGTGAGATAGGGCATCACATATCCCAAGCACAATGTGTCAGCAGTCCATCGCCATAACCACTCGGCCACCTCGTCACTGAGTCACAATGAGTGGAAAGTTTTCCAAAGGAAAGGCATTGAGCTTTGACATTACTGATTATCTTTAGCAGTTACGAGGTCAAAATATGCCCCTTAACGATACTGTATCTTTGGAAAGAGATGACACTCTTTGCAAATGCAATCGACGAGGATGGGATTCGAACCCACGCGTGCAGAGCACAATGGATTAGCAGTCCATCGCCTTAACCACTCGGCCACCTCGTCAGTGACTCACGGCGAGTGGAAAGTTTTCCAATAGAAAACCGCTGAGGTTTGATGTCAGTTATTATATAGTAGCAGTTATGAGATAGGTGAAAACATGGCCCTTAATGA
Organism: Alosa pseudoharengus; assembly: GCF_046254945.1. Classification (NCBI taxonomy): domain Eukaryota; kingdom Metazoa; phylum Chordata; class Actinopteri; order Clupeiformes; family Clupeidae; genus Alosa; species Alosa pseudoharengus. The sequence goes on from NW_027468640.1 coordinate 32,377,196, forward strand.
TAGTGCATCTTCGGAAAGAATAGAATCGACGAGGATGGGATTCGAACCCACGCGTGCAGAGCACAATGGATTAGCAGTCCATCGCCTTAACCACTCGGCCACCTCGTCACTGGGCACATTCAGTGGAATGTTTTCTGACGGAAAGTTATCGAGGTTTCACATTGCTGATTATTTGTGGCAGTTGTGAGATAGGGCATCAAATATCCCAAGCACAATGTGTCAGCAGTCCATCGCCATAACCACTCGGCCACCTCGTCACTGAGTCACAATGAGTGGAAAGTTTTCCAAAGGAAAAGCATTGAGCTTTGACATTACTGATTATCTTTAGCAGTTACGAGGTCAAAATACGCCCCTTAACGATACTGTATCTTTGGAAAGAGATGACACCCTTTGCAAATGCAATCGACGAGGATGGGATTCGAACCCACGCGTGCAGAGCACAATGGATTAGCAGTCCATCGCCTTAACCACTCGGCCACCTCGTCAGTGACTCACGGCGAGTGGAAAGTTTTCCAATAGAAAACCGCTGAGGTTTGATGTCAGTTATTATATAGTAGCAGTTATGAGATAGGTGAAAACATGGCCCTTAATGATAGTGCATCTTCGGAAAGAATAGAATCGACGAGGATGGGATTCGAACCCACGCGTGCAGAGCACAATGGATTAGCAGTCCATCGCCTTAACCACTCGGCCACCTCGTCACTGGGCACATTCAGTGGAATGTTTTCTGACGGAAAGTTATCGAGGTTTCACATTGCTGATTATTTGTGGCAGTTGTGAGATAGGGCATCAAATATCCCAAGCACAATGTGTCAGCAGTCCATCGCCATAACCACTCGGCCACCTCGTCACTGAGTCACAATGAGTGGAAAGTTTTCCAAAGGAAAAGCATTGAGCTTTGACATTACTGATTATCTTTAGCAGTTACGAGGTCAAAATACGCCCCTTAACGATACTGTATCTTTGGAAAGAGATGACACCCTTTGCAAATGCAATCGACTAGGATGGGATTCGAACCCACGCGTGCAGAGCACAATGGATTAGCAGTCCATCGCCTTAACCACTCGGCCACCTCGTCAGTGACTCACGGCGAGTGGAAAGTTTTCCAATAGAAAACCGCTGAGGTTTGATGTCAGTTATTATATAGTAGCAGTTATGAGATAGGTGAAAACATGGCCCTTAATGATAGTGCATCTTCGGAAAGAATAGAATCGACGAGGATGGGATTCGAACCCACGCGTGCAGAGCACAATGGATTAGCAGTCCATCGCCTTAACCACTCGGCCACCTCGTCACTGGGCACATTCAGTGGAATGTTTTCTGACGGAAAGTTATCGAGGTTTCACATTGCTGATTATTTGTGGCAGTTGTGAGATAGGGCATCAAATATCCCAAGCACAATGTGTCAGCAGTCCATCGCCATAACCACTCGGCCACCTCGTCACTGAGTCACAATGAGTGGAAAGTTTTCCAAAGGAAAAGCATTGAGCTTTGACATTACTGATTATCTTTAGCAGTTACGAGGTCAAAATATGCCCCTTAACGATACTGTATCTTTGGAAAGAGATGACACCCTTTGCAAATGCAATCGACGAGGATGGGATTCGAACCCACGCGTGCAGAGCACAATGGATTAGCAGTCCATCGCCTTAACCACTCGGCCACCTCGTCAGTGACTCACGGCGAGTGGAAAGTTTTCCAATAGAAAACCGCTGAGGTTTGATGTCAGTTATTATATAGTAGCAGTTATGAGATAGGTGAAAACATGGCCCTTAATGATAGTGCATCTTCGGAAAGAATAGAATCGACGAGGATGGGATTCGAACCCACGCGTGCAGAGCACAATGGATTAGCAGTCCATCGCCTTAACCACTCGGCCATTTCGTCACTGGGCACATTCAGTGGAATGTTTTCTGACGGAAAGTTATCGAGGTTTCACATTGCTGATTATTTGTGGCAGTTGTGAGATAGGGCATCAAATATCCCAAGCACAATGTGTCAGCAGTCCATCGCCATAACCACTCGGCCACCTCGTCACTGAGTCACAATGAGTGGAAAGTTTTCCAAAGGAAAAGCATTGAGCTTTGACATTACTGATTATCTTTAGCAGTTACGAGGTCAAAATACGCCCCTTAACGATACTGTATCTTTGGAAAGAGATGACACCCTTTGCAAATGCAATCGACGAGGATGGGATTCGAACCCACGCGTGCAGAGCACAATGGATTAGCAGTCCATCGTCTTAACAACTCGGCCACCTCGTCACTGGGCACCTTCAGTGGAATGTTTTCTGACGGAAAGTTATCGAGGTTTCACATTGCTGATTATTTGTGGCAGTTGTGAGATAGGGCATCAAATATCCCAAGCACAATGTGTCAGCAGTCCATCGCCATAACCACTCGGCCACCTCGTCACTGAGTCACAATGAGTGGAAAGTTTTCCAAAGGAAAAGCATTGAGCTTTGACATTACTGATTATCTTTAGCAGTTACGAGGTAAAAATATGCCCCTTAACGATACTGTATCTTTGGAAAGAGATGACACCCTTTGCAAATGCAATCGACGAGGATGGGATTCGAACCCACGCGTGCAGAGCACAATGGATTAGCAGTCCATCGCCTTAACCACTCGGCCACCTCGTCAGTGCCTCACGGCGAGTGGAAAGTTTTCCAATAGAAAACCGCTGAGGTTTGATGTCTGTTATTATATAGTAGCAGTTATGAGATAGGTGAAAACATGGCCCTTAATGATAGTGCATCTTCGGAAAGAACAGAATCGACGAGGATGGGATTCGAACCCACGCGTGCAGAGCACAATGGATTAGCAGTCCATCGCCTTAACCACTCGGCCACCTCGTCACTGGGCACATTCAGTGGAATGTTTTCTGACGGAAAGTTATCGAGGTTTCACATTGCTGATTATTTGTGGCAGTTGTGAGATAGGGCATCAAATATCCCAAGCACAATGTGTCAGCAGTCCATCGCCATAACCACTCGGCCACCTCGTCACTGAGTCACAATGAGTGGAAAGTTTTCCAAAGGAAAAGCATTGAGCTTTGACATTACTGATTATCTTTAGCAGTTACGAGGTCAAAATATGCCCCTTAACGATACTGTATCTTTGGAAAGAGATGACACCCTTTGCAAATGCAATCGACGAGGATGGGATTGGAACCCACGCGTGCAGAGCACAATGGATTAGCAGTCCATCGCCTTAACCACTCGGCCACCTCGTCAGTGACTCACGGCGAGTGGAAAGTTTTCCAATAGAAAACCGCTGAGGTTTGATGTCTGTTATTATATAGTAGCAGTTATGAGATAGGTGAAAACATGGCCCTTAATGATAGTGCATCTTCGGAAAGAATAGAATCGACGAGGATGGGATTCGAACCCACGCGTGCAGAGCACAATGGATTAGCAGTCCATCGCCTTAACCACTCGCCCACCTCGTCACTGGGCACATTCAGTGGAATGTTTTCTGACGGAAAGTTATCGAGGTTTCACATTGCTGATTATTTGTGGCAGTTGTGAGATAGGGCATCAAATATCCCAAGCACAATGTGTCAGCAGTCCATCGCCATAACCACTCGGCCACCTCGTCACTGAGTCACAATGAGTGGAAAGTTTTCCAAATGAAAAGCATTGAGCTTTGACATTACTGATTATCTTTAGCAGTTACGAGGTCAAAATACGCCCCTTAACGATACTGTATCTTTGGAAAGAGATGACACCCTTTGCAAATGCAATCGACGAGGATGGGATTCGAACCCACGCGTGCAGAGCACAATGGATTAGCAGTCCATCGCCTTAACCACTCGGCCACCTCGTCACTGGGCACATTCAGTGGAATGTTTTCTGACGGAAAGTTATCGAGGTTTCACATTGCTGATTATTTGTGGCAGTTGTGAGATAGGGCATCAAATATCCCAAGCACAATGTGTCAGCAGTCCATCGCCATAACCACTCGGCCACCTCGTCACTGAGTCACAATGAGTGGAAAGTTTTCCAAAGGAAAAGCATTGAGCTTTGACATTACTGATTATCTTTAGCAGTTACGAGGTCAAAATATGCCCCTTAACGATACTGTATCTTTGGAAAGAGATGACACCCTTTGCAAATGCAATCGACGAGGATGGGATTCGAACCCACGCGTGCAGAGCACAATGGATTAGCAGTCCATCGCCTTAACCACTCGGCCACCTCGTCAGTGACTCACGGCGAGTGGAAAGTTTTCCAATAGAAAACCGCTGAGGTTTGATGTCAGTTATTATATAGTAGCAGTTATGAGATAGGTGAAAACATGGCCCTTAATGATAGTGCATCTTCGGAAAGAATAGAATCGACGAGGATGGGATTCGAACCCACGCGTGCAGAGCACAATGGATTAGCAGTCCATCGCCTTAACCACTCGGCCACCTCGTCACTGGGCACATTATGTGGAATGTTTTCTGACGGAAAGTTATCGAGGTTTCACATTGCTGATTATTTGTGGCAGTTGTGAGATAGGGCATCAAATATCCCAAGCACAATGTGTCAGCAGTCCATCGCCATAACCACTCGGCCACCTCGTCACTGAGTCACAATGAGTGGAAAGTTTTCCAAAGGAAAGGCATTGAGCTTTGACATTACTGATTATCTTTAGCAGTTACGAGGTCAAAATATGCCCCTTAACGATACTGTATCTTTGGAAAGAGATGACACTCTTTGCAAATGCAATCGACGAGGATGGGATTCGAACCCACGCGTGCAGAGCACAATGGATTAGCAGTCCATCGCCTTAACCACTCGGCCACCTCGTCAGTGACTCACGGCGAGTGGAAAGTTTTCCAATAGAAAACCGCTGAGGTTTGATGTCAGTTATTATATAGTAGCAGTTATGAGATAGGTGAAAACATGGCCCTTAATGATAGTGCATCTTCGGAAAGAATAGAATCGACGAGGATGGGATTCGAACCCACGCGTGCAGAGCACAATGGATTAGCAGTCCATCGCCTTAACCACTCGGCCACCTCGTCACTGGGCACATTCAGTGGAATGTTTTCTGACGGAAAGTTATCGAGGTTTCACATTGCTGATTATTTGTGGCAGTTGTGAGATAGGGCATCAAATATCCCAAGCACAATGTGTCAGCAGTCCATCGCCATAACCACTCGGCCACCTCGTCACTGAGTCACAATGAGTGGAAAGTTTTCCAAAGGAAAAGCATTGAGCTTTGACATTACTGATTATCTTTAGCAGTTACGAGGTCAAAATACGCCCCTTAACGATACTGTATCTTTGGAAAGAGATGACACCCTTTGCAAATGCAATCGACTAGGATGGGATTCGAACCCACGCGTGCAGAGCACAATGGATTAGCAGTCCATCGCCTTAACCACTCGGCCACCTCGTCAGTGACTCACGGCGAGTGGAAAGTTTTCCAATAGAAAACCGCTGAGGTTTGATGTCAGTTATTATATAGTAGCAGTTATGAGATAGGTGAAAACATGGCCCTTAATGATAGTGCATCTTCGGAAAGAATAGAATCGACGAGGATGGGATTCGAACCCACGCGTGCAGAGCACAATGGATTAGCAGTCCATCGCCTTAACCACTCGGCCACCTCGTCACTGGGCACATTCAGTGGAATGTTTTCTGACGGAAAGTTATCGAGGTTTCACATTGCTGATTATTTGTGGCAGTTGTGAGATAGGGCATCAAATATCCCAAGCACAATGTGTCAGCAGTCCATCGCCATAACCACTCGGCCACCTCGTCACTGAGTCACAATGAGTGGAAAGTTTTCCAAAGGAAAAGCATTGAGCTTTGACATTACTGATTATCTTTAGCAGTTACGAGGTCAAAATATGCCCCTTAACGATACTGTATCTTTGGAAAGAGATGACACCCTTTGCAAATGCAATCGACGAGGATGGGATTCGAACCCACGCGTGCAGAGCACAATGGATTAGCAGTCCATCGCCTTAACCACTCGGCCACCTCGTCAGTGACTCACGGCGAGTGGAAAGTTTTCCAATAGAAAACCGCTGAGGTTTGATGTCAGTTATTATATAGTAGCAGTTATGAGATAGGTGAAAACATGGCCCTTAATGATAGTGCATCTTCGGAAAGAATAGAATCGACGAGGATGGGATTCGAACCCACGCGTGCAGAGCACAATGGATTAGCAGTCCATCGCCTTAACCACTCGGCCATTTCGTCACTGGGCACATTCAGTGGAATGTTTTCTGACGGAAAGTTATCGAGGTTTCACATTGCTGATTATTTGTGGCAGTTGTGAGATAGGGCATCAAATATCCCAAGCACAATGTGTCAGCAGTCCATCGCCATAACCACTCGGCCACCTCGTCACTGAGTCACAATGAGTGGAAAGTTTTCCAAAGGAAAAGCATTGAGCTTTGACATTACTGATTATCTTTAGCAGTTACGAGGTCAAAATACGCCCCTTAACGATACTGTATCTTTGGAAAGAGATGACACCCTTTGCAAATGCAATCGACGAGGATGGGATTCGAACCCACGCGTGCAGAGCACAATGGATTAGCAGTCCATCGTCTTAACAACTCGGCCACCTCGTCACTGGGCACATTCAGTGGAATGTTTTCTGACGGAAAGTTATCGAGGTTTCACATTGCTGATTATTTGTGGCAGTTGTGAGATAGGGCATCAAATATCCCAAGCACAATGTGTCAGCAGTCCATCGCCATAACCACTCGGCCACCTCGTCACTGAGTCACAATGAGTGGAAAGTTTTCCAAAGGAAAAGCATTGAGCTTTGACATTACTGATTATCTTTAGCAGTTACGAGGTCAAAATATGCCCCTTAACGATACTGTATCTTTGGAAAGAGATGACACCCTTTGCAAATGCAATCGACGAGGATGGGATTCGAACCCACGCGTGCAGAGCACAATGGATTAGCAGTCCATCGCCTTAACCACTCGGCCACCTCGTCAGTGCCTCACGGCGAGTGGAAAGTTTTCCAATAGAAAACCGCTGAGGTTTGATGTCTGTTATTATATAGTAGCAGTTATGAGATAGGTGAAAACATGGCCCTTAATGATAGTGCATCTTCGGAAAGAACAGAATCGACGAGGATGGGATTCGAACCCACGCGTGCAGAGCACAATGGATTAGCAGTCCATCGCCTTAACCACTCGGCCACCTCGTCACTGGGCACATTCAGTGGAATGTTTTCTGACGGAAAGTTATCGAGGTTTCACATTGCTGATTATTTGTGGCAGTTGTGAGATAGGGCATCAAATATCCCAAGCACAATGTGTCAGCAGTCCATCGCCATAACCACTCGGCCACCTCGTCACTGAGTCACAATGAGTGGAAAGTTTTCCAAAGGAAAAGCATTGAGCTTTGACATTACTGATTATCTTTAGCAGTTATGAGGTCAAAATACGCCCCTTAACGATACTGTATCTTTGGAAAGAGATGACACCCTTTGCAAATGCAATCGACGAGGATGGGATTCGAACCCACGCGTGCAGAGCACAATGGATTAGCAGTCCATCGCCTTAACCACTCGGCCACCTCGTCACTGGGCACATTCAGTGGAATGTTTTCTGACGGAAAGTTATCGAGGTTTCACATTGCTGATTATTTGTGGCAGTTGTGAGATAGGGCATCAAATATCCCAAGCACAATGTGTCAGCAGTCCATCGCCATAACCACTCGGCCACCTCGTCACTGAGTCACAATGAGTGGAAAGTTTTCCAAAGGAAAAGCATTGAGCTTTGACATTACTGATTATCTTTAGCAGTTACGAGGTCAAAATATGCCCCTTAACGATACTGTATCTTTGGAAAGAGATGACACCCTTTGCAAATGCAATCGACGAGGATGGGATTTGAACCCACGCGTGCAGAGCACAATGGATTAGCAGTCCATCGCCTTAACCACTCGGCCACCTCGTCAGTGACTCACGGCGAGTGGAAAGTTTTCCAATAGAAAACCGCTGAGGTTTGATGTCTGTTATTATATAGTAGCAGTTATGAGATAGGTGAAAACATGGCCCTTAATGATAGTGCATCTTCGGAAAGAATAGAATCGACGAGGATGGGATTCGAACCCACGCGTGCAGAGCACAATGGATTAGCAGTCCATCGCCTTAACCACTCGCCCACCTCGTCACTGGGCACATTCAGTGGAATGTTTTCTGACGGAAAGTTATCGAGGTTTCACATTGCTGATTATTTGTGGCAGTTGTGAGATAGGGCATCAAATATCCCAAGCACAATGTGTCAGCAGTCCATCGCCATAACCACTCGGCCACCTCGTCACTGAGTCACAATGAGTGGAAAGTTTTCCAAATGAAAAGCATTGAGCTTTGACATTACTGATTATCTTTAGCAGTTACGAGGTCAAAATACGCCCCTTAACGATACTGTATCTTTGGAAAGAGATGACACCCTTTGCAAATGCAATCGACGAGGATGGGATTCGAACCCACGCGTGCAGAGCACAATGGATTAGCAGTCCATCGCCTTAACCACTCGGCCACCTCGTCACTGGGCACATTCAGTGGAATGTTTTCTGACGGAAAGTTATCGAGGTTTCACATTGCTGATTATTTGTGGCAGTTGTGAGATAGGGCATCAAATATCCCAAGCACAATGTGTCAGCAGTCCATCGCCATAACCACTCGGCCACCTCGTCACTGAGTCACAATGAGTGGAAAGTTTTCCAAAGGAAAAGCATTGAGCTTTGACATTACTGATTATCTTTAGCAGTTACGAGGTCAAAATATGCCCCTTAACGATACTGTATCTTTGGAAAGAGATGACACCCTTTGCAAATGCAATCGACGAGGATGGGATTCGAACCCACGCGTGCAGAGCACAATGGATTAGCAGTCCATCGCCTTAACCACTCGGCCACCTCGTCAGTGACTCACGGCGAGTGGAAAGTTTTCCAATAGAAAACCGCTGAGGTTTGATGTCAGTTATTATATAGTAGCAGTTATGAGATAGGTGAAAACATGGCCCTTAATGATAGTGCATCTTCGGAAAGAATAGAATCGACGAGGATGGGATTCGAACCCACGCGTGCAGAGCACAATGGATTAGCAGTCCATCGCCTTAACCACTCGGCCACCTCGTCACTGGGCACATTATGTGGAATGTTTTCTGACGGAAAGTTATCGAGGTTTCACATTGCTGATTATTTGTGGCAGTTGTGAGATAGGGCATCAAATATCCCAAGCACAATGTGTCAGCAGTCCATCGCCATAACCACTCGGCCACCTCGTCACTGAGTCACAATGAGTGGAAAGTTTTCCAAAGGAAAAGCATTGAGCTTTGACATTACTGATTATCTTTAGCAGTTACGAGGTCAAAATACGCCCCTTAACGATACTGTATCTTTGGAAAGAGATGACACCCTTTGCAAATGCAATCGACGAGGATGGGATTCGAACCCACGCGTGCAGAGCACAATGGATTAGCAGTCCATCGCCTTAACCACTCGGCCACCTCGTCACTGGGCACATTCAGTGGAATGTTTTCTGACGGAAAGTTATCGAGGTTTCACATTGCTGATTATTTGTGGCAGTTGTGAGATAGGGCATCAAATATCCCAAGCACAATGTGTCAGCAGTCCATCGCCATAACCACTCGGCCACCTCGTCACTGAGTCACAATGAGTGGAAAGTTTTCCAAAGGAAAAGCATTGAGCTTTGACATTACTGATTATCTTTAGCAGTTACGAGGTCAAAATATGCCCCTTAACGATACTGTATCTTTGGAAAGAGATGACACCCTTTGCAAATGCAATCGACGAGGATGGGATTGGAACCCACGCGTGCAGAGCACAATGGATTAGCAGTCCATCGCCTTAACCACTCGGCCACCTCGTCAGTGACTCACGGCGAGTGGAAAGTTTTCCAATAGAAAACCGCTGAGGTTTGATGTCTGTTATTATATAGTAGCAGTTATGAGATAGGTGAAAACATGGCCCTTAATGATAGTGCATCTTCGGAAAGAATAGAATCGACGAGGATGGGATTCGAACCCACGCGTGCAGAGCACAATGGATTAGCAGTCCATCGCCTTAACCACTCGCCCACCTCGTCACTGGGCACATTCAGTGGAATGTTTTCTGACGGAAAGTTATCGAGGTTTCACATTGCTGATTATTTGTGGCAGTTGTGAGATAGGGCATCAAATATCCCAAGCACAATGTGTCAGCAGTCCATCGCCATAACCACTCGGCCACCTCGTCACTGAGTCACAATGAGTGGAAAGTTTTCCAAAGGAAAAGCATTGAGCTTTGACATTACTGATTATCTTTAGCAGTTACGAGGTCAAAATATGCCCCTTAACGATACTGTATCTTTGGAAAGAGATGACACCCTTTGCAAATGCAATCGACGAGGATGGGATTCGAACCCACGCGTGCAGAGCACAATGGATTAGCAGTCCATCGCCTTAACCACTCGGCCACCTCGTCAGTGACTCACGGCGAGTGGAAAGTTTTCCAATAGAAAACCGCTGAGGTTTGATGTCAGTTATTATATAGTAGCAGTTATGAGATAGGTGAAAACATGGCCCTTAATGATAGTGCATCTTCGGAAAGAATAGAATCGACGAGGATGGGATTCGAACCCACGCGTGCAGAGCACAATGGATTAGCAGTCCATCGCCTTAACCACTCGGCCATTTCGTCACTGGGCACATTCAGTGGAATGTTTTCTGACGGAAAGTTATCGAGGTTTCACATTGCTGATTATTTGTGGCAGTTGTGAGATAGGGCATCAAATATCCCAAGCACAATGTGTCAGCAGTCCATCGCCATAACCACTCGGCCACCTCGTCACTGAGTCACAATGAGTGGAAAGTTTTCCAAAGGAAAAGCATTGAGCTTTGACATTACTGATTATCTTTAGCAGTTACGAGGTCAAAATACGCCCCTTAACGATACTGTATCTTTGGAAAGAGATGACACCCTTTGCAAATGCAATCGACGAGGATGGGATTCGAACCCACGCGTGCAGAGCACAATGGATTAGCAGTCCATCGTCTTAACAACTCGGCCACCTCGTCACTGGGCACATTCAGTGGAATGTTTTCTGACGGAAAGTTATCGAGGTTTCACATTGCTGATTATTTGTGGCAGTTGTGAGATAGGGCATCAAATATCCCAAGCACAATGTGTCAGCAGTCCATCGCCATAACCACTCGGCCACCTCGTCACTGAGTCACAATGAGTGGAAAGTTTTCCAAAGGAAAAGCATTGAGCTTTGACATTACTGATTATCTTTAGCAGTTACGAGGTCAAAATATGCCCCTTAACGATACTGTATCTTTGGAAAGAGATGACACCCTTTGCAAATGCAATCGACGAGGATGGGATTCGAACCCACGCGTGCAGAGCACAATGGATTAGCAGTCCATCGCCTTAACCACTCGGCCACCTCGTCAGTGCCTCACGGCGAGTGGAAAGTTTTCCAATAGAAAACCGCTGAGGTTTGATGTCTGTTATTATATAGTAGCAGTTATGAGATAGGTGAAAACATGGCCCTTAATGATAGTGCATCTTCGGAAAGAACAGAATCGACGAGGATGGGATTCGAACCCACGCGTGCAGAGCACAATGGATTAGCAGTCCATCGCCTTAACCACTCGGCCACCTCGTCACTGGGCACATTCAGTGGAATGTTTTCTGACGGAAAGTTATCGAGGTTTCACATTGCTGATTATTTGTGGCAGTTGTGAGATAGGGCATCAAATATCCCAAGCACAATGTGTCAGCAGTCCATCGCCATAACCACTCGGCCACCTCGTCACTGAGTCACAATGAGTGGAAAGTTTTCCAAAGGAAAAGCATTGAGCTTTGACATTACTGATTATCTTTAGCAGTTACGAGGTCAAAATACGCCCCTTAACGATACTGTATCTTTGGAAAGAGATGACACCCTTTGCAAATGCAATCGACGAGGATGGGATTCGAACCCACGCGTGCAGAGCACAATGGATTAGCAGTCCATCGCCTTAACCACTCGGCCACCTCGTCACTGGGCACATTCAGTGGAATGTTTTCTGACGGAAAGTTATCGAGGTTTCACATTGCTGATTATTTGTGGCAGTTGTGAGATAGGGCATCAAATATCCCAAGCACAATGTGTCAGCAGTCCATCGCCATAACCACTCGGCCACCTCGTCACTGAGTCACAATGAGTGGAAAGTTTTCCAAAGGAAAAGCATTGAGCTTTGACATTACTGATTATCTTTAGCAGTTACGAGGTCAAAATATGCCCCTTAACGATACTGTATCTTTGGAAAGAGATGACACCCTTTGCAAATGCAATCGACGAGGATGGGATTGGAACCCACGCGTGCAGAGCACAATGGATTAGCAGTCCATCGCCTTAACCACTCGGCCACCTCGTCAGTGACTCACGGCGAGTGGAAAGTTTTCCAATAGAAAACCGCTGAGGTTTGATGTCTGTTATTATATAGTAGCAGTTATGAGATAGGTGAAAACATGGCCCTTAATGATAGTGCATCTTCGGAAAGAATAGAATCGACGAGGATGGGATTCGAACCCACGCGTGCAGAGCACAATGGATTAGCAGTCCATCGCCTTAACCACTCGCCCACCTCGTCACTGGGCACATTCAGTGGAATGTTTTCTGACGGAAAGTTATCGAGGTTTCACATTGCTGATTATTTGTGGCAGTTGTGAGATAGGGCATCAAATATCCCAAGCACAATGTGTCAGCAGTCCATCGCCATAACCACTCGGCCACCTCGTCACTGAGTCACAATGAGTGGAAAGTTTTCCAAATGAAAAGCATTGAGCTTTGACATTACTGATTATCTTTAGCAGTTACGAGGTCAAAATACGCCCCTTAACGATACTGTATCTTTGGAAAGAGATGACACCCTTTGCAAATGCAATCGACGAGGATGGGATTCGAACCCACGCGTGCAGAGCACAATGGATTAGCAGTCCATCGCCTTAACCACTCGGCCACCTCGTCACTGGGCACATTCAGTGGAATGTTTTCTGACGGAAAGTTATCGAGGTTTCACATTGCTGATTATTTGTGGCAGTTGTGAGATAGGGCATCAAATATCCCAAGCACAATGTGTCAGCAGTCCATCGCCATAACCACTCGGCCACCTCGTCACTGAGTCACAATGAGTGGAAAGTTTTCCAAAGGAAAAGCATTGAGCTTTGACATTACTGATTATCTTTAGCAGTTACGAGGTCAAAATATGCCCCTTAACGATACTGTATCTTTGGAAAGAGATGACACCCTTTGCAAATGCAATCGACGAGGATGGGATTCGAACCCACGCGTGCAGAGCACAATGGATTAGCAGTCCATCGCCTTAACCACTCGGCCACCTCGTCAGTGACTCACGGCGAGTGGAAAGTTTTCCAATAGAAAACCGCTGAGGTTTGATGTCAGTTATTATATAGTAGCAGTTATGAGATAGGTGAAAACATGGCCCTTAATGATAGTGCATCTTCGGAAAGAATAGAATCGACGAGGATGGGATTCGAACCCACGCGTGCAGAGCACAATGGATTAGCAGTCCATCGCCTTAACCACTCGGCCATTTCGTCACTGGGCACATTCAGTGGAATGTTTTCTGACGGAAAGTTATCGAGGTTTCACATTGCTGATTATTTGTGGCAGTTGTGAGATAGGGCATCAAATATCCCAAGCACAATGTGTCAGCAGTCCATCGCCATAACCACTCGGCCACCTCGTCACTGAGTCACAATGAGTGGAAAGTTTTCCAAAGGAAAAGCATTGAGCTTTGACATTACTGATTATCTTTAGCAGTTACGAGGTCAAAATACGCCCCTTAACGATACTGTATCTTTGGAAAGAGATGACACCCTTTGCAAATGCAATCGACGAGGATGGGATTCGAACCCACGCGTGCAGAGCACAATGGATTAGCAGTCCATCGTCTTAACAACTCGGCCACCTCGTCACTGGGCACATTCAGTGGAATGTTTTCTGACGGAAAGTTATCGAGGTTTCACATTGCTGATTATTTGTGGCAGTTGTGAGATAGGGCATCAAATATCCCAAGCACAATGTGTCAGCAGTCCATCGCCATAACCACTCGGCCACCTCGTCACTGAGTCACAATGAGTGGAAAGTTTTCCAAAGGAAAAGCATTGAGCTTTGACATTACTGATTATCTTTAGCAGTTACGAGGTCAAAATATGCCCCTTAACGATACTGTATCTTTGGAAAGAGATGACACCCTTTGCAAATGCAATCGACGAGGATGGGATTCGAACCCACGCGTGCAGAGCACAATGGATTAGCAGTCCATCGCCTTAACCACTCGGCCACCTCGTCAGTGCCTCACGGCGAGTGGAAAGTTTTCCAATAGAAAACCGCTGAGGTTTGATGTCTGTTATTATATAGTAGCAGTTATGAGATAGGTGAAAACATGGCCCTTAATGATAGTGCATCTTCGGAAAGAACAGAATCGACGAGGATGGGATTCGAACCCACGCGTGCAGAGCACAATGGATTAGCAGTCCATCGCCTTAACCACTCGGCCACCTCGTCACTGGGCACATTCAGTGGAATGTTTTCTGACGGAAAGTTATCGAGGTTTCACATTGCTGATTATTTGTGGCAGTTGTGAGATAGGGCATCAAATATCCCAAGCACAATGTGTCAGCAGTCCATCGCCATAACCACTCGGCCACCTCGTCACTGAGTCACAATGAGTGGAAAGTTTTCCAAAGGAAAAGCATTGAGCTTTGACATTACTGATTATCTTTAGCAGTTATGAGGTCAAAATACGCCCCTTAACGATACTGTATCTTTGGAAAGAGATGACACCCTTTGCAAATGCAATCGACGAGGATGGGATTCGAACCCACGCGTGCAGAGCACAATGGATTAGCAGTCCATCGCCTTAACCACTCGGCCACCTCGTCACTGGGCACATTCAGTGGAATGTTTTCTGACGGAAAGTTATCGAGGTTTCACATTGCTGATTATTTGTGGCAGTTGTGAGATAGGGCATCAAATATCCCAAGCACAATGTGTCAGCAGTCCATCGCCATAACCACTCGGCCACCTCGTCACTGAGTCACAATGAGTGGAAAGTTTTCCAAAGGAAAAGCATTGAGCTTTGACATTACTGATTATCTTTAGCAGTTACGAGGTCAAAATATGCCCCTTAACGATACTGTATCTTTGGAAAGAGATGACACCCTTTGCAAATGCAATCGACGAGGATGGGATTGGAACCCACGCGTGCAGAGCACAATGGATTAGCAGTCCATCGCCTTAACCACTCGGCCACCTCGTCAGTGACTCACGGCGAGTGGAAAGTTTTCCAATAGAAAACCGCTGAGGTTTGATGTCTGTTATTATATAGTAGCAGTTATGAGATAGGTGAAAACATGGCCCTTAATGATAGTGCATCTTCGGAAAGAATAGAATCGACGAGGATGGGATTCGAACCCACGCGTGCAGAGCACAATGGATTAGCAGTCCATCGCCTTAACCACTCGCCCACCTCGTCACTGGGCACATTCAGTGGAATGTTTTCTGACGGAAAGTTATCGAGGTTTCACATTGCTGATTATTTGTGGCAGTTGTGAGATAGGGCATCAAATATCCCAAGCACAATGTGTCAGCAGTCCATCGCCATAACCACTCGGCCACCTCGTCACTGAGTCACAATGAGTGGAAAGTTTTCCAAATGAAAAGCATTGAGCTTTGACATTACTGATTATCTTTAGCAGTTACGAGGTCAAAATACGCCCCTTAACGATACTGCATCTTTGGAAAGAGATGACACCCTTTGCAAATGCAATCGACGAGGATGGGATTCGAACCCACGCGTGCAGAGCACAATGGATTAGCAGTCCATCGCCTTAACCACTCGGCCACCTCGTCACTGGGCACATTCAGTGGAATGTTTTCTGACGGAAAGTTATCGAGGTTTCACATTGCTGATTATTTGTGGCAGTTGTGAGATAGGGCATCAAATATCCCAAGCACAATGTGTCAGCAGTCCATCGCCATAACCACTCGGCCACCTCGTCACTGAGTCACAATGAGTGGAAAGTTTTCCAAAGGAAAAGCATTGAGCTTTGACATTACTGATTATCTTTAGCAGTTACGAGGTCAAAATATGCCCCTTAACGATACTGTATCTTTGGAAAGAGATGACACCCTTTGCAAATGCAATCGACGAGGATGGGATTCGAACCCACGCGTGCAGAGCACAATGGATTAGCAGTCCATCGCCTTAACCACTCGGCCACCTCGTCAGTGACTCACGGCGAGTGGAAAGTTTTCCAATAGAAAACCGCTGAGGTTTGATGTCAGTTATTATATAGTAGCAGTTATGAGATAGGTGAAAACATGGCCCTTAATGATAGTGCATCTTCGGAAAGAATAGAATCGACGAGGATGGGATTCGAACCCACGCGTGCAGAGCACAATGGATTAGCAGTCCATCGCCTTAACCACTCGGCCACCTCGTCACTGGGCACATTATGTGGAATGTTTTCTGACGGAAAGTTATCGAGGTTTCACATTGCTGATTATTTGTGGCAGTTGTGAGATAGGGCATCAAATATCCCAAGCACAATGTGTCAGCAGTCCATCGCCATAACCACTCGGCCACCTCGTCACTGAGTCACAATGAGTGGAAAGTTTTCCAAAGGAAAAGCATTGAGCTTTGACATTACTGATTATCTTTAGCAGTTACGAGGTCAAAATACGCCCCTTAACGATACTGTATCTTTGGAAAGAGATGACACCCTTTGCAAATGCAATCGACGAGGATGGGATTCGAACCCACGCGTGCAGAGCACAATGGATTAGCAGTCCATCGCCTTAACCACTCGGCCACCTCGTCACTGGGCACATTCAGTGGAATGTTTTCTGACGGAAAGTTATCGAGGTTTCACATTGCTGATTATTTGTGGCAGTTGTGAGATAGGGCATCAAATATCCCAAGCACAATGTGTCAGCAGTCCATCGCCATAACCACTCGGCCACCTCGTCACTGAGTCACAATGAGTGGAAAGTTTTCCAAAGGAAAAGCATTGAGCTTTGACATTACTGATTATCTTTAGCAGTTACGAGGTCAAAATATGCCCCTTAACGATACTGTATCTTTGGAAAGAGATGACACCCTTTGCAAATGCAATCGACGAGGATGGGATTCGAACCCACGCGTGCAGAGCACAATGGATTAGCAGTCCATCGCCTTAACCACTCGGCCACCTCGTCACTGGGCACATTCAGTGGAATGTTTTCTGACGGAAAGTTATCGAGGTTTCACATTGCTGATTATTTGTGGCAGTTGTGAGATAGGGCATCAAATATCCCAAGCACAATGTGTCAGCAGTCCATCGCCATAACCACTCGGCCACCTCGTCACTGAGTCACAATGAGTGGAAAGTTTTCCAAAGGAAAAGCATTGAGCTTTGACATTACTGATTATCTTTAGCAGTTACGAGGTCAAAATATGCCCCTTAACGATACTGTATCTTTGGAAAGAGATGACACCCTTTGCAAATGCAATCGACGAGGATGGGATTCGAACCCACGCGTGCAGAGCACAATGGATTAGCAGTCCATCGCCTTAACCACTCGGCCACCTCGTCAGTGACTCACGGCGAGTGGAAAGTTTTCCAATAGAAAACCGCTGAGGTTTGATGTCAGTTATTATATAGTAGCAGTTATGAGATAGGTGAAAACATGGCCCTTAATGATAGTGCATCTTCGGAAAGAATAGAATCGACGAGGATGGGATTCGAACCCACGCGTGCAGAGCACAATGGATTAGCAGTCCATCGCCTTAACCACTCGGCCATTTCGTCACTGGGCACATTCAGTGGAATGTTTTCTGACGGAAAGTTATCGAGGTTTCACATTGCTGATTATTTGTGGCAGTTGTGAGATAGGGCATCAAATATCCCAAGCACAATGTGTCAGCAGTCCATCGCCATAACCACTCGGCCACCTCGTCACTGAGTCACAATGAGTGGAAAGTTTTCCAAAGGAAAAGCATTGAGCTTTGACATTACTGATTATCTTTAGCAGTTACGAGGTCAAAATACGCCCCTTAACGATACTGTATCTTTGGAAAGAGATGACACCCTTTGCAAATGCAATCGACGAGGATGGGATTCGAACCCACGCGTGCAGAGCACAATGGATTAGCAGTCCATCGTCTTAACAACTCGGCCACCTCGTCACTGGGCACATTCAGTGGAATGTTTTCTGACGGAAAGTTATCGAGGTTTCACATTGCTGATTATTTGTGGCAGTTGTGAGATAGGGCATCAAATATCCCAAGCACAATGTGTCAGCAGTCCATCGCCATAACCACTCGGCCACCTCGTCACTGAGTCACAATGAGTGGAAAGTTTTCCAAAGGAAAAGCATTGAGCTTTGACATTACTGATTATCTTTAGCAGTTACGAGGTCAAAATATGCCCCTTAACGATACTGTATCTTTGGAAAGAGATGACACCCTTTGCAAATGCAATCGACGAGGATGGGATTCGAACCCACGCGTGCAGAGCACAATGGATTAGCAGTCCATCGCCTTAACCACTCGGCCACCTCGTCAGTGCCTCACGGCGAGTGGAAAGTTTTCCAATAGAAAACCGCTGAGGTTTGATGTCTGTTATTATATAGTAGCAGTTATGAGATAGGTGAAAACATGGCCCTTAATGATAGTGCATCTTCGGAAAGAACAGAATCGACGAGGATGGGATTCGAACCCACGCGTGCAGAGCACAATGGATTAGCAGTCCATCGCCTTAACCACTCGGCCACCTCGTCACTGGGCACATTCAGTGGAATGTTTTCTGACGGAAAGTTATCGAGGTTTCACATTGCTGATTATTTGTGGCAGTTGTGAGATAGGGCATCAAATATCCCAAGCACAATGTGTCAGCAGTCCATCGCCATAACCACTCGGCCACCTCGTCACTGAGTCACAATGAGTGGAAAGTTTTCCAAAGGAAAAGCATTGAGCTTTGACATTACTGATTATCTTTAGCAGTTATGAGGTCAAAATACGCCCCTTAACGATACTGTATCTTTGGAAAGAGATGACACCCTTTGCAAATGCAATCGACGAGGATGGGATTCGAACCCACGCGTGCAGAGCACAATGGATTAGCAGTCCATCGCCTTAACCACTCGGCCACCTCGTCACTGGGCACATTCAGTGGAATGTTTTCTGACGGAAAGTTATCGAGGTTTCACATTGCTGATTATTTGTGGCAGTTGTGAGATAGGGCATCAAATATCCCAAGCACAATGTGTCAGCAGTCCATCGCCATAACCACTCGGCCACCTCGTCACTGAGTCACAATGAGTGGAAAGTTTTCCAAAGGAAAAGCATTGAGCTTTGACATTACTGATTATCTTTAGCAGTTACGAGGTCAAAATATGCCCCTTAACGATACTGTATCTTTGGAAAGAGATGACACCCTTTGCAAATGCAATCGACGAGGATGGGATTGGAACCCACGCGTGCAGAGCACAATGGATTAGCAGTCCATCGCCTTAACCACTCGGCCACCTCGTCAGTGACTCACGGCGAGTGGAAAGTTTTCCAATAGAAAACCGCTGAGGTTTGATGTCTGTTATTATATAGTAGCAGTTATGAGATAGGTGAAAACATGGCCCTTAATGATAGTGCATCTTCGGAAAGAATAGAATCGACGAGGATGGGATTCGAACCCACGCGTGCAGAGCACAATGGATTAGCAGTCCATCGCCTTAACCACTCGCCCACCTCGTCACTGGGCACATTCAGTGGAATGTTTTCTGACGGAAAGTTATCGAGGTTTCACATTGCTGATTATTTGTGGCAGTTGTGAGATAGGGCATCAAATATCCCAAGCACAATGTGTCAGCAGTCCATCGCCATAACCACTCGGCCACCTCGTCACTGAGTCACAATGAGTGGAAAGTTTTCCAAATGAAAAGCATTGAGCTTTGACATTACTGATTATCTTTAGCAGTTACGAGGTCAAAATACGCCCCTTAACGATACTGCATCTTTGGAAAGAGATGACACCCTTTGCAAATGCAATCGACGAGGATGGGATTCGAACCCACGCGTGCAGAGCACAATGGATTAGCAGTCCATCGCCTTAACCACTCGGCCACCTCGTCACTGGGCACATTCAGTGGAATGTTTTCTGACGGAAAGTTATCGAGGTTTCACATTGCTGATTATTTGTGGCAGTTGTGAGATAGGGCATCAAATATCCCAAGCACAATGTGTCAGCAGTCCATCGCCATAACCACTCGGCCACCTCGTCACTGAGTCACAATGAGTGGAAAGTTTTCCAAAGGAAAAGCATTGAGCTTTGACATTACTGATTATCTTTAGCAGTTACGAGGTCAAAATATGCCCCTTAACGATACTGTATCTTTGGAAAGAGATGACACCCTTTGCAAATGCAATCGACGAGGATGGGATTCGAACCCACGCGTGCAGAGCACAATGGATTAGCAGTCCATCGCCTTAACCACTCGGCCACCTCGTCAGTGACTCACGGCGAGTGGAAAGTTTTCCAATAGAAAACCGCTGAGGTTTGATGTCAGTTATTATATAGTAGCAGTTATGAGATAGGTGAAAACATGGCCCTTAATGATAGTGCATCTTCGGAAAGAATAGAATCGACGAGGATGGGATTCGAACCCACGCGTGCAGAGCACAATGGATTAGCAGTCCATCGCCTTAACCACTCGGCCACCTCGTCACTGGGCACATTATGTGGAATGTTTTCTGACGGAAAGTTATCGAGGTTTCACATTGCTGATTATTTGTGGCAGTTGTGAGATAGGGCATCAAATATCCCAAGCACAATGTGTCAGCAGTCCATCGCCATAACCACTCGGCCACCTCGTCACTGAGTCACAATGAGTGGAAAGTTTTCCAAAGGAAAAGCATTGAGCTTTGACATTACTGATTATCTTTAGCAGTTACGAGGTCAAAATACGCCCCTTAACGATACTGTATCTTTGGAAAGAGATGACACCCTTTGCAAATGCAATCGACGAGGATGGGATTCGAACCCACGCGTGCAGAGCACAATGGATTAGCAGTCCATCGCCTTAACCACTCGGCCACCTCGTCACTGGGCACATTCAGTGGAATGTTTTCTGACGGAAAGTTATCGAGGTTTCACATTGCTGATTATTTGTGGCAGTTGTGAGATAGGGCATCAAATATCCCAAGCACAATGTGTCAGCAGTCCATCGCCATAACCACTCGGCCACCTCGTCACTGAGTCACAATGAGTGGAAAGTTTTCCAAAGGAAAAGCATTGAGCTTTGACATTACTGATTATCTTTAGCAGTTACGAGGTCAAAATATGCCCCTTAACGATACTGTATCTTTGGAAAGAGATGACACCCTTTGCAAATGCAATCGACGAGGATGGGATTGGAACCCACGCGTGCAGAGCACAATGGATTAGCAGTCCATCGCCTTAACCACTCGGCCACCTCGTCAGTGACTCACGGCGAGTGGAAAGTTTTCCAATAGAAAACCGCTGAGGTTTGATGTCTGTTATTATATAGTAGCAGTTATGAGATAGGTGAAAACATGGCCCTTAATGATAGTGCATCTTCGGAAAGAATAGAATCGACGAGGATGGGATTCGAACCCACGCGTGCAGAGCACAATGGATTAGCAGTCCATCGCCTTAACCACTCGCCCACCTCGTCACTGGGCACATTCAGTGGAATGTTTTCTGACGGAAAGTTATCGAGGTTTCACATTGCTGATTATTTGTGGCAGTTGTGAGATAGGGCATCAAATATCCCAAGCACAATGTGTCAGCAGTCCATCGCCATAACCACTCGGCCACCTCGTCACTGAGTCACAATGAGTGGAAAGTTTTCCAAATGAAAAGCATTGAGCTTTGACATTACTGATTATCTTTAGCAGTTACGAGGTCAAAATACGCCCCTTAACGATACTGTATCTTTGGAAAGAGATGACACCCTTTGCAAATGCAATCGACGAGGATGGGATTCGAACCCACGCGTGCAGAGCACAATGGATTAGCAGTCCATCGCCTTAACCACTCGGCCACCTCGTCACTGGGCACATTCAGTGGAATGTTTTCTGACGGAAAGTTATCGAGGTTTCACATTGCTGATTATTTGTGGCAGTTGTGAGATAGGGCATCAAATATCCCAAGCACAATGTGTCAGCAGTCCATCGCCATAACCACTCGGCCACCTCGTCACTGAGTCACAATGAGTGGAAAGTTTTCCAAAGGAAAAGCATTGAGCTTTGACATTACTGATTATCTTTAGCAGTTACGAGGTCAAAATATGCCCCTTAACGATACTGTATCTTTGGAAAGAGATGACACCCTTTGCAAATGCAATCGACGAGGATGGGATTCGAACCCACGCGTGCAGAGCACAATGGATTAGCAGTCCATCGCCTTAACCACTCGGCCACCTCGTCAGTGACTCACGGCGAGTGGAAAGTTTTCCAATAGAAAACCGCTGAGGTTTGATGTCAGTTATTATATAGTAGCAGTTATGAGATAGGTGAAAACATGGCCCTTAATGATAGTGCATCTTCGGAAAGAATAGAATCGACGAGGATGGGATTCGAACCCACGCGTGCAGAGCACAATGGATTAGCAGTCCATCGCCTTAACCACTCGCCCACCTCGTCACTGGGCACATTCAGTGGAATGTTTTCTGACGGAAAGTTATCGAGGTTTCACATTGCTGATTATTTGTGGCAGTTGTGAGATAGGGCATCAAATATCCCAAGCACAATGTGTCAGCAGTCCATCGCCATAACCACTCGGCCACCTCGTCACTGAGTCACAATGAGTGGAAAGTTTTCCAAATGAAAAGCATTGAGCTTTGACATTACTGATTATCTTTAGCAGTTACGAGGTCAAAATACGCCCCTTAACGATACTGTATCTTTGGAAAGAGATGACACCCTTTGCAAATGCAATCGACGAGGATGGGATTGGAACCCACGCGTGCAGAGCACAATGGATTAGCAGTCCATCGCCTTAACCACTCGGCCACCTCGTCAGTGACTCACGGCGAGTGGAAAGTTTTCCAATAGAAAACCGCTGAGGTTTGATGTCTGTTATTATATAGTAGCAGTTATGAGATAGGTGAAAACATGGCCCTTAATGATAGTGCATCTTCGGAAAGAATAGAATCGACGAGGATGGGATTCGAACCCACGCGTGCAGAGCACAATGGATTAGCAGTCCATCGCCTTAACCACTCGCCCACCTCGTCACTGGGCACATTCAGTGGAATGTTTTCTGACGGAAAGTTATCGAGGTTTCACATTGCTGATTATTTGTGGCAGTTGTGAGATAGGGCATCAAATATCCCAAGCACAATGTGTCAGCAGTCCATCGCCATAACCACTCGGCCACCTCGTCACTGAGTCACAATGAGTGGAAAGTTTTCCAAATGAAAAGCATTGAGCTTTGACATTACTGATTATCTTTAGCAGTTACGAGGTCAAAATACGCCCCTTAACGATACTGTATCTTTGGAAAGAGATGACACCCTTTGCAAATGCAATCGACGAGGATGGGATTCGAACCCACGCGTGCAGAGCACAATGGATTAGCAGTCCATCGCCTTAACCACTCGGCCACCTCGTCACTGGGCACATTCAGTGGAATGTTTTCTGACGGAAAGTTATCGAGGTTTCACATTGCTGATTATTTGTGGCAGTTGTGAGATAGGGCATCAAATATCCCAAGCACAATGTGTCAGCAGTCCATCGCCATAACCACTCGGCCACCTCGTCACTGAGTCACAATGAGTGGAAAGTTTTCCAAAGGAAAAGCATTGAGCTTTGACATTACTGATTATCTTTAGCAGTTACGAGGTCAAAATATGCCCCTTAACGATACTGTATCTTTGGAAAGAGATGACACCCTTTGCAAATGCAATCGACGAGGATGGGATTGGAACCCACGCGTGCAGAGCACAATGGATTAGCAGTCCATCGCCTTAACCACTCGGCCACCTCGTCACTGGGCACATTCAGTGGAATGTTTTCTGACGGAAAGTTATCGAGGTTTCACATTGCTGATTATTTGTGGCAGTTGTGAGATAGGGCATCAAATATCCCAAGCACAATGTGTCAGCAGTCCATCGCCATAACCACTCGGCCACCTCGTCACTGAGTCACAATGAGTGGAAAGTTTTCCAAAGGAAAAGCATTGAGCTTTGACATTACTGATTATCTTTAGCAGTTACGAGGTCAAAATATGCCCCTTAACGATACTGTATCTTTGGAAAGAGATGACACCCTTTGCAAATGCAATCGACGAGGATGGGATTGGAACCCACGCGTGCAGAGCACAATGGATTAGCAGTCCATCGCCTTAACCACTCGGCCACCTCGTCAGTGACTCACGGCGAGTGGAAAGTTTTCCAATAGAAAACCGCTGAGGTTTGATGTCTGTTATTATATAGTAGCAGTTATGAGATAGGTGAAAACATGGCCCTTAATGATAGTGCATCTTCGGAAAGAATAGAATCGACGAGGATGGGATTCGAACCCACGCGTGCAGAGCACAATGGATTAGCAGTCCATCGCCTTAACCACTCGCCCACCTCGTCACTGGGCACATTCAGTGGAATGTTTTCTGACGGAAAGTTATCGAGGTTTCACATTGCTGATTATTTGTGGCAGTTGTGAGATAGGGCATCAAATATCCCAAGCACAATGTGTCAGCAGTCCATCGCCATAACCACTCGGCCACCTCGTCACTGAGTCACAATGAGTGGAAAGTTTTCCAAATGAAAAGCATTGAGCTTTGACATTACTGATTATCTTTAGCAGTTACGAGGTCAAAATACGCCCCTTAACGATACTGTATCTTTGGAAAGAGATGACACCCTTTGCAAATGCAATCGACGAGGATGGGATTCGAACCCACGCGTGCAGAGCACAATGGATTAGCAGTCCATCGCCTTAACCACTCGGCCACCTCGTCACTGGGCACATTCAGTGGAATGTTTTCTGACGGAAAGTTATCGAGGTTTCACATTGCTGATTATTTGTGGCAGTTGTGAGATAGGGCATCAAATATCCCAAGCACAATGTGTCAGCAGTCCATCGCCATAACCACTCGGCCACCTCGTCACTGAGTCACAATGAGTGGAAAGTTTTCCAAAGGAAAAGCATTGAGCTTTGACATTACTGATTATCTTTAGCAGTTACGAGGTCAAAATATGCCCCTTAACGATACTGTATCTTTGGAAAGAGATGACACCCTTTGCAAATGCAATCGACGAGGATGGGATTCGAACCCACGCGTGCAGAGCACAATGGATTAGCAGTCCATCGCCTTAACCACTCGGCCACCTCGTCAGTGACTCACGGCGAGTGGAAAGTTTTCCAATAGAAAACCGCTGAGGTTTGATGTCAGTTATTATATAGTAGCAGTTATGAGATAGGTGAAAACATGGCCCTTAATGATAGTGCATCTTCGGAAAGAATAGAATCGACGAGGATGGGATTCGAACCCACGCGTGCAGAGCACAATGGATTAGCAGTCCATCGCCTTAACCACTCGCCCACCTCGTCACTGGGCACATTCAGTGGAATGTTTTCTGACGGAAAGTTATCGAGGTTTCACATTGCTGATTATTTGTGGCAGTTGTGAGATAGGGCATCAAATATCCCAAGCACAATGTGTCAGCAGTCCATCGCCATAACCACTCGGCCACCTCGTCACTGAGTCACAATGAGTGGAAAGTTTTCCAAATGAAAAGCATTGAGCTTTGACATTACTGATTATCTTTAGCAGTTACGAGGTCAAAATACGCCCCTTAACGATACTGTATCTTTGGAAAGAGATGACACCCTTTGCAAATGCAATCGACGAGGATGGGATTGGAACCCACGCGTGCAGAGCACAATGGATTAGCAGTCCATCGCCTTAACCACTCGGCCACCTCGTCAGTGACTCACGGCGAGTGGAAAGTTTTCCAATAGAAAACCGCTGAGGTTTGATGTCTGTTATTATATAGTAGCAGTTATGAGATAGGTGAAAACATGGCCCTTAATGATAGTGCATCTTCGGAAAGAATAGAATCGACGAGGATGGGATTCGAACCCACGCGTGCAGAGCACAATGGATTAGCAGTCCATCGCCTTAACCACTCGCCCACCTCGTCACTGGGCACATTCAGTGGAATGTTTTCTGACGGAAAGTTATCGAGGTTTCACATTGCTGATTATTTGTGGCAGTTGTGAGATAGGGCATCAAATATCCCAAGCACAATGTGTCAGCAGTCCATCGCCATAACCACTCGGCCACCTCGTCACTGAGTCACAATGAGTGGAAAGTTTTCCAAATGAAAAGCATTGAGCTTTGACATTACTGATTATCTTTAGCAGTTACGAGGTCAAAATACGCCCCTTAACGATACTGTATCTTTGGAAAGAGATGACACCCTTTGCAAATGCAATCGACGAGGATGGGATTCGAACCCACGCGTGCAGAGCACAATGGATTAGCAGTCCATCGCCTTAACCACTCGGCCACCTCGTCACTGGGCACATTCAGTGGAATGTTTTCTGACGGAAAGTTATCGAGGTTTCACATTGCTGATTATTTGTGGCAGTTGTGAGATAGGGCATCAAATATCCCAAGCACAATGTGTCAGCAGTCCATCGCCATAACCACTCGGCCACCTCGTCACTGAGTCACAATGAGTGGAAAGTTTTCCAAAGGAAAAGCATTGAGCTTTGACATTACTGATTATCTTTAGCAGTTACGAGGTCAAAATATGCCCCTTAACGATACTGTATCTTTGGAAAGAGATGACACCCTTTGCAAATGCAATCGACGAGGATGGGATTCGAACCCACGCGTGCAGAGCACAATGGATTAGCAGTCCATCGCCTTAACCACTCGGCCACCTCGTCAGTGACTCACGGCGAGTGGAAAGTTTTCCAATAGAAAACCGCTGAGGTTTGATGTCAGTTATTATATAGTAGCAGTTATGAGATAGGTGAAAACATGGCCCTTAATGATAGTGCATCTTCGGAAAGAATAGAATCGACGAGGATGGGATTCGAACCCTCGCGTGCAGAGCACAATGGATTAGCAGTCCATCGCCTTAACCACTCGGCCACCTCGTCACTGGGCACATTCAGTGGAATGTTTTCTGACGGAAAGTTATCGAGGTTTCACATTGCTGATTATTTGTGGCAGTTGTGAGATAGGGCATCAAATATCCCAAGCACAATGTGTCAGCAGTCCATCGCCATAACCACTCGGCCACCTCGTCACTGAGTCACAATGAGTGGAAAGTTTTCCAAAGGAAAAGCATTGAGCTTTGACATTACTGATTATCTTTAGCAGTTACGAGGTCAAAATATGCCCCTTAACGATACTGTATCTTTGGAAAGAGATGACACCCTTTGCAAATGCAATCGACGAGGATGGGATTCGAACCCACGCGTGCAGAGCACAATGGATTAGCAGTCCATCGCCTTAACCACTCGGCCACCTCGTCAGTGACTCACGGCGAGTGGAAAGTTTTCCAATAGAAAACCGCTGAGGTTTGATGTCAGTTATTATATAGTAGCAGTTATGAGATAGGTGAAAACATGGCCCTTAATGATAGTGCATCTTCGGAAAGAATAGAATCGACGAGGATGGGATTCGAACCCACGCGTGCAGAGCACAATGGATTAGCAGTCCATCGCCTTAACCACTCGGCCACCTCGTCACTGGGCACATTCAGTGGAATGTTTTCTGACGGAAAGTTATCGAGGTTTCACATTGCTGATTATTTGTGGCAGTTGTGAGATAGGGCATCAAATATCCCAAGCACAATGTGTCAGCAGTCCATCGCCATAACCACTCGGCCACCTCGTCACTGAGTCACAATGAGTGGAAAGTTTTCCAAAGGAAAAGCATTGAGCTTTGACATTACTGATTATCTTTAGCAGTTACGAGGTCAAAATATGCCCCTTAACGATACTGTATCTTTGGAATGAGATGACACCCTTTGCAAATGCAATCGACGAGGATGGGATTGGAACCCACGCGTGCAGAGCACAATGGATTAGCAGTCCATCGCCTTAACCACTCGGCCACCTCGTCAGTGACTCACGGCGAGTGGAAAGTTTTCCAATAGAAAACCGCTGAGGTTTGATGTCAGTTATTATATAGTAGCAGTTATGAGATAGGTGAAAACATGGCCCTTAATGATAGTGCATCTTCGGAAAGAATAGAATCGACGAGGATGGGATTCGAACCCACGCGTGCAGAGCACAATGGATTAGCAGTCCATCGCCTTAACCACTCGCCCACCTCGTCACTGGGCACATTCAGTGGAATGTTTTCTGACGGAAAGTTATCGAGGTTTCACATTGCTGATTATTTGTGGCAGTTGTGAGATAGGGCATCAAATATCCCAAGCACAATGTGTCAGCAGTCCATCGCCATAACCACTCGGCCACCTCGTCACTGAGTCACAATGAGTGGAAAGTTTTCCAAATGAAAAGCATTGAGCTTTGACATTACTGATTATCTTTAGCAGTTACGAGGTCAAAATACGCCCCTTAACGATACTGTATCTTTGGAAAGAGATGACACCCTTTGCAAATGCAATCGACGAGGATGGGATTCGAACCCACGCGTGCAGAGCACAATGGATTAGCAGTCCATCGCCTTAACCACTCGGCCACCTCGTCACTGGGCACATTAAGTGGAATGTTTTCTGACGGAAAGTTATCGAGGTTTCACATTGCTGATTATTTGTGGCAGTTGTGAGATAGGGCATCAAATATCCCAAGCACAATGTGTCAGCAGTCCATCGCCATAACCACTCGGCCACCTCGTCACTGAGTCACAATGAGTGGAAAGTTTTCCAAAGGAAAAGCATTGAGCTTTGACATTACTGAATATCTTTAGCAGTTACGAGGTCAAAATATGCCCCTTAACGATACTGTATCTTTGGAAAGAGATGACACCCTTTGCAAATGCAATCGACGAGGATGGGATTCGAACCCACGCGTGCAGAGCACAATGGATTAGCAGTCCATCGCCTTAACCACTCGGCCACCTCGTCAGTGACTCACGGCGAGTGGAAAGTTTTCCAATAGAAAACCGCTGAGGTTTGATGTCAGTTATTATATAGTAGCAGTTATGAGATAGGTGAAAACATGGCCCTTAATGATAGTGCATCTTCGGAAAGAATAGAATCGACGAGGATGGGATTCGAACCCACGCGTGCAGAGCACAATGGATTAGCAGTCCATCGCCTTAACCACTCGGCCACCTCGTCACTGGGCACATTCAGTGGAATGTTTTCTGACGGAAAGTTATCGAGGTTTCACATTGCTGATTATTTGTGGCAGTTGTGAGATAGGGCATCAAATATCCCAAGCACAATGTGTCAGCAGTCCATCGCCATAACCACTCGGCCACCTCGTCACTGAGTCACAATGAGTGGAAAGTTTTCCAAAGGAAAAGCATTGAGCTTTGACATTACAGATTATCTTTAGCAGTTACGAGGTCAAAATATGCCCCTTAACGATACTGTATCTTTGGAAAGAGATGACACCCTTTGCAAATGCAATCGACGAGGATGGGATTCGAACCCACGCGTGCAGAGCACAATGGATTAGCAGTCCATCGCCTTAACCACTCGGCCACCTCGTCAGTGACTCACGGCGAGTGGAAAGTTTTCCAATAGAAAACCGCTGAGGTTTGATGTCAGTTATTATATAGTAGCAGTTATGAGATAGGTGAAAACATGGCCCTTAATGATAGTGCATCTTCGGAAAGAATAGAATCGACGAGGATGGGATTCGAACCCACGCGTGCAGAGCACAATGGATTAGCAGTCCATCGCCTTAACCACTCGGCCACCTCGTCACTGGGCACATTCAGTGGAATGTTTTCTGACGGAAAGTTATCGAGGTTTCACATTGCTGATTATTTGTGGCAGTTGTGAGATAGGGCATCAAATATCCCAAGCACAATGTGTCAGCAGTCCATCGCCATAACCACTCGGCCACCTCGTCACTGAGTCACAATGAGTGGAAAGTTTTCCAAAGGAAAAGCATTGAGCTTTGACATTACTGATTATCTTTAGCAGTTACGAGGTCAAAATATGCCCCTTAACGATACTGTATCTTTGGAATGAGATGACACCCTTTGCAAATGCAATCGACGAGGATGGGATTGGAACCCACGCGTGCAGAGCACAATGGATTAGCAGTCCATCGCCTTAACCACTCGGCCACCTCGTCAGTGACTCACGGCGAGTGGAAAGTTTTCCAATAGAAAACCGCTGAGGTTTGATGTCAGTTATTATATAGTAGCAGTTATGAGATAGGTGAAAACATGGCCCTTAATGATAGTGCATCTTCGGAAAGAATAGAATCGACGAGGATGGGATTCGAACCCACGCGTGCAGAGCACAATGGATTAGCAGTCCATCGCCTTAACCACTCGGCCACCTCGTCACTGGGCACATTCAGTGGAATGTTTTCTGACGGAAAGTTATCGAGGTTTCACATTGCTGATTATTTGTGGCAGTTGTGAGATAGGGCATCAAATATCCCAAGCACAATGTGTCAGCAGTCCATCGCCATAACCACTCGGCCACCTCGTCACTGAGTCACAATGAGTGGAAAGTTTTCCAAAGGAAAAGCATTGAGCTTTGACATTACTGATTATCTTTAGCAGTTACGAGGTCAAAATATGCCCCTTAACGATACTGTATCTTTGGAATGAGATGACACCCTTTGCAAATGCAATCGACGAGGATGGGATTGGAACCCACGCGTGCAGAGCACAATGGATTAGCAGTCCATCGCCTTAACCACTCGGCCACCTCGTCAGTGACTCACGGCGAGTGGAAAGTTTTCCAATAGAAAACCGCTGAGGTTTGATGTCTGTTATTATATAGTAGCAGTTATGAGATAGGTGAAAACATGGCCCTTAATGATAGTGCATCTTCGGAAAGAATAGAATCGACGAGGATGGGATTCGAACCCACGCGTGCAGAGCACAATGGATTAGCAGTCCATCGCCTTAACCACTCGCCCACCTCGTCACTGGGCACATTCAGTGGAATGTTTTCTGACGGAAAGTTATCGAGGTTTCACATTGCTGATTATTTGTGGCAGTTGTGAGATAGGGCATCAAATATCCCAAGCACAATGTGTCAGCAGTCCATCGCCATAACCACTCGGCCACCTCGTCACTGAGTCACAATGAGTGGAAAGTTTTCCAAATGAAAAGCATTGAGCTTTGACATTACTGATTATCTTTAGCAGTTACGAGGTCAAAATACGCCCCTTAACGATACTGTATCTTTGGAAAGAGATGACACCCTTTGCAAATGCAATCGACGAGGATGGGATTCGAACCCACGCGTGCAGAGCACAATGGATTAGCAGTCCATCGCCTTAACCACTCGGCCACCTCGTCACTGGGCACATTCAGTGGAATGTTTTCTGACGGAAAGTTATCGAGGTTTCACATTGCTGATTATTTGTGGCAGTTGTGAGATAGGGCATCAAATATCCCAAGCACAATGTGTCAGCAGTCCATCGCCATAACCACTCGGCCACCTCGTCACTGAGTCACAATGAGTGGAAAGTTTTCCAAAGGAAAAGCATTGAGCTTTGACATTACTGATTATCTTTAGCAGTTACGAGGTCAAAATATGCCCCTTAACGATACTGTATCTTTGGAAAGAGATGACACCCTTTGCAAATGCAATCGACGAGGATGGGATTCGAACCCACGCGTGCAGAGCACAATGGATTAGCAGTCCATCGCCTTAACCACTCGGCCACCTCGTCAGTGACTCACGGCGAGTGGAAAGTTTTCCAATAGAAAACCGCTGAGGTTTGATGTCAGTTATTATATAGTAGCAGTTATGAGATAGGTGAAAACATGGCCCTTAATGATAGTGCATCTTCGGAAAGAATAGAATCGACGAGGATGGGATTCGAACCCACGCGTGCAGAGCACAATGGATTAGCAGTCCATCGCCTTAACCACTCGGCCACCTCGTCACTGGGCACATTATGTGGAATGTTTTCTGACGGAAAGTTATCGAGGTTTCACATTGCTGATTATTTGTGGCAGTTGTGAGATAGGGCATCAAATATCCCAAGCACAATGTGTCAGCAGTCCATCGCCATAACCACTCGGCCACCTCGTCACTGAGTCACAATGAGTGGAAAGTTTTCCAAAGGAAAAGCATTGAGCTTTGACATTACTGATTATCTTTAGCAGTTACGAGGTCAAAATACGCCCCTTAACGATACTGTATCTTTGGAAAGAGATGACACCCTTTGCAAATGCAATCGACGAGGATGGGATTCGAACCCACGCGTGCAGAGCACAATGGATTAGCAGTCCATCGCCTTAACCACTCGGCCACCTCGTCACTGGGCACATTCAGTGGAATGTTTTCTGACGGAAAGTTATCGAGGTTTCACATTGCTGATTATTTGTGGCAGTTGTGAGATAGGGCATCAAATATCCCAAGCACAATGTGTCAGCAGTCCATCGCCATAACCACTCGGCCACCTCGTCACTGAGTCACAATGAGTGGAAAGTTTTCCAAAGGAAAAGCATTGAGCTTTGACATTACTGATTATCTTTAGCAGTTACGAGGTCAAAATATGCCCCTTAACGATACTGTATCTTTGGAAAGAGATGACACCCTTTGCAAATGCAATCGACGAGGATGGGATTCGAACCCACGCGTGCAGAGCACAATGGATTAGCAGTCCATCGCCTTAAGCACTCGGCCACCTCGTCAGTGACTCACGGCGAGTGGAAAGTTTTCCAATAGAAAACCGCTGAGGTTTGATGTCAGTTATTATATAGTAGCAGTTATGAGATAGGTGAAAACATGGCCCTTAA
The DNA here is from genome assembly GCF_046254945.1 of Alosa pseudoharengus. Taxonomy (NCBI): domain Eukaryota; kingdom Metazoa; phylum Chordata; class Actinopteri; order Clupeiformes; family Clupeidae; genus Alosa; species Alosa pseudoharengus. The sequence goes on from NW_027468640.1 coordinate 32,410,122, forward strand.
TGATAGTGCATCTTCGGAAAGAATAGAATCGACGAGGATGGGATTCGAACCCACGCGTGCAGAGCACAATGGATTAGCAGTCCATCGCCTTAACCACTCGGCCACCTCGTCACTGGGCACATTATGTGGAATGTTTTCTGACGGAAAGTTATCGAGGTTTCACATTGCTGATTATTTGTGGCAGTTGTGAGATAGGGCATCAAATATCCCAAGCACAATGTGTCAGCAGTCCATCGCCATAACCACTCGGCCACCTCGTCACTGAGTCACAATGAGTGGAAAGTTTTCCAAAGGAAAAGCATTGAGCTTTGACATTACTGATTATCTTTAGCAGTTACGAGGTCAAAATACGCCCCTTAACGATACTGTATCTTTGGAAAGAGATGACACCCTTTGCAAATGCAATCGACGAGGATGGGATTCGAACCCACGCGTGCAGAGCACAATGGATTAGCAGTCCATCGCCTTAACCACTCGGCCACCTCGTCACTGGGCACATTCAGTGGAATGTTTTCTGACGGAAAGTTATCGAGGTTTCACATTGCTGATTATTTGTGGCAGTTGTGAGATAGGGCATCAAATATCCCAAGCACAATGTGTCAGCAGTCCATCGCCATAACCACTCGGCCACCTCGTCACTGAGTCACAATGAGTGGAAAGTTTTCCAAAGGAAAAGCATTGAGCTTTGACATTACTGATTATCTTTAGCAGTTACGAGGTCAAAATATGCCCCTTAACGATACTGTATCTTTGGAAAGAGATGACACCCTTTGCAAATGCAATCGACGAGGATGGGATTCGAACCCACGCGTGCAGAGCACAATGGATTAGCAGTCCATCGCCTTAAGCACTCGGCCACCTCGTCAGTGACTCACGGCGAGTGGAAAGTTTTCCAATAGAAAACCGCTGAGGTTTGATGTCAGTTATTATATAGTAGCAGTTATGAGATAGGTGAAAACATGGCCCTTAATGATAGTGCATCTTCGGAAAGAATAGAATCGACGAGGATGGGATTCGAACCCACGCGTGCAGAGCACAATGGATTAGCAGTCCATCGCCTTAACCACTCGGCCACCTCGTCACTGGGCACATTATGTGGAATGTTTTCTGACGGAAAGTTATCGAGGTTTCACATTGCTGATTATTTGTGGCAGTTGTGAGATAGGGCATCAAATATCCCAAGCACAATGTGTCAGCAGTCCATCGCCATAACCACTCGGCCACCTCGTCACTGAGTCACAATGAGTGGAAAGTTTTCCAAAGGAAAAGCATTGAGCTTTGACATTACTGATTATCTTTAGCAGTTACGAGGTCAAAATACACCCCTTAACGATACTGTATCTTTGGAAAGAGATGACACCCTTTGCAAATGCAATCGACGAGGATGGGATTCGAACCCACGCGTGCAGAGCACAATGGATTAGCAGTCCATCGCCTTAACCACTCGGCCACCTCGTCACTGGGCACATTCAGTGGAATGTTTTCTGACGGAAAGTTATCGAGGTTTCACATTGCTGATTATTTGTGGCAGTTGTGAGATAGGGCATCAAATATCCCAAGCACAATGTGTCAGCAGTCCATCGCCATAACCACTCGGCCACCTCGTCACTGAGTCACAATGAGTGGAAAGTTTTCCAAAGGAAAAGCATTGAGCTTTGACATTACTGATTATCTTTAGCAGTTACGAGGTCAAAATATGCCCCTTAACGATACTGTATCTTTGGAAAGAGATGACACCCTTTGCAAATGCAATCGACGAGGATGGGATTGGAACCCACGCGTGCAGAGCACAATGGATTAGCAGTCCATCGCCTTAACCACTCGGCCACCTCGTCAGTGACTCACGGCGAGTGGAAAGTTTTCCAATAGAAAACCGCTGAGGTTTGATGTCAGTTATTATATAGTAGCAGTTATGAGATAGGTGAAAACATGGCCCTTAATGATAGTGCATCTTCGGAAAGAATAGAATCGACGAGGAAGGGATTCGAACCCACGCGTGCAGAGCACAATGGATTAGCAGTCCATTGCCTTAACCACTCGGCCACCTCGTCACTGGACACATTCAAGTGGAATGTTTTCTGACGGAAAGTTATCGAGGTTTCACATTGCTGATTATTTGTGGCAGTTGTGAGATAGGGCATCAAATATCCCAAGCACAATGTGTCAGCAGTCCATCGCCATAACCACTCGGCCACCTCGTCACTGAGTCACAATGAGTGGAAAGTTTTCCAAAGGAAAAGCAATGAGCTTTGACATTACTGATTATCTTTAGCAGTTACGAGGTCAAAATATGCCCCTTAACGATACTGTATCTTTGGAAAGAGATGACACCCTTTGCAAATGCAATCGACGAGGATGGGATTGGAACCCACGCGTGCAGAGCACAATGGATTAGCAGTCCATCGCCTTAACCACTCGGCCACCTCGTCAGTGACTCACGGCGAGTGGAAAGTTTTCCAATAGAAAACCGCTGAGGTTTGATGTCTGTTATTATATAGTAGCAGTTATGAGATAGGTGAAAACATGGCCCTTAATGATAGTGCATCTTCGGAAAGAATAGAATCGACGAGGATGGGATTCGAACCCACGCGTGCAGAGCACAATGGATTAGCAGTCCATCGCCTTAACCACTCGCCCACCTCGTCACTGGGCACATTCAGTGGAATGTTTTCTGACGGAAAGTTATCGAGGTTTCACATTGCTGATTATTTGTGGCAGTTGTGAGATAGGGCATCAAATATCCCAAGCACAATGTGTCAGCAGTCCATCGCCATAACCACTCGGCCACCTCGTCACTGAGTCACAATGAGTGGAAAGTTTTCCAAATGAAAAGCATTGAGCTTTGACATTACTGATTATCTTTAGCAGTTACGAGGTCAAAATACGCCCCTTAACGATACTGTATCTTTGGAAAGAGATGACACCCTTTGCAAATGCAATCGACGAGGATGGGATTCGAACCCACGCGTGCAGAGCACAATGGATTAGCAGTCCATCGCCTTAACCACTCGGCCACCTCGTCACTGGGCACATTCAGTGGAATGTTTTCTGACGGAAAGTTATCGAGGTTTCACATTGCTGATTATTTGTGGCAGTTGTGAGATAGGGCATCAAATATCCCAAGCACAATGTGTCAGCAGTCCATCGCCATAACCACTCGGCCACCTCGTCACTGAGTCACAATGAGTGGAAAGTTTTCCAAAGGAAAAGCATTGAGCTTTGACATTACTGATTATCTTTAGCAGTTACGAGGTCAAAATACGCCCCTTAACGATACTGTATCTTTGGAAAGAGATGACACCCTTTGCAAATGCAATCGACGAGGATGGGATTCGAACCCACGCGTGCAGAGCACAATGGATTAGCAGTCCATCGCCTTAACCACTCGGCCACCTCGTCAGTGACTCACGGCGAGTGGAAAGTTTTCCAATAGAAAACCGCTGAGGTTTGATGTCAGTTATTATATAGTAGCAGTTATGAGATAGGTGAAAACATGGCCCTTAATGATAGTGCATCTTCGGAAAGAATAGAATCGACGAGGATGGGATTCGAACCCACGCGTGCAGAGCACAATGGATTAGCAGTCCATCGCCTTAACCACTCGGCCACCTCGTCACTGGGCACATTATGTGGAATGTTTTCTGACGGAAAGTTATCGAGGTTTCACATTGCTGATTATTTGTGGCAGTTGTGAGATAGGGCATCAAATATCCCAAGCACAATGTGTCAGCAGTCCATCGCCATAACCACTCGGCCACCTCGTCACTGAGTCACAATGAGTGGAAAGTTTTCCAAATGAAAAGCATTGAGCTTTGACATTACTGATTATCTTTAGCAGTTACGAGGTCAAAATACGCCCCTTAACGATACTGTATCTTTGGAAAGAGATGACACCCTTTGCAAATGCAATCGACGAGGATGGGATTCGAACCCACGCGTGCAGAGCACAATGGATTAGCAGTCCATCGCCTTAACCACTCGGCCACCTCGTCACTGGGCACATTCAGTGGAATGTTTTCTGACGGAAAGTTATCGAGGTTTCACATTGCTGATTATTTGTGGCAGTTGTGAGATAGGGCATCAAATATCCCAAGCACAATGTGTCAGCAGTCCATCGCCATAACCACTCGGCCACCTCGTCACTGAGTCACAATGAGTGGAAAGTTTTCCAAAGGAAAAGCATTGAGCTTTGACATTACTGATTATCTTTAGCAGTTACGAGGTCAAAATATGCCCCTTAACGATACTGTATTTTTGGAAAGAGATGACACCCTTTGCAAATGCAATCGACGAGGATGGGATTCGAACCCACGCGTGCAGAGCACAATGGATTAGCAGTCCATCGCCTTAACCACTCGGCCACCTCGTCAGTGACTCACGGCGAGTGGAAAGTTTTCCAATAGAAAACCGCTGAGGTTTGATGTCAGTTATTATATAGTAGCAGTTATGAGATAGGTGAAAACATGGCCCTTAATGATAGTGCATCTTCGGAAAGAATAGAAGCGACGAGGATGGGATTCGAACCCACGCGTGCAGAGCACAATGGATTAGCAGTCCATCGCCTTAACCACTCGGCCACCTCGTCACTGGGCACATTATGTGGAATGTTTTCTGACGGAAAGTTATCGAGGTTTCACATTGCTGATTATTTGTGGCAGTTGTGAGATAGGGCATCAAATATCCCAAGCACAATGTGTCAGCAGTCCATCGCCATAACCACTCGGCCACCTCGTCACTGAGTCACAATGAGTGGAAAGTTTTCCAAAGGAAAAGCATTGAGCTTTGACATTACTGATTATCTTTAGCAGTTACGAGGTCAAAATACGCCCCTTAACGATACTGTATCTTTGGAAAGAGATGACACCCTTTGCAAATGCAATCGACGAGGATGGGATTCGAACCCACGCGTGCAGAGCACAATGGATTAGCAGTCCATCGCCTTAACCACTCGGCCACCTCGTCACTGGGCACATTCAGTGGAATGTTTTCTGACGGAAAGTTATCGAGGTTTCACATTGCTGATTATTTGTGGCAGTTGTGAGATAGGGCATCAAATATCCCAAGCACAATGTGTCTGCAGTCCATCGCAATAACCACTCGGCCACCTCGTCACTGAGTCACAATGAGTGGAAAGTTTTCCAAAGGAAAAGCATTGAGCTTTGACATTACTGATTATCTTTAGCAGTTACGAGGTCAAAATATGCCCCTTAACGATACTGTATCTTTGGAAAGAGATGACACCCTTTGCAAATGCAATCGACGAGGATGGGATTCGAACCCACGCGTGCAGAGCACAATGGATTAGCAGTCCATCGCCTTAACCACTCGGCCACCTCGTCACTGGGCACATTCAGTGGAATGTTTTCTGATGGAAAGTTATCGAGGTTTCACATTGCTGATTATTTGTGGCAGTTGTGAGATAGGGCATCAAATATCCCAAGCACAATGTGTCAGCAGTCCATCGCCATAACCACTCGGCCACCTCGTCACTGAGTCACAATGAGTGGAAAGTTTTCCAAAGGAAAGGCATTGAGCTTTGACATTACTGATTATCTTTAGCAGTTACGAGGTCAAAATATGCCCCTTAACGATACTGTATCTTTGGAAAGAGATGACACTCTTTGCAAATGCAATCGACGAGGATGGGATTCGAACCCACGCGTGCAGAGCACAATGGATTAGCAGTCCATCGCCTTAACCACTCGGCCACCTCGTCAGTGACTCACGGCGAGTGGAAAGTTTTCCAATAGAAAACCGCTGAGGTTTGATGTCTGTTATTATATAGTAGCAGTTATGAGATAGGTGAAAACATGGCCCTTAATGATAGTGCATCTTCGGAAAGAATAGAATCGACGAGGATGGGATTCGAACCCACGCGTGCAGAGCACAATGGATTAGCAGTCCATCGCCTTAACCACTCGGCCACCTCGTCACTGGGCACATTCAGTGGAATGTTTTCTGACGGAAAGTTATCGAGGTTTCACATTGCTGATTATTTGTGGCAGTTGTGAGATAGGGCATCAAATATCCCAAGCACAATGTGTCAGCAGTCCATCGCCATAACCACTCGGCCACCTCGTCACTGAGTCACAATGAGTGGAAAGTTTTCCAAAGGAAAAGCATTGAGCTTTGACATTACTGATTATCTTTAGCAGTTACGAGGTCAAAATATGCCCCTTAACGATACTGTATCTTTGGAAAGAGATGACACCCTTTGCAAATGCAATCGACGAGGATGGGATTCGAACCCACGCGTGCAGAGCACAATGGATTAGCAGTCCATCGCCTTAACCACTCGGCCACCTCGTCAGTGACTCACGGCGAGTGGAAAGTTTTCCAATAGAAAACCGCTGAGGTTTGATGTCAGTTATTATATAGTAGCAGTTATGAGATAGGTGAAAACATGGCCCTTAATGATAGTGCATCTTCGGAAAGAATAGAATCGACGAGGATGGGATTCGAACCCACGCGTGCAGAGCACAATGGATTAGCAGTCCATCACCTTAACCACTCGGCCACCTCGTCACTGGGCACATTATGTGGAATGTTTTCTGACGGAAAGTTATCGAGGTTTCACATTGCTGATTATTTGTGGCAGTTGTGAGATAGGGCATCAAATATCCCAAGCACAATGTGTCAGCAGTCCATCGCCATAACCACTCGGCCACCTCGTCACTGAGTCACAATGAGTGGAAAGTTTTCCAAAGGAAAAGCATTGAGCTTTGACATTACTGATTATCTTTAGCAGTTACGAGGTCAAAATACGCCCCTTAACGATACTGTATCTTTGGAAAGAGATGACACCCTTTGCAAATGCAATCGACGAGGATGGGATTCGAACCCACGCGTGCAGAGCACAATGGATTAGCAGTCCATCGCCTTAACCACTCGGCCACCTCGTCACTGGGCACATTCAGTGGAATGTTTTCTGACGGAAAGTTATCGAGGTTTCACATTGCTGATTATTTGTGGCAGTTGTGAGATAGGGCATCAAATATCCCAAGCACAATGTGTCAGCAGTCCATCGCCATAACCACTCGGCCACCTCGTCACTGAGTCACAATGAGTGGAAAGTTTTCCAAAGGAAAAGCATTGAGCTTTGACATTACTGATTATCTTTAGCAGTTACGAGGTCAAAATATGCCCCTTAACGATACTGTATCTTTGGAAAGAGATGACACCCTTTGCAAATGCAATCGACGAGGATGGGATTCGAACCCACGCGTGCAGAGCACAATGGATTAGCAGTCCATCGCCTTAAGCACTCGGCCACCTCGTCAGTGACTCACGGCGAGTGGAAAGTTTTCCAATAGAAAACCGCTGAGGTTTGATGTCAGTTATTATATAGTAGCAGTTATGAGATAGGTGAAAACATGGCCCTTAATGATAGTGCATCTTCGGAAAGAATAGAATCGACGAGGATGGGATTCGAACCCACGCGTGCAGAGCACAATGGATTAGCAGTCCATCGCCTTAACCACTCGGCCACCTCGTCACTGGGCACATTATGTGGAATGTTTTCTGACGGAAAGTTATCGAGGTTTCACATTGCTGATTATTTGTGGCAGTTGTGAGATAGGGCATCAAATATCCCAAGCACAATGTGTCAGCAGTCCATCGCCATAACCACTCGGCCACCTCGTCACTGAGTCACAATGAGTGGAAAGTTTTCCAAAGGAAAAGCATTGAGCTTTGACATTACTGATTATCTTTAGCAGTTACGAGGTCAAAATACACCCCTTAACGATACTGTATCTTTGGAAAGAGATGACACCCTTTGCAAATGCAATCGACGAGGATGGGATTCGAACCCACGCGTGCAGAGCACAATGGATTAGCAGTCCATCGCCTTAACCACTCGGCCACCTCGTCACTGGGCACATTCAGTGGAATGTTTTCTGACGGAAAGTTATCGAGGTTTCACATTGCTGATTATTTGTGGCAGTTGTGAGATAGGGCATCAAATATCCCAAGCACAATGTGTCAGCAGTCCATCGCCATAACCACTCGGCCACCTCGTCACTGAGTCACAATGAGTGGAAAGTTTTCCAAAGGAAAAGCATTGAGCTTTGACATTACTGATTATCTTTAGCAGTTACGAGGTCAAAATATGCCCCTTAACGATACTGTATCTTTGGAAAGAGATGACACCCTTTGCAAATGCAATCGACGAGGATGGGATTGGAACCCACGCGTGCAGAGCACAATGGATTAGCAGTCCATCGCCTTAACCACTCGGCCACCTCGTCAGTGACTCACGGCGAGTGGAAAGTTTTCCAATAGAAAACCGCTGAGGTTTGATGTCAGTTATTATATAGTAGCAGTTATGAGATAGGTGAAAACATGGCCCTTAATGATAGTGCATCTTCGGAAAGAATAGAATCGACGAGGAAGGGATTCGAACCCACGCGTGCAGAGCACAATGGATTAGCAGTCCATTGCCTTAACCACTCGGCCACCTCGTCACTGGACACATTCAAGTGGAATGTTTTCTGACGGAAAGTTATCGAGGTTTCACATTGCTGATTATTTGTGGCAGTTGTGAGATAGGGCATCAAATATCCCAAGCACAATGTGTCAGCAGTCCATCGCCATAACCACTCGGCCACCTCGTCACTGAGTCACAATGAGTGGAAAGTTTTCCAAAGGAAAAGCAATGAGCTTTGACATTACTGATTATCTTTAGCAGTTACGAGGTCAAAATATGCCCCTTAACGATACTGTATCTTTGGAAAGAGATGACACCCTTTGCAAATGCAATCGACGAGGATGGGATTGGAACCCACGCGTGCAGAGCACAATGGATTAGCAGTCCATCGCCTTAACCACTCGGCCACCTCGTCAGTGACTCACGGCGAGTGGAAAGTTTTCCAATAGAAAACCGCTGAGGTTTGATGTCTGTTATTATATAGTAGCAGTTATGAGATAGGTGAAAACATGGCCCTTAATGATAGTGCATCTTCGGAAAGAATAGAATCGACGAGGATGGGATTCGAACCCACGCGTGCAGAGCACAATGGATTAGCAGTCCATCGCCTTAACCACTCGCCCACCTCGTCACTGGGCACATTCAGTGGAATGTTTTCTGACGGAAAGTTATCGAGGTTTCACATTGCTGATTATTTGTGGCAGTTGTGAGATAGGGCATCAAATATCCCAAGCACAATGTGTCAGCAGTCCATCGCCATAACCACTCGGCCACCTCGTCACTGAGTCACAATGAGTGGAAAGTTTTCCAAATGAAAAGCATTGAGCTTTGACATTACTGATTATCTTTAGCAGTTACGAGGTCAAAATACGCCCCTTAACGATACTGTATCTTTGGAAAGAGATGACACCCTTTGCAAATGCAATCGACGAGGATGGGATTCGAACCCACGCGTGCAGAGCACAATGGATTAGCAGTCCATCGCCTTAACCACTCGGCCACCTCGTCACTGGGCACATTCAGTGGAATGTTTTCTGACGGAAAGTTATCGAGGTTTCACATTGCTGATTATTTGTGGCAGTTGTGAGATAGGGCATCAAATATCCCAAGCACAATGTGTCAGCAGTCCATCGCCATAACCACTCGGCCACCTCGTCACTGAGTCACAATGAGTGGAAAGTTTTCCAAAGGAAAAGCATTGAGCTTTGACATTACTGATTATCTTTAGCAGTTACGAGGTCAAAATACGCCCCTTAACGATACTGTATCTTTGGAAAGAGATGACACCCTTTGCAAATGCAATCGACGAGGATGGGATTCGAACCCACGCGTGCAGAGCACAATGGATTAGCAGTCCATCGCCTTAACCACTCGGCCACCTCGTCAGTGACTCACGGCGAGTGGAAAGTTTTCCAATAGAAAACCGCTGAGGTTTGATGTCAGTTATTATATAGTAGCAGTTATGAGATAGGTGAAAACATGGCCCTTAATGATAGTGCATCTTCGGAAAGAATAGAATCGACGAGGATGGGATTCGAACCCACGCGTGCAGAGCACAATGGATTAGCAGTCCATCGCCTTAACCACTCGGCCACCTCGTCACTGGGCACATTATGTGGAATGTTTTCTGACGGAAAGTTATCGAGGTTTCACATTGCTGATTATTTGTGGCAGTTGTGAGATAGGGCATCAAATATCCCAAGCACAATGTGTCAGCAGTCCATCGCCATAACCACTCGGCCACCTCGTCACTGAGTCACAATGAGTGGAAAGTTTTCCAAATGAAAAGCATTGAGCTTTGACATTACTGATTATCTTTAGCAGTTACGAGGTCAAAATACGCCCCTTAACGATACTGTATCTTTGGAAAGAGATGACACCCTTTGCAAATGCAATCGACGAGGATGGGATTCGAACCCACGCGTGCAGAGCACAATGGATTAGCAGTCCATCGCCTTAACCACTCGGCCACCTCGTCACTGGGCACATTCAGTGGAATGTTTTCTGACGGAAAGTTATCGAGGTTTCACATTGCTGATTATTTGTGGCAGTTGTGAGATAGGGCATCAAATATCCCAAGCACAATGTGTCAGCAGTCCATCGCCATAACCACTCGGCCACCTCGTCACTGAGTCACAATGAGTGGAAAGTTTTCCAAAGGAAAAGCATTGAGCTTTGACATTACTGATTATCTTTAGCAGTTACGAGGTCAAAATATGCCCCTTAACGATACTGTATTTTTGGAAAGAGATGACACCCTTTGCAAATGCAATCGACGAGGATGGGATTCGAACCCACGCGTGCAGAGCACAATGGATTAGCAGTCCATCGCCTTAACCACTCGGCCACCTCGTCAGTGACTCACGGCGAGTGGAAAGTTTTCCAATAGAAAACCGCTGAGGTTTGATGTCAGTTATTATATAGTAGCAGTTATGAGATAGGTGAAAACATGGCCCTTAATGATAGTGCATCTTCGGAAAGAATAGAAGCGACGAGGATGGGATTCGAACCCACGCGTGCAGAGCACAATGGATTAGCAGTCCATCGCCTTAACCACTCGGCCACCTCGTCACTGGGCACATTATGTGGAATGTTTTCTGACGGAAAGTTATCGAGGTTTCACATTGCTGATTATTTGTGGCAGTTGTGAGATAGGGCATCAAATATCCCAAGCACAATGTGTCAGCAGTCCATCGCCATAACCACTCGGCCACCTCGTCACTGAGTCACAATGAGTGGAAAGTTTTCCAAAGGAAAAGCATTGAGCTTTGACATTACTGATTATCTTTAGCAGTTACGAGGTCAAAATACGCCCCTTAACGATACTGTATCTTTGGAAAGAGATGACACCCTTTGCAAATGCAATCGACGAGGATGGGATTCGAACCCACGCGTGCAGAGCACAATGGATTAGCAGTCCATCGCCTTAACCACTCGGCCACCTCGTCACTGGGCACATTCAGTGGAATGTTTTCTGACGGAAAGTTATCGAGGTTTCACATTGCTGATTATTTGTGGCAGTTGTGAGATAGGGCATCAAATATCCCAAGCACAATGTGTCAGCAGTCCATCGCCATAACCACTCGGCCACCTCGTCACTGAGTCACAATGAGTGGAAAGTTTTCCAAAGGAAAAGCATTGAGCTTTGACATTACTGATTATCTTTAGCAGTTACGAGGTCAAAATATGCCCCTTAACGATACTGTATCTTTGGAAAGAGATGACACCCTTTGCAAATGCAATCGACGAGGATGGGATTCGAACCCACGCGTGCAGAGCACAATGGATTAGCAGTCCATCGCCTTAACCACTCGGCCACCTCGTCACTGGGCACATTGAGTGGAATGTTTTCTGACGGAAAGTTATCGAGGTTTCACATTGCTGATTATTTGTGGCAGTTGTGAGATAGGGCATCAAATATCCCAAGCACAATGTGTCAGCAGTCCATCGCCATAACCACTCGGCCACCTCGTCACTGAGTCACAATGAGTGGAAAGTTTTCCAAAGGAAAGGCATTGAGCTTTGACATTACTGATTATCTTTAGCAGTTACGAGGTCAAAATATGCCCCTTAACGATACTGTATCTTTGGAAAGAGATGACACTCTTTGCAAATGCAATCGACGAGGATGGGATTCGAACCCACGCGTGCAGAGCACAATGGATTAGCAGTCCATCGCCTTAACCACTCGGCCACCTCGTCAGTGACTCACGGCGAGTGGAAAGTTTTCCAATAGAAAACCGCTGAGGTTTGATGTCTGTTATTATATAGTAGCAGTTATGAGATAGGTGAAAACATGGCCCTTAATGATAGTGCATCTTCGGAAAGAATAGAATCGACGAGGATGGGATTCGAACCCACGCGTGCAGAGCACAATGGATTAGCAGTCCATCGCCTTAACCACTCGGCCACCTCGTCACTGGGCACATTATGTGGAATGTTTTCTGACGGAAAGTTATCGAGGTTTCACATTGCTGATTATTTGTGGCAGTTGTGAGATAGGGCATCAAATATCCCAAGCACAATGTGTCAGCAGTCCATCGCCATAACCACTCGGCCACCTCGTCACTGAGTCACAATGAGTGGAAAGTTTTCCAAATGAAAAGCATTGAGCTTTGACATTACTGATTATCTTTAGCAGTTACGAGGTCAAAATACACCCCTTAACGATACTGTATCTTTGGAAAGAGATGACACCCTTTGCAAATGCAATCGACGAGGATGGGATTCGAACCCACGCGTGCAGAGCACAATGGATTAGCAGTCCATCGCCTTAACCACTCGGCCACCTCGTCACTGGGCACATTATGTGGAATGTTTTCTGACGGAAAGTTATCGAGGTTTCACATTGCTGATTATTTGTGGCAGTTGTGAGATAGGGCATCAAATATCCCAAGCACAATGTGTCAGCAGTCCATCGCCATAACCACTCGGCCACCTCGTCACTGAGTCACAATGAGTGGAAAGTTTTCCAAATGAAAAGCATTGAGCTTTGACATTACTGATTATCTTTAGCAGTTACGAGGTCAAAATACACCCCTTAACGATACTGTATCTTTGGAAAGAGATGACACCCTTTGCAAATGCAATCGACGAGGATGGGATTCGAACCCACGCGTGCAGAGCACAATGGATTAGCAGTCCATCGCCTTAACCACTCGGCCACCTCGTCACTGGGCACATTCAGTGGAATGTTTTCTGACGGAAAGTTATCGAGGTTTCACATTGCTGATTATTTGTGGCAGTTGTGAGATAGGGCATCAAATATCCCAAGCACAATGTGTCAGCAGTCCATCGCCATAACCACTCGGCCACCTCGTCACTGAGTCACAATGAGTGGAAAGTTTTCCAAAGGAAAAGCATTGAGCTTTGACATTACTGATTATCTTTAGCAGTTACGAGGTCAAAATATGCCCCTTAACGATACTGTATCTTTGGAAAGAGATGACACCCTTTGCAAATGCAATCGACGAGGATGGGATTCGAACCCACGCGTGCAGAGCACAATGGATTAGCAGTCCATCGCCTTAACCACTCGGCCACCTCATCAGTGACTCACGGCGAGTGGAAAGTTTTCCAATAGAAAACCGCTGAGGTTTGATGTCTGTTATTATATAGTAGCAGTTATGAGATAGGTGAAAACATGGCCCTTAATGATAGTGCATCTTCGGAAAGAATAGAATCGACGAGGATGGGATTCGAACCCACGCGTGCAGAGCACAATGGATTAGCAGTCCATCGCCTTAACCACTCGGCCACCTCGTCACTGGGCACATTCAGTGGAATGTTTTCTGACGGAAAGTTATCGAGGTTTCACATTGCTGATTATTTGTGGCAGTTGTGAGATAGGGCATCAAATATCCCAAGCACAATGTGTCAGCAGTCCATCGCCATAACCACTCGGCCACCTCGTCACTGAGTCACAATGAGTGGAAAGTTTTCCAAAGGATAAGCATTGAGCTTTGACATTACTGATTATCTTTAGCAGTTACGAGGTCAAAATATGCCCCTTAACGATACTGTATCTTTGGAAAGAGATGACACTCTTTGCAAATGCAATCGACGAGGATGGGATTCGAACCCACGCGTGCAGAGCACAATGGATTAGCAGTCCATCGCCTTAACCACTCGGCCACCTCGTCAGTGACTCACGGCGAGTGGAAAGTTTTCCAATAGAAAACCGCTGAGGTTTGATGTCAGTTATTATATAGTAGCAGTTATGAGATAGGTGAAAACATGGCCCTTAATGATAGTGCATCTTCGGAAAGAATAGAATCGACGAGGATGGGATTCGAACCCACGCGTGCAGAGCACAATGGATTAGCAGTCCATCGCCTTAACCACTCGGCCACCTCGTCACTGGACACATTCAAGTGGAATGTTTTCTGACGGAAAGTTATCGAGGTTTCACATTGCTGATTATTTGTGGCAGTTGTGAGATAGGGCATCAAATATCCCAAGCACAATGTGTCAGCAGTCCATCGCCATAACCACTCGGCCACCTCGTCACTGAGTCACAATGAGTGGAAAGTTTTCCAAAGGAAAAGCATTGAGCTTTGACATTACTGATTATCTTTAGCAGTTACGAGGTCAAAATATGCCCCTTAACGATACTGTATCTTTGGAAAGAGATGACACCCTTTGCAAATGCAATCGACGAGGATGGGATTCGAACCCACGCGTGCAGAGCACAATGGATTAGCAGTCCATCGCCTTAACCACTCGGCCACCTCGTCAGTGACTCACAGCGAGTGGAAAGTTTTCCAATAGAAAACCGCTGAGGTTTGATGTCAGTTATATAGTAGCAGTTATGAGATAGGTGAAAACATGGCCCTTAATGATAGTGCATCTTCGGAAAGAATAGAATCGACGAGGATGGGATTCGAACCCACGCGTGCAGAGCACAATGGATTAGCAGTCCATCGCCTTAACCACTCGGCCACCTCGTCACTGGGCACATTATGTGGAATGTTTTCTGACGGAAAGTTATCGAGGTTTCACATTGCTGATTATTTGTGGCAGTTGTGAGATAGGGCATCAAATATCCCAAGCACAATGTGTCAGCAGTCCATCGCCATAACCACTCGGCCACCTCGTCACTGAGTCACAATGAGTGGAAAGTTTTCCAAAGGAAAAGCATTGAGCTTTGACATTACTGATTATCTTTAGCAGTTACGAGGTCAAAATACGCCCCTTAACGATACTGTATCTTTGGAAAGAGATGACACCCTTTGCAAATGCAATCGACGAGGATGGGATTCGAACCCACGCGTGCAGAGCACAATGGATTAGCAGTCCATCGCCTTAACCACTCGGCCACCTCGTCACTGGGCACATTCAGTGGAATGTTTTCTGACGGAAAGTTATCGAGGTTTCACATTGCTAATTATTTGTGGCAGTTGTGAGATAGGGCATCAAATATCCCAAGCACAATGTGTCAGCAGTCCATCGCCATAACCACTCGGCCACCTCGTCACTGAGTCACAATGAGTGGAAAGTTTTCCAAAGGAAAAGCATTGAGCTTTGACATTACTGATTATCTTTAGCAGTTACGAGGTCAAAATATGCCCCTTAACGATACTGTATCTTTGGAAAGAGATGACACCCTTTGCAAATGCAATCGACGAGGATGGGATTCGAACCCACGCGTGCAGAGCACAATGGATTAGCAGTGCATCGCCTTAACCACTCGGCCACCTCGTCATTGGGTACATTCAGTGGAATGTTTTCTGACGGAAAGTTATCGAGGTTTCACATTGCTGATTATTTGTGGCAGTTGTGAGATAGGGCATCAAATATCCCAAGCACAATGTGTCAGCAGTCCATCGCCATAACCACTCGGCCACCTCGTCACTGAGTCACAATGAGTGGAAAGTTTTCCAAAGGAAAGGCATTGAGCTTTGACATTACTGATTATCTTTAGCAGTTACGAGGTCAAAATATGCCCCTTAACGATACTGTATCTTTGGAAAGAGATGACACTCTTTGCAAATGCAATCGACGAGGATGGGATTCGAACCCACGCGTGCAGAGCACAATGGATTAGCAGTCCATCGCCTTAACCACTCGGCCACCTCGTCAGTGACTCACGGCGAGTGGAAAGTTTTCCAATAGAAAACCGCTGAGGTTTGATGTCAGTTATTATATAGTAGCAGTTATGAGATAGGTGAAAACATGGCCCTCAATGATAGTGCATCTTCGGAAAGAACAGAATCGACGAGGATGGGATTCGAACCCACGCGTGCAGAGCACAATGGATTAGCAGTCCATCGCCTTAACCACTCGGCCACCTCGTCACTGGACACATTCAAGTGGAATGTTTTCTGACGGAAAGTTATCGAGGTTTCACATTGCTGATTATTTGTGGCAGTTGTGAGATAGGGCATCAAATATCCCAAGCACAATGTGTCAGCAGTCCATCGCCATAACCACTCGGCCACCTCGTCACTGAGTCACAATGAGTGGAAAGTTTTCCAAAGGAAAAGCAATGAGCTTTGACATTACTGATTATCTTTGGCAGTTACGAGGTCAAAATACGCCCCTTAACGATACTGTATCTTTGGAAAGAGATGACACCCTTTGCAAATGCAATCGACGAGGATGGGATTCGAACCCACGCGTGCAGAGCACAATGGATTAGCAGTCCATCGCCTTAACCACTCGGCCACCTCGTCACTGGGCACATTCAGTGGAATGTTTTCTGACGGAAAGTTATCGAGGTTTCACATTGCTGATTATTTGTGGCAGTTGTGAGATAGGGCATCAAATATCCCAAGCACAATGTGTCAGCAGTCCATCGCCATAACCACTCGGCCACCTCGTCACTGAGTCACAATGAGTGGAAAGTTTTCCAAAGGAAAAGCATTGAGCTTTGACATTACTGATTATCTTTAGCAGTTACGAGGTCAAAATATGCCCCTTAACGATACTGTATCTTTGGAAAGAGATGACACCCTTTGCAAATGCAATCGACGAGGATGGGATTCGAACCGACGCGTGCAGAGCACAATGGATTAGCAGTCCATCGCCTTAACCACTCGGCCACCTCGTCAGTGACTCACGGCGAGTGGAAAGTTTTCCAATAGAAAACCGCTGAGGTTTGATGTCTGTTATTATATAGTAGCAGTTATGAGATAGGTGAAAACATGGCCCTTAATGATAGTGCATCTTCGGAAAGAATAGAATCGACGAGGATGGGATTCGAACCCACGCGTGCAGAGCACAATGGATTAGCAGTCCATCGCCTTAACCACTCGGCCACCTCGTCACTGGGCACATTATGTGGAATGTTTTCTGACGGAAAGTTATCGAGGTTTCACATTGCTGATTATTTGTGGCAGTTGTGAGATAGGGCATCAAATATCCCAAGCACAATGTGTCAGCAGTCCATCGCCATAACCACTCGGCCACCTCGTCACTGAGTCACAATAAGTGGAAAGTTTTCCAAAGGAAAAGCATTGAGCTTTGACATTACTGATTATCTTTAGCAGTTACGAGGTCAAAATACGCCCCTTAACGATACTGTATCTTTGGAAAGAGATGACACCCTTTGCAAATGCAATCGACGAGGATGGGATTCGAACCCACGCGTGCAGAGCACAATGGATTAGCAGTCCATCGCCTTAACCACTCGGCCACCTCGTCACTGGGCACATTCAGTGGAATGTTTTCTGACGGAAAGTTATCGAGGTTTCACATTGCTGATTATTTGTGGCAGTTGTGAGATAGGGCATCAAATATCCCAAGCACAATGTGTCAGCAGTCCATCGCCATAACCACTCGGCCACCTCGTCACTGAGTCACAATGAGTGGAAAGTTTTCCAAATGAAAAGCATTGAGCTTTGACATTACTGATTATCTTTAGCAGTTACGAGGTCAAAATACACCCCTTAACGATACTGTATCTTTGGAAAGAGATGACACCCTTTGCAAATGCAATCGACGAGGATGGGATTCGAACCCACGCGTGCAGAGCACAATGGATTAGCAGTCCATCGCCTTAACCACTCGGCCACCTCGTCACTGGGCACATTCAGTGGAATGTTTTCTGACGGAAAGTTATCGAGGTTTCACATTGCTGATTATTTGTGGCAGTTGTGAGATAGGGCATCAAATATCCCAAGCACAATGTGTCAGCAGTCCATCGCCATAACCACTCGGCCACCTCGTCACTGAGTCACAATGAGTGGAAAGTTTTCCAAAGGAAAAGCATTGAGCTTTGACATTACTGATTATCTTTAGCAGTTACGAGGTCAAAATATGCCCCTTAACGATACTGTATCTTTGGAAAGAGATGACACCCTTTGCAAATGCAATCGACGAGGATGGGATTCGAACCCACGCGTGCAGAGCACAATGGATTAGCAGTCCATCGCCTAAACCACTCGGCCACCTCATCAGTGACTCCCGGCGAGTGGAAAGTTTTCCAATAGAAAACCGCTGAGGTTTGATGTCTGTTATTATATAGTAGCAGTTATGAGATAGGTGAAAACATGGCCCTTAATGATAGTGCATCTTCGGAAAGAATAGAATCGACGAGGATGGGATTCGAACCCACGCGTGCAGAGCACAATGGATTAGCAGTCCATCGCCTTAACCACTCGGCCACCTCGTCACTGGGCACATTATGTGGAATGTTTTCTGACGGAAAGTTATCGAGGTTTCACATTGCTGATTATTTGTGGCAGTTGTGAGATAGGGCATCAAATATCCCAAGCACAATGTGTCAGCAGTCCATCGCCATAACCACTCGGCCACCTCGTCACTGAGTCACAATGAGTGGAAAGTTTTCCAAATGAAAAGCATTGAGCTTTGACATTACTGATTATCTTTAGCAGTTACGAGGTCAAAATACACCCCTTAACGATACTGTATCTTTGGAAAGAGATGACACCCTTTGCAAATGCAATCGACGAGGATGGGATTCGAACCCACGCGTGCAGAGCACAATGGATTAGCAGTCCATCGCCTTAACCACTCGGCCACCTCGTCACTGGGCACATTATGTGGAATGTTTTCTGACGGAAAGTTATCGAGGTTTCACATTGCTGATTATTTGTGGCAGTTGTGAGATAGGGCATCAAATATCCCAAGCACAATGTGTCAGCAGTCCATCGCCATAACCACTCGGCCACCTCGTCACTGAGTCACAATGAGTGGAAAGTTTTCCAAATGAAAAGCATTGAGCTTTGACATTACTGATTATCTTTAGCAGTTACGAGGTCAAAATACACCCCTTAACGATACTGTATCTTTGGAAAGAGATGACACCCTTTGCAAATGCAATCGACGAGGATGGGATTCGAACCCACGCGTGCAGAGCACAATGGATTAGCAGTCCATCGCCTTAACCACTCGGCCACCTCGTCACTGGGCACATTCAGTGGAATGTTTTCTGACGGAAAGTTATCGAGGTTTCACATTGCTGATTATTTGTGGCAGTTGTGAGATAGGGCATCAAATATCCCAAGCACAATGTGTCAGCAGTCCATCGCCATAACCACTCGGCCACCTCGTCACTGAGTCACAATGAGTGGAAAGTTTTCCAAAGGAAAAGCATTGAGCTTTGACATTACTGATTATCTTTAGCAGTTACGAGGTCAAAATATGCCCCTTAACGATACTGTATCTTTGGAAAGAGATGACACCCTTTGCAAATGCAATCGACGAGGATGGGATTCGAACCCACGCGTGCAGAGCACAATGGATTAGCAGTCCATCGCCTTAACCACTCGGCCACCTCATCAGTGACTCACGGCGAGTGGAAAGTTTTCCAATAGAAAACCGCTGAGGTTTGATGTCTGTTATTATATAGTAGCAGTTATGAGATAGGTGAAAACATGGCCCTTAATGATAGTGCATCTTCGGAAAGAATAGAATCGACGAGGATGGGATTCGAACCCACGCGTGCAGAGCACAATGGATTAGCAGTCCATCGCCTTAACCACTCGGCCACCTCGTCACTGGGCACATTCAGTGGAATGTTTTCTGACGGAAAGTTATCGAGGTTTCACATTGCTGATTATTTGTGGCAGTTGTGAGATAGGGCATCAAACATCCCAAGCACAATGTGTCAGCAGTCCATCGCCATAACCACTCGGCCACCTCGTCACTGAGTCACAATGAGTGGAAAGTTTTCCAAAGGATAAGCATTGAGCTTTGACATTACTGATTATCTTTAGCAGTTACGAGGTCAAAATATGCCCCTTAACGATACTGTATCTTTGGAAAGAGATGACACTCTTTGCAAATGCAATCGACGAGGATGGGATTCGAACCCAGGCGTGCAGAGCACAATGGATTAGCAGTCCATCGCCTTAACCACTCGGCCACCTCGTCAGTGACTCACGGCGAGTGGAAAGTTTTCCAATAGAAAACCGCTGAGGTTTGATGTCAGTTATTATATAGTAGCAGTTATGAGATAGGTGAAAACATGGCCCTTAATGATAGTGCATCTTCGGAAAGAATAGAATCGACGAGGATGGGATTCGAACCCACGCGTGCAGAGCACAATGGATTAGCAGTCCATCGCCTTAACCACTCGGCCACCTCGTCACTGGGCACATTATGTGGAATGTTTTCTGACGGAAAGTTATCGAGGTTTCACATTGCTGATTATTTGTGGCAGTTGTGAGATAGGGCATCAAATATCCCAAGCACAATGTGTCAGCAGTCCATCGCCATAACCACTCGGCCACCTCGTCACTGAGTCACAATGAGTGGAAAGTTTTCCAAAGGAAAAGCATTGAGCTTTGACATTACTGATTATCTTTAGCAGTTACGAGGTCAAAATATGCCCCTTAACGATACTGTATCTTTGGAAAGAGATGACACCCTTTGCAAATGCAATCGACGAGGATGGGATTCGAACCCACGCGTGCAGAGCACAATGGATTAGCAGTCCATCGCCTTAACCACTCGGCCACCTCGTCAGTGACTCACAGCGAGTGGAAAGTTTTCCAATAGAAAACCGCTGAGGTTTGATGTCAGTTATATAGTAGCAGTTATGAGATAGGTGAAAACATGGCCCTTAATGATAGTGCATCTTCGGAAAGAATAGAATCGACGAGGATGGGATTCGAACCCACGCGTGCAGAGCACAATGGATTAGCAGTCCATCGCCTTAACCACTCGGCCACCTCGTCACTGGGCACATTATGTGGAATGTTTTCTGACGGAAAGTTATCGAGGTTTCACATTGCTGATTATTTGTGGCAGTTGTGAGATAGGGCATCAAATATCCCAAGCACAATGTGTCAGCAGTCCATCGCCATAACCACTCGGCCACCTCGTCACTGAGTCACAATGAGTGGAAAGTTTTCCAAAGGAAAAGCATTGAGCTTTGACATTACTGATTATCTTTAGCAGTTACGAGGTCAAAATACGCCCCTTAACGATACTGTATCTTTGGAAAGAGATGACACCCTTTGCAAATGCAATCGACGAGGATGGGATTCGAACCCACACGTGCAGAGCACAATGGATTAGCAGTCCATCGCCTTAACCACTCGGCCACCTCGTCAGTGACTCACGGCGAGTGGAAAGTTTTCCAATAGAAAACCGCTGAGGTTTGATGTCTGTTATTATATAGTAGCAGTTATGAGATAGGTGAAAACATGGCCCTTAATGATAGTGCATCTTCGGAAAGAATAGAATCGACGAGGATGGGATTCGAACCCACGCGTGCAGAGCACAATGGATTAGCAGTCCATCGCCTTAACCACTCGGCCACCTCGTCACTGGGCACATTATGTGGAATGTTTTCTGACGGAAAGTTATCGAGGTTTCACATTGCTGATTATTTGTGGCAGTTGTGAGATAGGGCATCAAATATCCCAAGCACAATGTGTCAGCAGTCCATCGCCATAACCACTCGGCCACCTCGTCACTGAGTCACAATGAGTGGAAAGTTTTCCAAAGGAAAAGCATTGAGCTTTGACATTACTGATTATCTTTAGCAGTTACGAGGTCAAAATACGCCCCTTAACGATACTGTATCTTTGGAAAGAGATGACACCCTTTGCAAATGCAATCGACGAGGATGGGATTCGAACCCACGCGTGCAGAGCACAATGGATTAGCAGTCCATCGCCTTAACCACTCGGCCACCTCGTCACTGGGCACATTCAGTGGAATGTTTTCTGACGGAAAGTTATCGAGGTTTCACATTGCTGATTATTTGTGGCAGTTGTGAGATAGGGCATCAAATATCCCAAGCACAATGTGTCAGCAGTCCATCGCCATAACCACTCGGCCACCTCGTCACTGAGTCACAATGAGTGGAAAGTTTTCCAAATGAAAAGCATTGAGCTTTGACATTACTGATTATCTTTAGCAGTTACGAGGTCAAAATACACCCCTTAACGATACTGTATCTTTGGAAAGAGATGACACCCTTTGCAAATGCAATCGACGAGGATGGGATTCGAACCCACGCGTGCAGAGCACAATGGATTAGCAGTCCATCGCCTTAACCACTCGGCCACCTCGTCACTGGGCACATTCAGTGGAATGTTTTCTGACGGAAAGTTATCGAGGTTTCACATTGCTGATTATTTGTGGCAGTTGTGAGATAGGGCATCAAATATCCCAAGCACAATGTGTCAGCAGTCCATCGCCATAACCACTCGGCCACCTCGTCACTGAGTCACAATGAGTGGAAAGTTTTCCAAAGGAAAAGCATTGAGCTTTGACATTACTGATTATCTTTAGCAGTTACGAGGTCAAAATATGCCCCTTAACGATACTGTATCTTTGGAAAGAGATGACACCCTTTGCAAATGCAATCGACGAGGATGGGATTCGAACCCACGCGTGCAGAGCACAATGGATTAGCAGTCCATCGCCTTAACCACTCGGCCACCTCGTCAGTGACTCACGGCGAGTGGAAAGTTTTCCAATAGAAAACCGCTGAGGTTTGATGTCTGTTATTATATACTAGCAGTTATGAGATAGGTGAAAACATGGCCCTTAATGATAGTGCATCTTCGGAAAGAATAGAATCGACGAGGATGGGATTCGAACCCACGCGTGCAGAGCACAATGGATTAGCAGTCCATCGCCTTAACCACTCGGCCACCTCGTCACTGGGCACATTATGTGGAATGTTTTCTGACGGAAAGTTATCGAGGTTTCACATTGCTGATTATTTGTGGCAGTTGTGAGATAGGGCATCAAATATCCCAAGCACAATGTGTCAGCAGTCCATCGCCATAACCACTCGGCCACCTCGTCACTGAGTCACAATGAGTGGAAAGTTTTCCAAAGGAAAAGCATTGAGCTTTGACATTACTGATTATCTTTAGCAGTTACGAGGTCAAAATATGCCCCTTAACGATACTGTATCTTTGGAAAGAGATGACACCCTTTGCAAATGCAATCGACGAGGATGGGATTCGAACCCACGCGTGCAGAGCACAATGGATTAGCAGTCCATCGCCTTAACCACTCAGCCACCTCGTCACTAGGCACATTCAGTGGAATGTTTTCTGACGGAAAGTTATCGAGGTTTCACATTGCTGATTATTTGTGGCAGTTGTGAGATAGGGCATCAAATATCCCAAGCACAATGTGTCAGCAGTCCATCGCCATAACCACTCGGCCACCTCGTCACTGAGTCACAATGAGTGGAAAGTTTTCCAAATGAAAAGCATTGAGCTTTGACATTACTGATTATCTTTAGCAGTTACGAGGTCAAAATACACCCCTTAACGATACTGTATCTTTGGAAAGAGATGACACCCTTTGCAAATGCAATCGACGAGGATGGGATTCGAACCCACGCGTGCAGAGCACAATGGATTAGCAGTCCATCGCCTTAACCACTCGGCCACCTCGTCACTGGGCACATTCAGTGGAATGTTTTCTGACGGAAAGTTATCGAGGTTTCACATTGCTGATTATTTGTGGCAGTTGTGAGATAGGGCATCAAATATCCCAAGCACAATGTGTCAGCAGTCCATCGCCATAACCACTCGGCCACCTCGTCACTGAGTCACAATGAGTGGAAAGTTTTCCAAAGGAAAAGCATTGAGCTTTGACATTACTGATTATCTTTAGCAGTTACGAGGTCAAAATATGCCCCTTAACGATACTGTATCTTTGGAAAGAGATGACACCCTTTGCAAATGCAATCGACGAGGATGGGATTCGAACCCACGCGTGCAGAGCACAATGGATTAGCAGTCCATCGCCTTAACCACTCGGCCACCTCGTCAGTGACTCACGGCGAGTGGAAAGTTTTCCAATAGAAAACCGCTGAGGTTTGATGTCTGTTATTATATAGTAGCAGTTATGAGATAGGTGAAAACATGGCCCTTAATGATAGTGCATCTTCGGAAAGAATAGAATCGACGAGGATGGGATTCGAACCCACGCGTGCAGAGCACAATGGATTAGCAGTCCATCGCCTTAACCACTCGGCCACCTCGTCACTGGGCACATTATGTGGAATGTTCTCTGACGGAAAGTTATCGAGGTTTCACATTGCTGATTATTTGTGGCAGTTGTGAGATAGGGCATCAAATATCCCAAGCACAATGTGTCAGCAGTCCATCGCCATAACCACTCGGCCACCTCGTCACTGAGTCACAATGAGTGGAAAGTTTTCCAAAGGAAAAGCATTGAGCTTTGACATTACTGATTATCTTTAGCAGTTACGAGGTCAAAATATGCCCCTTAACGATACTGTATCTTTGGAAAGAGATGACACCCTTTGCAAATGCAATCGACGAGGATGGGATTCGAACCCACGCGTGCAGAGCACAATGGATTAGCAGTCCATCGCCTTAACCACTCGGCCACCTCGTCAGTGACTCACGGCGAGTGGAAAGTTTTCCAATAGAAAACCGCTGAGGTTTGATGTCAGTTATATAGTAGCAGTTATGAGATAGGTGAAAACATGGCCCTTAATGATAGTGCATCTTCGGAAAGAATAGAATCGACGAGGATGGGATTCGAACCCACGCGTGCAGAGCACAATGGATTAGCAGTCCATCGCCTTAACCACTCGGCCACCTCGTCACTGGGCACATTATGTGGAATGTTTTCTGACGGAAAGTTATCGAGGTTTCACATTGCTGATTATTTGTGGCAGTTGTGAGATAGGGCATCAAATATCCCAAGCACAATGTGTCAGCAGTCCATCGCCATAACCACTCGGCCACCTCGTCACTGAGTCACAATGAGTGGAAAGTTTTCCAAAGGAAAAGCATTGAGCTTTGACATTACTGATTATCTTTAGCAGTTACGAGGTCAAAATATGCCCCTTAACGATACTGTATCTTTGGAAAGAGATGACACCCTTTGCAAATGCAATCGACGAGGATGGGATTCGAACCCACGCGTGCAGAGCACAATGGATTAGCAGTCCATCGCCTTAACCACTCGGCCACCTCGTCAGTGACTCACAGCGAGTGGAAAGTTTTCCAATAGAAAACCGCTGAGGTTTGATGTCAGTTATATAGTAGCAGTTATGAGATAGGTGAAAACATGGCCCTTAATGATAGTGCATCTTCGGAAAGAATAGAATCGACGAGGATGGGATTCGAACCCACGCGTGCAGAGCACAATGGATTAGCAGTCCATCGCCTTAACCACTCGGCCACCTCGTCACTGGGCACATTATGTGGAATGTTTTCTGACGGAAAGTTATCGAGGTTTCACATTGCTGATTATTTGTGGCAGTTGTGAGATAGGGCATCAAATATCCCAAGCACAATGTGTCAGCAGTCCATCGCCATAACCACTCGGCCACCTCGTCACTGAGTCACAATGAGTGGAAAGTTTTCCAAAGGAAAAGCATTGAGCTTTGACATTACTGATTATCTTTAGCAGTTACGAGGTCAAAATACGCCCCTTAACGATACTGTATCTTTGGAAAGAGATGACACCCTTTGCAAATGCAATCGACGAGGATGGGATTCGAACCCACGCGTGCAGAGCACAATGGATTAGCAGTCCATCGCCTTAACCACTCGGCCACCTCGTCACTGGGCACATTCAGTGGAATGTTTTCTGACGGAAAGTTATCGAGGTTTCACATTGCTGATTATTTGTGGCAGTTGTGAGATAGGGCATCAAATATCCCAAGCACAATGTGTCAGCAGTCCATCGCCATAACCACTCGGCCACCTCGTCACTGAGTCACAATGAGTGGAAAGTTTTCCAAAGGAAAAGCATTGAGCTTTGACATTACTGATTATCTTTAGCAGTTACGAGGTCAAAATATGCCCCTTAACGATACTGTATCTTTGGAAAGAGATGACACCCTTTGCAAATGCAATCGACGAGGATGGGATTCGAACCCACGCGTGCAGAGCACAATGGATTAGCAGTCCATCGCCTTAACCACTCGGCCACCTCGTCAGTGACTCACGGCGAGTGGAAAGTTTTCCAATAGAAAACCGCTGAGGTTTGATGTCTGTTATTATATAGTAGCAGTTATGAGATAGGTGAAAACATGGCCCTTAATGATAGTGCATCTTCGGAAAGAATAGAATCGACGAGGATGGGATTCGAACCCACGCGTGCAGAGCACAATGGATTAGCAGTCCATCGCCTTAACCACTCGGCCACCTCGTCACTGGGCACATTATGTGGAATGTTTTCTGACGGAAAGTTATCGAGGTTTCACATTGCTGATTATTTGTGGCAGTTGTGAGATAGGGCATCAAATATCCCAAGCACAATGTGTCAGCAGTCCATCGCCATAACCACTCGGCCACCTCGTCACTGAGTCACAATGAGTGGAAAGTTTTCCAAAGGAAAAGCATTGAGCTTTGACATTACTGATTATCTTTAGCAGTTACGAGGTCAAAATATGCCCCTTAACGATACTGTATCTTTGGAAAGAGATGACACCCTTTGCAAATGCAATCGACGAGGATGGGATTCGAACCCACGCGTGCAGAGCACAATGGATTAGCAGTCCATCGCCTTAACCACTCGGCCACCTCGTCAGTGACTCACGGCGAGTGGAAAGTTTTCCAATAGAAAACCGCTGAGGTTTGATGTCAGTTATATAGTAGCAGTTATGAGATAGGTGAAAACATGGCCCTTAATGATAGTGCATCTTCGGAAAGAATAGAATCGACGAGGATGGGATTCGAACCCACGCGTGCAGAGCACAATGGATTAGCAGTCCATCGCCTTAACCACTCGGCCACCTCGTCACTGGGCACATTATGTGGAATGTTTTCTGACGGAAAGTTATCGAGGTTTCACATTGCTGATTATTTGTGGCAGTTGTGAGATAGGGCATCAAATATCCCAAGCACAATGTGTCAGCAGTCCATCGCCATAACCACTCGGCCACCTCGTCACTGAGTCACAATGAGTGGAAAGTTTTCCAAAGGAAAAGCATTGAGCTTTGACATTACTGATTATCTTTAGCAGTTACGAGGTCAAAATATGCCCCTTAACGATACTGTATCTTTGGAAAGAGATGACACCCTTTGCAAATGCAATCGACGAGGATGGGATTCGAACCCACGCGTGCAGAGCACAATGGATTAGCAGTCCATCGCCTTAACCACTCGGCCACCTCGTCAGTGACTCACGGCGAGTGGAAAGTTTTCCAATAGAAAACCGCTGAGGTTTGATGTCAGTTATATAGTAGCAGTTATGAGATAGGTGAAAACATGGCCCTTAATGATAGTGCATCTTCGGAAAGAATAGAATCGACGAGGATGGGATTCGAACCCACGCGTGCAGAGCACAATGGATTAGCAGTCCATCGCCTTAACCACTCGGCCACCTCGTCACTGGGCACATTATGTGGAATGTTTTCTGACGGAAAGTTATCGAGGTTTCACATTGCTGATTATTTGTGGCAGTTGTGAGATAGGGCATCAAATATCCCAAGCACAATGTGTCAGCAGTCCATCGCCATAACCACTCGGCCACCTCGTCACTGAGTCACAATGAGTGGAAAGTTTTCCAAAGGAAAAGCATTGAGCTTTGACATTACTGATTATCTTTAGCAGTTACGAGGTCAAAATATGCCCCTTAACGATACTGTATCTTTGGAAAGAGATGACACCCTTTGCAAATGCAATCGACGAGGATGGGATTCGAACCCACGCGTGCAGAGCACAATGGATTAGCAGTCCATCGCCTTAACCACTCGGCCACCTCGTCAGTGACTCACGGCGAGTGGAAAGTTTTCCAATAGAAAACCGCTGAGGTTTGATGTCAGTTATATAGTAGCAGTTATGAGATAGGTGAAAACATGGCCCTTAATGATAGTGCATCTTCGGAAAGAATAGAATCGACGAGGATGGGATTCGAACCCACGCGTGCAGAGCACAATGGATTAGCAGTCCATCGCCTTAACCACTCGGCCACCTCGTCACTGGGCACATTATGTGGAATGTTTTCTGACGGAAAGTTATCGAGGTTTCACATTGCTGATTATTTGTGGCAGTTGTGAGATAGGGCATCAAATATCCCAAGCACAATGTGTCAGCAGTCCATCGCCATAACCACTCGGCCACCTCGTCACTGAGTCACAATGAGTGGAAAGTTTTCCAAAGGAAAAGCATTGAGCTTTGACATTACTGATTATCTTTAGCAGTTACGAGGTCAAAATATGCCCCTTAACGATACTGTATCTTTGGAAAGAGATGACACCCTTTGCAAATGCAATCGACGAGGATGGGATTCGAACCCACGCGTGCAGAGCACAATGGATTAGCAGTCCATCGCCTTAACCACACGGCCACCTCGTCAGTGACTCACGGCGAGTGGAAAGTTTTCCAATAGAAAACCGCTGAGGTTTGATGTCAGTTATATAGTAGCAGTTATGAGATAGGTGAAAACATGGCCCTTAATGATAGTGCATCTTCGGAAAGAATAGAATCGACGAGGATGGGATTCGAACCCACGCGTGCAGAGCACAATGGATTAGCAGTCCATCGCCTTAACCACTCGGCCACCTCGTCACTGGGCACATTATGTGGAATGTTTTCTCACGGAAAGTTATCGAGGTTTCACATTGCTGATTATTTGTGGCAGTTGTGAGATAGGGCATCAAATATCCCAAGCACAATGTGTCAGCAGTCCATCGCCATAACCACTCGGCCACCTCGTCACTGAGTCACAATGAGTGGAAAGTTTTCCAAAGGAAAAGCATTGAGCTTTGACATTACTGATTATCTTTAGCAGTTACGAGGTCAAAATACGCCCCTTAACGATACTGTATCTTTGGAAAGAGATGACACCCTTTGCAAATGCAATCGACGAGGATGGGATTCGAACCCACGCGTGCAGAGCACAATGGATTAGCAGTCCATCGCCTTAACCACTCGGCCACCTCGTCACTGGGCACATTCAGTGGAATGTTTTCTGACGGAAAGTTATCGAGGTTTCACATTGCTGATTATTTGTGGCAGTTGTGAGATAGGGCATCAAATATCCCAAGCACAATGTGTCAGCAGTCCATCGCCATAACCACTCGGCCACCTCGTCACTGAGTCACAATGAGTGGAAAGTTTTCCAAAGGAAAAGCATTGAGCTTTGACATTACTGATTATCTTTAGCAGTTACGAGGTCAAAATATGCCCTTAACGATACTGTATCTTTGGAAAGAGATGACACCCTTTGCAAATGCAATCGACGAGGATGGGATTCGAACCCACGCGTGCAGAGCACAATGGATTAGCAGTCCATCGCCTTAACCACTCGGCCACCTCGTCATTGGGTACATTCAGTGGAATGTTTTCTGACGGAAAGTTATCGAGGTTTCACATTGCTGATTATTTGTGGCAGTTGTGAGATAGGGCATCAAATATCCCAAGCACAATGTGTCAGCAGTCCATCGCCATAACCACTCGGCCACCTCGTCACTGAGTCACAATGAGTGGAAAGTTTTCCAAAGGAAAGGCATTGAGCTTTGACATTACTGATTATCTTTAGCAGTTACGAGGTCAAAATATGCCCCTTAACGATACTGTATCTTTGGAAAGAGATGACACTCTTTGCAAATGCAATCGACGAGGATGGGATTCGAACCCACGCGTGCAGAGCACAATGGATTAGCAGTCCATCGCCTTAACCACTCGGCCACCTCGTCAGTGACTCACGGCGAGTGGAAAGTTTTCCAATAGAAAACCGCTGAGGTTTGATGTCAGTTATTATATAGTAGCAGTTATGAGATAGGTGAAAACATGGCCCTTAATGATAGTGCATCTTCGGAAAGAATAGAATCGACGACGTTGGGATTCAAACCCACGCGTGCAGAGCACAATGGATTAGCAGTCCATCGCCTTAACCACTCGGCCACCTCGTCACTGGACACATTCAAGTGGAATGTTTTCTGACGGAAAGTTATCGAGGTTTCACATTGCTGATTATTTGTGGCAGTTGTGAGATAGGGCATCAAATATCCCAAGCACAATGTGTCAGCAGTCCATCGCCATAACCACTCGGCCACCTCGTCACTGAGTCACAATGAGTGGAAAGTTTTCCAAAGGAAAAGCATTGAGCTTTGACATTACTGATTATCTTTAGCAGTTACGAGGTCAAAATATGCCCCTTAACGATACTGTATCTTTGGAAAGAGATGACACTCTTTGCAAATGCAATCGACGAGGATGGGATTCGAACCCACGCGTGCAGAGCACAATGGATTAGCAGTCCATCGCCTTAACCACTCGGCCACCTCGTCAGTGACTCACGGCGAGTGGAAAGTTTTCCAATAGAAAACCGCTGAGGTTTGATGTCAGTTATTATATAGTAGCAGTTATGAGATAGGTGAAAACATGGCCCTTAATGATAGTGCATCTTCGGAAAGAATAGAATCGACGAGGATGGGATTCGAACCCACGCGTGCAGAGCACAATGGATTAGCAGTCCATCGCCTTAACCACTCGGCCACCTCGTCACTGGGCACATTATGTGGAATGTTTTCTGACGGAAAGTTATCGAGGTTTCACATTGCTGATTATTTGTGGCAGTTGTGAGATAGGGCATCAAATATCCCAAGCACAATGTGTCAGCAGTCCATCGCCATAACCACTCGGCCACCTCGTCACTGAGTCACAATGAGTGGAAAGTTTTCCAAAGGAAAAGCATTGAGCTTTGACATTACTGATTATCTTTAGCAGTTACGAGGTCAAAATACGCCCCTTAACGATACTGTATCTTTGGAAAGAGATGACACCCTTTGCAAATGCAATCGACGAGGATGGGATTCGAACCCACGCGTGCAGAGCACAATGGATTAGCAGTCCATCGCCTTAACCACTCGGCCACCTCGTCACTGGGCACATTCAGTGGAATGTTTTCTGACGGAAAGTTATCGAGGTTTCACATTGCTGATTATTTGTGGCAGTTGTGAGATAGGGCATCAAATATCCCAAGCACAATGTGTCAGCAGTCCATCGCCATAACCACTCGGCCACCTCGTCACTGAGTCACAATGAGTGGAAAGTTTTCCAAATGAAAAGCATTGAGCTTTGACATTACTGATTATCTTTAGCAGTTACGAGGTCAAAATACGCCCCTTAACGATACTGTATCTTTGGAAAGAGACGACACCCTTTGCAAATGCAATCGACGAGGATGGGATTCGAACCCACGCGTGCAGAGCACAATGGATTAGCAGTCCATCGCCTTAACCACTCGGCCACCTCGTCACTGGGCACATTCAGTGGAATGTTTTCTGACGGAAAGTTATCGAGGTTTCACATTGCTGATTATTTGTGGCAGTTGTGAGATAGGGCATCAAATATCCCAAGCACAATGTGTCAGCAGTCCATCGCCATAACCACTCGGCCACCTCGTCACTGAGTCACAATGAGTGGAAAGTTTTCCAAAGGAAAAGCATTGAGCTTTGACATTACTGATTATCTTTAGCAGTTACGAGGTCAAAATATGCCCTTAACGATACTGTATCTT
This sequence comes from Alosa pseudoharengus, assembly GCF_046254945.1. NCBI lineage: Eukaryota > Metazoa > Chordata > Actinopteri > Clupeiformes > Clupeidae > Alosa > Alosa pseudoharengus. The sequence goes on from NW_027468640.1 coordinate 32,441,947, forward strand.
TGGAAAGAGATGACACCCTTTGCAAATGCAATCGACGAGGATGGGATTCGAACCCACGCGTGCAGAGCACAATGGATTAGCAGTCCATCGCCTTAACCACTCGGCCACCTCGTCATTGGGTACATTCAGTGGAATGTTTTCTGACGGAAAGTTATCGAGGTTTCACATTGCTGATTATTTGTGGCAGTTGTGAGATAGGGCATCAAATATCCCAAGCACAATGTGTCAGCAGTCCATCGCCATAACCACTCGGCCACCTCGTCACTGAGTCACAATGAGTGGAAAGTTTTCCAAAGGAAAGGCATTGAGCTTTGACATTACTGATTATCTTTAGCAGTTACGAGGTCAAAATATGCCCCTTAACGATACTGTATCTTTGGAAAGAGATGACACTCTTTGCAAATGCAATCGACGAGGATGGGATTCGAACCCACGCGTGCAGAGCACAATGGATTAGCAGTCCATCGCCTTAACCACTCGGCCACCTCGTCAGTGACTCACGGCGAGTGGAAAGTTTTCCAATAGAAAACCGCTGAGGTTTGATGTCAGTTATTATATAGTAGCAGTTATGAGATAGGTGAAAACATGGCCCTTAATGATAGTGCATCTTCGGAAAGAATAGAATCGACGACGATGGGATTCAAACCCACGCGTGCAGAGCACAATGGATTAGCAGTCCATCGCCTTAACCACTCGGCCACCTCGTCACTGGACACATTCAAGTGGAATGTTTTCTGACGGAAAGTTATCGAGGTTTCACATTGCTGATTATTTGTGGCAGTTGTGAGATAGGGCATCAAATATCCCAAGCACAATGTGTCAGCAGTCCATCGCCATAACCACTCGGCCACCTCGTCACTGAGTCACAATGAGTGGAAAGTTTTCCAAAGGAAAAGCATTGAGCTTTGACATTACTGATTATCTTTAGCAGTTACGAGGTCAAAATATGCCCCTTAACGATACTGTATCTTTGGAAAGAGATGACACTCTTTGCAAATGCAATCGACGAGGATGGGATTCGAACCCACGCGTGCAGAGCACAATGGATTAGCAGTCCATCGCCTTAACCACTCGGCCACCTCGTCAGTGACTCACGGCGAGTGGAAAGTTTTCCAATAGAAAACCGCTGAGGTTTGATGTCAGTTATTATATAGTAGCAGTTATGAGATAGGTGAAAACATGGCCCTTAATGATAGTGCATCTTCGGAAAGAATAGAATCGACGAGGATGGGATTCGAACCCACGCGTGCAGAGCACAATGGATTAGCAGTCCATCGCCTTAACCACTCGGCCACCTCGTCACTGGACACATTCAAGTGGAATGTTTTCTGACGGAAAGTTATCGAGGTTTCACATTGCTGATTATTTGTGGCAGTTGTGAGATAGGGCATCAAATATCCCAAGCACAATGTGTCAGCAGTCCATCGCCATAACCACTCGGCCACCTCGTCACTGAGTCACAATGAGTGGAAAGTTTTCCAAAGGAAAAGCAATGAGCTTTGACATTACTGATTATCTTTAGCAGTTACGAGGTCAAAATATGCCCCTTAACGATACTGTATCTTTGGAAAGAGATGACACTCTTTGCAAATGCAATCGACGAGGATGGGATTCGAACCCACGCGTGCAGAGCACAATGGATTAGCAGTCCATCGCCTTAACCACTCGGCCACCTCGTCAGTGACTCACGGCGAGTGGAAAGTTTTCCAATAGAAAACCGCTGAGGTTTGATGTCTGTTATTATATAGTAGCAGTTATGAGATAGGTGAAAACATGGCCCTTAATGATAGTGCATCTTCGGAAAGAATAGAATCGACGAGGATGGGATTCGAACCCACGCGTGCAGAGCACAATGGATTAGCAGTCCATCGCCTTAACCACTCGGCCACCTCGTCTCTGGGCACATTCAGTGGAATGTTTTCTGACGGAAAGTTATCGAGGTTTCACATTGCTGATTATTTGTGGCAGTTGTGAGATAGGGCATCAAATATCCCAAGCACAATGTGTCAGCAGTCCATCGCCATAACCACTCGGCCACCTCGTCACTGAGTCACAATGAGTGGAAAGTTTTCCAAAGGAAAAGCATTGAGCTTTGACATTACTGATTATCTTTAGCAGTTACGAGGTCAAAATATGCCCCTTAACGATACTGTATCTTTGGAAAGAGATGACACCCTTTGCAAATGCAATCGACGAGGATGGGATTCGAACCCACGCGTGCAGAGCACAATGGATTAGCAGTCCATCGCCTTAACCACTCGGCCACCTCGTCAGTGACTCACGGCGAGTGGAAAGTTTTCCAATAGAAAACCGCTGAGGTTTGATGTCAGTTATTATATAGTAGCAGTTATGAGATAGGTGAAAACATGGCCCTTAATGATAGTGCATCTTCGGAAAGAATAGAATCGACGAGGATGGGATTCGAACCCACGCGTGCAGAGCACAATGGATTAGCAGTCCATCGCCTTAACCACTCGGCCACCTCGTCACTGGGCACATTATGTGGAATGTTTTCTGACGGAAAGTTATCGAGGTTTCACATTGCTGATTATTTGTGGCAGTTGTGAGATAGGGCATCAAATATCCCAAGCACAATGTGTCAGCAGTCCATCGCCATAACCACTCGGCCACCTCGTCACTGAGTCACAATGAGTGGAAAGTTTTCCAAAGGAAAAGCATTGAGCTTTGACATTACTGATTATCTTTAGCAGTTACGAGGTCAAAATACGCCCCTTAACGATACTGTATCTTTGGAAAGAGATGACACCCTTTGCAAATGCAATCGACGAGGATGGGATTCGAACCCACGCGTGCAGAGCACAATGGATTAGCAGTCCATCGCCTTAACCACTCGGCCACCTCGTCACTGGGCACATTCAGTGGAATGTTTTCTGACGGAAAGTTATCGAGGTTTCACATTGCTGATTATTTGTGGCAGTTGTGAGATAGGGCATCAAATATCCCAAGCACAATGTGTCAGCAGTCCATCGCCATAACCACTCGGCCACCTCGTCACTGAGTCACAATGAGTGGAAAGTTTTCCAAATGAAAAGCATTGAGCTTTGACATTACTGATTATCTTTAGCAGTTACGAGGTCAAAATACACCCCTTAACGATACTGTATCTTTGGAAAGAGATGACACCCTTTGCAAATGCAATCGACGAGGATGGGATTCGAACCCACGCGTGCAGAGCACAATGGATTAGCAGTCCATCGCCTTAACCACTCGGCCACCTCGTCACTGGGCACATTATGTGGAATGTTTTCTGACGGAAAGTTATCGAGGTTTCACATTGCTGATTATTTGTGGCAGTTGTGAGATAGGGCATCAAATATCCCAAGCACAATGTGTCAGCAGTCCATCGCCATAACCACTCGGCCACCTCGTCACTGAGTCACAATGAGTGGAAAGTTTTCCAAAGGAAAAGCATTGAGCTTTGACATTACTGATTATCTTTAGCAGTTACGAGGTCAAAATATGCCCCTTAACGATACTGTATCTTTGGAAAGAGATGACACCCTTTGCAAATGCAATCGACGAGGATGGGATTCGAACCCACGCGTGCAGAGCACAATGGATTAGCAGTCCATCGCCTTAACCACTCGGCCACCTCGTCACTGGGCACATTCAGTGGAATGTTTTCTGACGGAAAGTTATCGAGGTTTCACATTGCTGATTATTTGTGGCAGTTGTGAGATAGGGCATCAAATATCCCAAGCACAATGTGTCAGCAGTCCATCGCCATAACCACTCGGCCACCTCGTCACTGAGTCACAATGAGTGGAAAGTTTTCCAAAGGATAAGCATTGAGCTTTGACATTACTGATTATCTTTAGCAGTTACGAGGTCAAAATATGCCCCTTAACGATACTGTATCTTTGGAAAGAGATGACACCCTTTGCAAATGCAATCGACGAGGATGGGATTCGAACCCACGCGTGCAGAGCACAATGGATTAGCAGTCCATCGCCTTAACCACTCGGCCACCTCATCAGTGACTCACGGCTAGTGGAAAGTTTTCCAATAGAAAACCGCTGAGGTTTGATGTCTGTTATTATATAGTAGCAGTTATGAGATAGGTGAAAACATGGCCCTTAATGATAGTGCATCTTCGGAAAGAATAGAATCGACGAGGATGGGATTCGAACCCACGCGTGCAGAGCACAATGGATTAGCAGTCCATCGCCTTAACCACTCGGCCACCTCGTCACTGGGCACATTATGTGGAATGTTTTCTGACGGAAAGTTATCGAGGTTTCACATTGCTGATTATTTGTGGCAGTTGTGAGATAGGGCATCAAATATCCCAAGCACAATGTGTCAGCAGTCCATCGCCATAACCACTCGGCCACCTCGTCACTGAGTCACAATGAGTGGAAAGTTTTCCAAAGGAAAAGCATTGAGCTTTGACATTACTGATTATCTTTAGCAGTTACGAGGTCAAAATATGCCCCTTAACGATACTGTATCTTTGGAAAGAGATGACACCCTTTGCAAATGCAATCGACGAGGATGGGATTCGAACCCACGCGTGCAGAGCACAATGGATTAGCAGTCCATCGCCTTAACCACTCGGCCACCTCGTCAGTGACTCACGGCGAGTGGAAAGTTTTCCAATAGAAAACCGCTGAGGTTTGATGTCAGTTATTATATAGTAGCAGTTATGAGATAGGTGAAAACATGGCCCTTAATGATAGTGCATCTTCGGAAAGAATAGAATCGACGAGGATGGGATTCGAACCCACGCGTGCAGAGCACAATGGATTAGCAGTCCATCGCCTTAACCACTCGGCCACCTCGTCACTGGGCACATTATGTGGAATGTTTTCTGACGGAAAGTTATCGAGGTTTCACATTGCTGATTATTTGTGGCAGTTGTGAGATAGGGCATCAAATATCCCAAGCACAATGTGTCAGCAGTCCATCGCCATAACCACTCGGCCACCTCGTCACTGAGTCACAATGAGTGGAAAGTTTTCCAAAGGAAAAGCATTGAGCTTTGACATTACTGATTATCTTTAGCAGTTACGAGGTCAAAATATGCCCCTTAACGATACTGTATCTTTGGAAAGAGATGACACCCTTTGCAAATGCAATCGACGAGGATGGGATTCGAACCCACGCGTGCAGAGCACAATGGATTAGCAGTCCATCGCCTTAACCACTCGGCCACCTCGTCAGTGACTCACGGCGAGTGGAAAGTTTTCCAATAGAAAACCGCTGAGGTTTGATGTCAGTTATTATATAGTAGCAGTTATGAGATAGGTGAAAACATGGCCCTTAATGATAGTGCATCTTCGGAAAGAATTGAATCGACGAGGATGGGATTCGAACCCACGCGTGCAGAGCACAATGGATTAGCAGTCCATCGCCTTAACCACTCGGCCACCTAGTCACTGGGCACATTATGTGGAATGTTTTCTGACGGAAAGTTATCAAGGTTTCACATTGCTGATTATTTGTGGCAGTTGTGAGATAGGGCATCAAATATCCCAAGCACAATGTGTCAGCAGTCCATCGCCATAACCACTCGGCCACCTCGTCACTGAGTCACAATGAGTGGAAAGTTTTCCAAAGGAAAAGCATTGAGCTTTGACATTACTGATTATCTTTAGCAGTTACGAGGTCAAAATACGCCCCTTAACTATACTGTATCTTTGGAAAGAGATGACACCCTTTGCAAATGCAATCGACGAGGATGGGATTCGAACCCACGCGTGCAGAGCACAATGGATTAGCAGTCCATCGCCTTAACCACTCGGCCACCTCGTCACTGGGCACATTCAGTGGAATGTTTTCTGACGGAAAGTTATCGAGGTTTCACATTGCTGATTATTTGTGGCAGTTGTGAGATAGGGCATCAAATATCCCAAGCACAATGTGTCAGCAGTCCATCGCCATAACCACTCGGCCACCTCGTCACTGAGTCACAATGAGTGGAAAGTTTTCCAAAGGAAAAGCATTGAGCTTTGACATTACTGATTATCTTTAGCAGTTACGAGGTCAAAATATGCCCCTTAACGATACTGTATCTTTGGAAAGAGATGACACCCTTTGCAAATGCAATCGACGAGGATGGGATTCGAACCCACGCGTGCAGAGCACAATGGATTAGCAGTGCATCGCCTTAACCACTCGGCCACCTCGTCACTGGGCACATTGAGTGGAATGTTTTCTGACGGAAAGTTATCGAGGTTTCACATTGCTGATTATTTGTGGCAGTTGTGAGATAGGGCATCAAATATCCCAAGCACAATGTGTCAGCAGTCCATCGCCATAACCACTCGGCCACCTCGTCACTGAGTCACAATGAGTGGAAAGTTTTCCAAAGGAAAGGCATTGAGCTTTGACATTACTGATTATCTTTAGCAGTTACGAGGTCAAAATATGCCCCTTAACGATACTGTATCTTTGGAAAGAGATGACACTCTTTGCAAATGCAATCGACGAGGATGGGATTCGAACCCACGCGTGCAGAGCACAATGGATTAGCAGTCCATCGCCTTAACCACTCGGCCACCTCGTCAGTGACTCACGGCGAGTGGAAAGTTTTCCAATAGAAAACCGCTGAGGTTTGATGTCAGTTATTATATAGTAGCAGTTATGAGATAGGTGAAAACATGGCCCTTAATGATAGTGCATCTTCGGAAAGAATAGAATCGACGAGGATGGGATTCGAACCCACGCGTGCAGAGCACAATGGATTAGCAGTCCATCGCCTTAACCACTCGGCCACCTCGTCACTGGACACATTCAAGTGGAATGTTTTCTGACGGAAAGTTATCGAGGTTTCACATTGCTGATTATTTGTGGCAGTTGTGAGATAGGGCATCAAATATCCCAAGCACAATGTGTCAGCAGTCCATCGCCATAACCACTCGGCCACCTCGTCACTGAGTCACAATGAGTGGAAAGTTTTCCAAAGGAAAAGCAATGAGCTTTGACATTACTGATTATCTTTAGCAGTTACGAGGTCAAAATATGCCCCTTAACGATACTGTATCTTTGGAAAGAGATGACACTCTTTGCAAATGCAATCGACGAGGATGGGATTCGAACCCACGCGTGCAGAGCACAATGGATTAGCAGTCCATCGCCTTAACCACTCGGCCACCTCGTCAGTGACTCACGGCGAGTGGAAAGTTTTCCAATAGAAAACCGCTGAGGTTTGATGTCAGTTATTATATAGTAGCAGTTATGAGATAGGTGAAAACATGGCCCTTAATGATAGTGCATCTTCGGAAAGAATAGAATCGACGAGGATGGGATTCGAACCCACGCGTGCAGAGCACAATGGATTAGCAGTCCATCGCCTTAACCACTCGGCCACCTCGTCACTGGGCACATTCAGTGGAATGTTTTCTGACGGAAAGTTATCGAGGTTTCACATTGCTGATTATTTGTGGCAGTTGTGAGATAGGGCATCAAATATCCCAAGCACAATGTGTCAGCAGTCCATCGCCATAACCACTCGGCCACCTCGTCACTGAGTCACAATGAGTGGAAAGTTTTCCAAAGGAAAAGCATTGAGCTTTGACATTACTGATTATCTTTAGCAGTTACGAGGTCAAAATACACCCCTTAACGATACTGTATCTTTGGAAAGAGATGACACCCTTTGCAAATGCAATCGACGAGGATGGGATTCGAACCCACGCGTGCAGAGCACAATGGATTAGCAGTCCATCGCCTTAACCACTCGGCCACCTCGTCAGTGACTCACGGCGAGTGGAAAGTTTTCCAATAGAAAACCGCTGAGGTTTGATGTCAGTTATATAGTAGCAGTTATGAGATAGGTGAAAACATGGCCCTTAATGATAGTGCATCTTCGGAAAGAATAGAATCGACGAGGATGGGATTCGAACCCACGCGTGCAGAGCACAATGGATTAGCAGTCCATCGCCTTAACCACTCGACCACCTCGTCACTGGGCAAATTATGTGGAATGTTTTCTGACGGAAAGTTATCAAGGTTTCACATTGCTGATTATTTGTGGCAGTTGTGAGATAGGGCATCAAATATCCCAAGCACAATGTGTCAGCAGTCCATCGCCATAACCACTCGGCCACCTCGTCACTGAGTCACAATGAGTGGAAAGTTTTCCAAAGGAAAAGCATTGAGCTTTGACATTACTGATTATCTTTAGCAGTTACGAGGTCAAAATACGCCCCTTAACGATACTGTATCTTTGGAAAGAGATGACACCCTTTGCAAATGCAATCGACGAGGATGGGATTCGAACCCACGCGTGCAGAGCACAATGGATTAGCAGTCCATCGCCTTAACCACTCGGCCACCTCGTCACTGGGCACATTCAGTGGAATGTTTTCTGACGGAAAGTTATCGAGGTTTCACATTGCTGATTATTTGTGGCAGTTGTGAGATAGGGCATCAAATATCCCAAGCACAATGTGTCAGCAGTCCATCGCCATAACCACTCGGCCACCTCGTCACTGAGTCACAATGAGTGGAAAGTTTTCCAAAGGAAAAGCATTGAGCTTTGACATTACTGATTATCTTTAGCAGTTACGAGGTCAAAATATGCCCCTTAACGATACTGTATCTTTGGAAAGAGATGACACCCTTTGCAAATGCAATCGACGAGGATGGGATTCGAACCCACGCGTGCAGAGCACAATGGATTAGCAGTGCATCGCCTTAACCACTCGGCCACCTCGTCACTGGGCACATTCAGTGGAATGTTTTCTGACGGAAAGTTATCGAGGTTTCACATTGCTGATTATTTGTGGCAGTTGTGAGATAGGGCATCAAATATCCCAAGCACAATGTGTCAGCAGTCCATCGCCATAACCACTCGGCCACCTCGTCACTGAGTCACAATGAGTGGAAAGTTTTCCAAAGGAAAGGCATTGAGCTTTGACATTACTGATTATCTTTAGCAGTTACGAGGTCAAAATATGCCCCTTAACGATACTGTATCTTTGGAAAGAGATGACACTCTTTGCAAATGCAATCGACGAGGATGGGATTCGAACCCACGCGTGCAGAGCACAATGGATTAGCAGTCCATCGCCTTAACCACTCGGCCACCTCGTCAGTGACTCACGGCGAGTGGAAAGTTTTCCAATAGAAAACCGCTGAGGTTTGATGTCAGTTATTATATAGTAGCAGTTATGAGATAGGTGAAAACATGGCCCTTAATGATAGTGCATCTTCGGAAAGAATAGAATCGACGAGGATGGGATTCGAACCCACGCGTGCAGAGCACAATGGATTAGCAGTCCATCGCCTTAACCACTCGGCCACCTCGTCACTGGGCACATTCAGTGGAATGTTTTCTGACGGAAAGTTATCGAGGTTTCACATTGCTGATTATTTGTGGCAGTTGTGAGATAGGGCATCAAATATCCCAAGCACAATGTGTCAGCAGTCCATCGCCATAACCACTCGGCCACCTCGTCACTGAGTCACAATGAGTGGAAAGTTTTCCAAAGGAAAAGCATTGAGCTTTGACATTACTGATTATCTTTAGCAGTTACGAGGTCAAAATACACCCCTTAACGATACTGTATCTTTGGAAAGAGATGACACCCTTTGCAAATGCAATCGACGAGGATGGGATTCGAACCCACGCGTGCAGAGCACAATGGATTAGCAGTCCATCGCCTTAACCACTCGGCCACCTCGTCAGTGACTCACGGCGAGTGGAAAGTTTTCCAATAGAAAACCGCTGAGGTTTGATGTCAGTTATATAGTAGCAGTTATGAGATAGGTGAAAACATGGCCCTTAATGATAGTGCATCTTCGGAAAGAATAGAATCGACGAGGATGGGATTCGAACCCACGCGTGCAGAGCACAATGGATTAGCAGTCCATCGCCTTAACCACTCGACCACCTCGTCACTGGGCAAATTATGTGGAATGTTTTCTGACGGAAAGTTATCAAGGTTTCACATTGCTGATTATTTGTGGCAGTTGTGAGATAGGGCATCAAATATCCCAAGCACAATGTGTCAGCAGTCCATCGCCATAACCACTCGGCCACCTCGTCACTGAGTCACAATGAGTGGAAAGTTTTCCAAAGGAAAAGCATTGAGCTTTGACATTACTGATTATCTTTAGCAGTTACGAGGTCAAAATACGCCCCTTAACGATACTGTATCTTTGGAAAGAGATGACACCCTTTGCAAATGCAATCGACGAGGATGGGATTCGAACCCACGCGTGCAGAGCACAATGGATTAGCAGTCCATCGCCTTAACCACTCGGCCACCTCGTCACTGGGCACATTCAGTGGAATGTTTTCTGACGGAAAGTTATCGAGGTTTCACATTGCTGATTATTTGTGGCAGTTGTGAGATAGGGCATCAAATATCCCAAGCACAATGTGTCAGCAGTCCATCGCCATAACCACTCGGCCACCTCGTCACTGAGTCACAATGAGTGGAAAGTTTTCCAAAGGAAAAGCATTGAGCTTTGACATTACTGATTATCTTTAGCAGTTACGAGGTCAAAATATGCCCCTTAACGATACTGTATCTTTGGAAAGAGATGACACCCTTTGCAAATGCAATCGACGAGGATGGGATTCGAACCCACGCGTGCAGAGCACAATGGATTAGCAGTGCATCGCCTTAACCACTCGGCCACCTCGTCACTGGGCACATTCAGTGGAATGTTTTCTGACGGAAAGTTATCGAGGTTTCACATTGCTGATTATTTGTGGCAGTTGTGAGATAGGGCATCAAATATCCCAAGCACAATGTGTCAGCAGTCCATCGCCATAACCACTCGGCCACCTCGTCACTGAGTCACAATGAGTGGAAAGTTTTCCAAAGGAAAGGCATTGAGCTTTGACATTACTGATTATCTTTAGCAGTTACGAGGTCAAAATATGCCCCTTAACGATACTGTATCTTTGGAAAGAGATGACACTCTTTGCAAATGCAATCGACGAGGATGGGATTCGAACCCACGCGTGCAGAGCACAATGGATTAGCAGTCCATCGCCTTAACCACTCGGCCACCTCGTCAGTGACTCACGGCGAGTGGAAAGTTTTCCAATAGAAAACCGCTGAGGTTTGATGTCAGTTATTATATAGTAGCAGTTATGAGATAGGTGAAAACATGGCCCTTAATGATAGTGCATCTTCGGAAAGAATAGAATCGACGAGGATGGGATTCGAACCCACGCGTGCAGAGCACAATGGATTAGCAGTCCATCGCCTTAACCACTCGGCCACCTCGTCAGTGACTCACGGCGAGTGGAAAGTTTTCCAATAGAAAACCGCTGAGGTTTGATGTCAGTTATTATATAGTAGCAGTTATGAGATAGGTGAAAACATGGCCCTTAATGATAGTGCATCTTCGGAAAGAATAGAATCGACGAGGATGGGATTCGAACCCACGCGTGCAGAGCACAATGGATTAGCAGTCCATCGCCTTAACCACTCGGCCACCTCGTCACTGGGCACATTCAGTGGAATGTTTTCTGACGGAAAGTTATCGAGGTTTCACATTGCTGATTATTTGTGGCAGTTGTGAGATAGGGCATCAAATATCCCAAGCACAATGTGTCAGCAGTCCATCGCCATAACCACTCGGCCACCTCGTCACTGAGTCACAATGAGTGGAAAGTTTTCCAAAGGAAAAGCATTGAGCTTTGACATTACTGATTATCTTTAGCAGTTACGAGGTCAAAATATGCCCCTTAACGATACTGTATCTTTGGAAAGAGATGACACCCTTTGCAAATGCAATCGACGAGGATGGGATTCGAACCCACGCGTGCAGAGCACAATGGATTAGCAGTGCATCGCCTTAACCACTCGGCCACCTCGTCACTGGGCACATTCAGTGGAATGTTTTCTGACGGAAAGTTATCGAGGTTTCACATTGCTGATTATTTGTGGCAGTTGTGAGATAGGGCATCAAATATCCCAAGCACAATGTGTCAGCAGTCCATCGCCATAACCACTCGGCCACCTCGTCACTGAGTCACAATGAGTGGAAAGTTTTCCAAAGGAAAGGCATTGAGCTTTGACATTACTGATTATCTTTAGCAGTTACGAGGTCAAAATATGCCCCTTAACGATACTGTATCTTTGGAAAGAGATGACACTCTTTGCAAATGCAATCGACGAGGATGGGATTCGAACCCACGCGTGCAGAGCACAATGGATTAGCAGTCCATCGCCTTAACCACTCGGCCACCTCGTCAGTGACTCACGGCGAGTGGAAAGTTCTCCAATAGAAAACCGCTGAGGTTTGATGTCAGTTATTATATAGTAGCAGTTATGAGATAGGTGAAAACATGGCCCTTAATGATAGTGCATCTTCGGAAAGAATAGAATCGACGAGGATGGGATTCGAACCCACGCGTGCAGAGCACAATGGATTAGCAGTCCATCGCCTTAACCACTCGGCCACCTCGTCACTGGGCACATTCAGTGGAATGTTTTCTGACGGAAAGTTATCGAGGTTTCACATTGCTGATTATTTGTGGCAGTTGTGAGATAGGGCATCAAATATCCCAAGCACAATGTGTCAGCAGTCCATCGCCATAACCACTCGGCCACCTCGTCACTGAGTCACAATGAGTGGAAAGTTTTCCAAAGGAAAAGCATTGAGCTTTGACATTACTGATTATCTTTAGCAGTTACGAGGTCAAAATATGCCCCTTAACGATACTGTATCTTTGGAAAGAGATGACACCCTTTGCAAATGCAATCGACGAGGATGGGATTCGAACCCACACGTGCAGAGCACAATGGATTAGCAGTCCATCGCCTTAACCACTCGGCCACCTCGTCAGTGACTCACGGCGAGTGGAAAGTTTTCCAATAGAAAACCGCTGAGGTTTGATGTCTGTTATTATATAGTAGCAGTTATGAGATAGGTGAAAACATGGCCCTTAATGATAGTGCATCTTCGGAAAGAATAGAATCGACGAGGATGGGATTCGAACCCATGCGTGCAGAGCACAATGGATTAGCAGTCCATCGCCTTAACCACTCGGCCACCTCGTCACTGGGCACATTATGTGGAATGTTTTCTGACGGAAAGTTATCGAGGTTTCACATTGCTGATTATTTGTGGCAGTTGTGAGATAGGGCATCAAATATCCCAAGCACAATGTGTCAGCAGTCCATCGCCATAACCACTCGGCCACCTCGTTACTGAGTCACAATGAGTGGAAAGTTTTCCAAAGGAAAAGCATTGAGCTTTGACATTACTGATTATCTTTAGCAGTTACGAGGTCAAAATATGCCCCTTAACGATACTGTATCTTTGGAAAGAGATGACACCCTTTGCAAATGCAATCGACGAGGATGGGATTCGAACCCACGCGTGCAGAGCACAATGGATTAGCAGTCCATCGCCTTAACCACTCTCTTGTTAGGACTTTGTTAGGAATTGTTAGGACTTTGTTAGGACTTGTTAGGACTTGTTAGAGCAGTCCATTTAGTGGAGGGTACGGCCATCACAGCTGCACATCAGGTGTATGGCTGTACGGGCAAAAATTGTCAGAGAGGCAAATTAAACATTCCAGGAAATGAAAGGGCAAGAATAGAAACTCATCCAGTTTGCCACCAGTGACCCAAAGTCCTTTTTGCAAATACAAATGAGAGAAGCACATGAAATGTGCAACTCTTCATAGGGGCATAAATACACGCTCGTGGGAAGCTTGGATCGATCCCTTGGAACAACTGATAGACATGGCCATCGCAATGGTAAATTTACATTCACAACGTGCCACAGCTTCAGTTAGAGAAGACACTGCTATAAGGATTGGCTGGACGGTATGTTTCAACTTCCTTTGCCAGTTTCTGTCTTGGGTATTAAACAGGTGGCAGGAGACCAACTAGTCAAATAAACGCTGCGAGCAGGGTTCGAACCTGCGCGGGGAAACCCCATTGGATTTCGAGTCCAACGCCTTAACCTCTCGGCCATCGCAGCTTATTGCATTCAAGGGCGTCATGAAAAAAAAAAGACATGCAAACATGGTACCTGGTGGATGAGCCTAAATTCACACATGGTAAACGTAGGACCAACGGCATTACTGTGAGACACGCCATTACTTGTGCAGTTTGAAACGGGCACAGGTAAGAGGCCGGGTAGATGTGGTGGTAAATTTCACGGCTTGTTGTTTCGCCATATGAATCTAACCAGCCGCTCTTCATCCCATTTATAAGAAAGGACTGCGCTGTGAGCAGGGTTCGAACCTGCGCGGGGAGACCCCATTGGATTTCAAGTCCAACGCCTTAACATCTCGGCCATCACAGCTTATTGCATTCGAGTGCGACATGAAAAAAAAGACATGCAAACATGCTACCTGGTGGATGGCAATCGGAGGGACAAGCCTAAATTCACACACAGCAAAAGTAGGACCACTGTCATTACTGAAAGACATTCCATTACTTTTGCAGTTTGAAACGGGGACATGTAAGAGGCCGTAAAGATGTGATGGAAAATTTCACACCTGTTACCTCGCCACAGGAATCAAGACGTTCGTGCTTAATCCCGTTTATAAGAAAGGACTGCACTGCGAGCAGGGTTCGAACCTGCGCGGGGAAAATCCATTGGATTTCGAGTCCAATGCCTTAACCTCTCGGCCATCACAGCTGCAAGCCTTGACTGTACAGACAAAAATCAACAGAGAGGCAAACTACACACTCCAGCGAATGAGAAGGCAAGAATAGAAACTCATCCAGTTTGCCTCCAGTGACACAAAGTCCTTTTTGCAAGTACAAATGAGAGAACTTTT